>NC_134691.1:116148290-116460290 GCF_050947455.1 Rhinoderma darwinii
CCCAGGTCCTGCATCGTGTCAGACGAGCGAGGACACATCGGCACCAGAGGCTACAGTTGATTCTGCAGCAGCATCAGCGTTTGCAGGTAAGTAGCTACATCGACTTACCTGCAAACGCCGATGCTGCTGCAGAATCAACTGTAGCCTCTGGTGCCGATGTGTCCTCGCTTGTCTGACACGATGCAGGACCTGGGGAAGTGACGTCACAGCGTGATCTGCCAGAAGCTGGGCATTCTGAAGAGAAGTGGATGATACTTCTCGTCAGAACGCCCAGCTAGTAAAAGTAGTAAAAACGCCCCGATGTACGCACATAATACACGCCCACTTGGACTTTTACTTTTAAACACGCCCACTTGGACTTTTGCAAGCCTCATTTGCATAAATACAAAAATGGTCATAACTTGGCCAAAAATGCTTGTTTTTTAAAAATAAAAACGTTACTGTAATCTACATTGCAGCGCCTATCTGCTGCAATAGCAGATAGGGGTTGCAAAATCTGGTGACAGAGCCTCTTTAAGGTGGTTAACTCATATATCCTGTATTACAAAATCCTGTAAATGAACCGACAATGTCCGATAAGATTTGACAAGATAAGGTCTATGTGGTTAGATAAACCGGTCACTGTAAGGGGAGATACAGACGAACGTTGCGTTTTTGCGCGGGCAAACAACGCTGCGTTTTGCGCGCGCAAAAACCATTTGACAGCTGCGTGTGTCATCCGTGTCTGATGCGAGGCTGCGTGATTTTCGCGCAGCCGCCATCATAAAGATGAGGCTAGTCGACGGCCGTCACTGTCCAAGGTGCTGAAAGAGCTAACTCTTTCAGCACCCTCGACAGTGAATGCCGAACACATCCTATCGAAAAACCTGTTGAAAAAAAAGAAAAAGTTCGTACTTACCGAGAACTTCCCGGCCGTTGCCTTGGTGACGCGCCTCTCGACATCGGGCCCCACCTCCCTGGATGACGCGCCAGTCCATGTGACCGCTGCAGCCTGTGCTTGGCCTGTGATTGGCTGGAGCTGTCACTTGAACTGAATTGTCATCCCGGGAGGTCAGACTGGAGGAAGAAGCCGGGATTTAGCTGTAAGTCAGAACTTCGTTTTTTTTTCTACAGGTTCATGTATATTGGGATCGGAAGTCACTGTCCATGGTGCTGAAACAGTTTAACTCTTTCAGCACCATGGACAGTGACTATCTCCTGACGTCGCGTACCGATAATTTTTTTGTCGGGTTCGGCCAAAACGAGTTCGGCCGAACCCGGTGAAGTTCGGTTCGCTTGTCTGGCTTCGCTCATCGCAAAGACACTCCGTTTGGATGGTCGGAAACAGAAAAGCACGTGGTGCTTCTCTGTTTACATTCATCCTTTTGACAGCTGGTGCGCTGTTTCAGTCGGTTCGCACGGAAGTGCTTCCGTGCAACCTGCGTGGTTTTCACGCACCCATTGACTTCAATGGGTGCGTGATGCGCGAAATACGCAGAGTTATTGAACCTGTCGCGCTTTTTGCGCAGCAGACAAACGCTGCGCAAAAAGCACGGACTGTCTGTACTGCCCCATAGACTTGTATTGGTCCATGCGTGCCGCGTGAAAACCACGCGGCCCGCACGGACCGAATACACGCTCGTGTGAATCCCCACTCAATGTGGATGTTGTGCAAAGAGGTGTTCTTTTTTGTAGCCCTTGGTGTGTGTGGTTGCGTGAATGTGCAAGTCGCTGGATCTCGCACTAATTAAATAACTACGAAAAAAGGTTCACAATGTAATCCTTTATTTTACTCTTCTCAATACATTGTATTTGCTGGTGGATATCTAATGATCTGGCCCTGAGACTGATTGTATGTTGTGTTGTTTTCTGGCGTGGAACTGGCTGTTATGTTCTGTTTATAAACCTGCAAAATAAAACTTTAAAAAAAAATGCATAACTTTCCCTGACTGCTTTGGTAAGTTAGCGACAATACATCTGTACATTAGTTCCAACTAACGTCTGGGATCTTAAGGGTAGAACATCGCCATTCAGACATTGAATTTCTGTAATCAGACAACCCCTATAAACCAAATAAACTCTTTCGCTGCAAGGGGTTTTTTGAAATTTTGCACCTCTAGTGGTCAGGACAATTTTCTAACTTTTAACATGCATATATAAAACCTAAATTACAAACAAAAATAATCATACTAAACCCCTATACCTATCTATTTTCTGAAAGTAGCACCTGGCACATTGTCAAAATTCCACTCAGCCCCTTTTACACACAGGCACCGTCATGCAATTTTATGTCAAATTGCAATTTTTCATAAAAATGGATACAAATTTATATTTGTGGCTAAAGTGTGACCTAAGCTGAAAATTAAATGCACCACACATGCTAAAAGTAAAAGATAAATATGTGCAGAGTACATACATACCACCAATGTTTACATGCAAATATCTTCATAAAAAGAGCAAAATTAAAGTAATCAAAAATCTAGTTTTAAGCTTAAATCTTTTTTTTTTTTACGGTACCAACCTATAAAATACAGGGATTACCCATCATAAAAAGTTAGGGTATGTTCACACGGCCTATTTACGGACGTAATTCGGGTTTTTTTGCCCCGAATTACGTCCGAAAATAGCGCCTCAATAGCGCTGACAAACATCTGCCCATTGAAAGCAATGGGCAGACGTTTGTCTGTTCACACGAGGCGTAATTTACGCGCCGCTGTCAAATGACGGCGCGTAAATAGACGCCCGCGTCAAAGAAGTGACCTGTCACTTCTTTGGCCGTAATTGGAGCCGTTATTCATTGACTCCAATGAATAGCAGCGCCAATTACGTCCGTAATTGACGCGGTGTCCAAGCGCCTGCACATGCCGTTACGGCTGAAATTACGGGGATGTTTTCAGGCTGAAACATCCACGTAATTTCAGCCGTTACGGACGCCCTCGTGTGAACATACCCTAAGAGGTAAACCCCAAACCCTATATATGATGAAAGCAGACAACCTGATGATTGCAAGTATCTTGATGTGCTGTTGGCAGCCATGTCCACCTTCACTTAACTTTGTGACAAACAGGAATTATTTGAAATAAAAAGTCCATTACAACATATATTTGCACCCAAAACTCACGTACAAGCAGGTGTTTATACACAAAAAAAAGGTAAAAATAATAGACCAAGGTGTGCAAAATGTATATACAGTGAAGGAAATAAGTATTTGATCCCTTGCTGATTTTGTAAGTTTGCCCACTGTCAAAGACATGAACATTCTAGAATTTGTAGGCTAGGTTAATTTTACCAGTGAGAGATAGATTATATATATATAAAAAAAAAAAAGAAAATCACATAGTCAAAATTATATATATTTATTTGCATTGTGCACAGAGAAATAAGTATTTGATCCCTTTGGCAAACAAGACTTAATACTGTATATCACAAACATCTACATCAGCAAGTGCTTTCAAAACCGCTGAAACAGAGGCCATGCAATATTTGGTCATCATCAACAAACAGCTACTAAGCTACCAAAATCTAAATATTTTGAGAGTGCACAGCTACCGTGTATAAAAATGCAACTGTATAATTTATACACACATCTACCTTCATGCAACTATGCATGAAACGGTGATTGTAGGCAAAAATTGCATGAAAATTCAACTCTGTGATTAAATTGCATACTCAAGCAGACCTTGATGTGAGGAGTACCACATGTCTATGCTCACAGGTGCGTGTGTTAAAGAAACGCCAAAATCACAAGAATGCAGCAATGACTTTTGCATGCAAATTAAAATGCTGGATTATTTTCATCCAACTATACAAACTCTAAGGCTGAGTTCACATGGAGTGGATATGCTTCGTAAAAGCACGCAGCGTATCCGCCCTGTGCACCGCGTACCACTGTGGTACAGGTTTTCACCTGGAATGTCCACTGCGGAAAAATGCAGCACTTAGCTGGCCTGTTAGCAGGCTGGGCTCCTGGGATGACGTTTCATCCCAGGAGACCGCTGCTGCAGCAGTCACATGGGATGAAACGTCATCCCAGGAGGCTGGCCTTCTGATGTCATCCAGGCCGGCCTCCTGGGATTCCATTACATGTGATTGGCTACAGCGGTAACATGGGATGAAACGTCATTCCAGGGGGCCGTGATGGAGGGAGGAACACAGACTTCTGGGTAAGTATATGATTTTTTTTCTGAGTTGCGTTTTTTTGTGGCAGAATCGCTGCAAACCTGCCGCAAAAAACGCACCAACTGCTATTTGTTGCGGGTTTTACCTCTCCATTGAATTTAATGGGGAAACCCCACAACAAATAAGCAGCTTTTATGCAAATACAAAAACACACGGCAGGTCAATTTCTGAGTGTTTTATCCGCTCTGTTTTTACGCAGCGTGTGGATGGGATTTGTTCTATTTCATCCACTTTGCTGCTACCATATTTGCTGCAGATTTTGAACTGACCCTAAGGCCGGATTTACACGAGCGTGTGCGTTTTGCGCGCACAAAAAACGTGGCGTTTTGTGCGCGCAAAATGTACTTAACAGCTCCGTGTGTCACCCTCGTATGATGCGTGGCTGCGTGATTTTCACGCAGCCGCCATCATTATGACACTCTGTGTGTTTGTAAACAGATAAGCATGTGGTGCTTTTCTGTTTTCATTCATACTTTTTGCTGCTGTTGCGCGAATCACGCGCGTCCCACGGAAGTGCGTCCATGTGCTGCGCGTGATTTTCACGCAACCATTGACTTCAATGGGTGCGTGATGCGCGAACAACGCACAAATATAGGACATGTCGTGAGTTTTACGCAGCGGACACACGCTGTGTGAAACTCACGGACAGTCTGCACGGCCCCATAGACTAACATAGGTCTGTGCGAGGCGCGTAAAAATCACGCGCGTTGCACGGACGTATTACATGTTCGTCTAAATAAGCCCTAAGGCTGTGTTCACATGTCACGGTCAAATCTCATTTTTGCCACCAATTTAAAAAAAATATGGCATCAAAAACATCTATTTTGCTGCGATTCTGCAATGTAAACACAGCCTAATCCTAATTGATAATCATAATTCCCTATACTTAAAGTGTAGCTAAACGTTTGAAAAACTTCTGACATGTCATAGTGACATGTCAGAAGTTTGGATTGGTGGGGGTCCGAAAACTGAGACCCCCACCAATCGCTAGAACGAAGCAGCTGAATCGCTCTTGTGAGCGCTAATCCGCTTTGTTTCTGTTCGGATATATCAGCTCTGCCCTTGGCTACTGAAGTGCCGTCCTGCCAGGACGTCCTTGGCAGGAACAGCAAAAATATTTGTAGTACTCAGACTTTGTAATAAAAATGGTCACAAAATTTGGTACAAGACGTTGACCTCAGGAGTACCCACTGTTTGTTTAAATGATTGCACATGTGTACAAGCTACATGCATAGAGATCAATGTACATAGTTTTTTCTTATAGCACAAATGTTGCGATGTAAACAAACAATGCCGCCCCGACTCACGATTAAATGACTAATGAGAGATTAATCTGTAAAAGTAAAGCAAAGCTATTTATACAAACAAAAGGAAAAGTTAAGTTCAAGACACAAATATATTTAAAGCATATCGCATATCACTTAAAATAAACTAATTTTGTACCTCTCTCAAAATCACCCATATGATGTATGTAGTAACTATTTTTATTATATGAAGTTCCAGACACCACCAGGCAAAGACTTGCAATTTATGGAAATATTCCAAAAACTTTAGGAAAAGAACGGTCAGGCGGTCAATAACTAGATGCCATTTGTTTCTGGAATCTAAATAAAAAAATGTTAAGAAACAAAAACACATTTTATTGATGTTTAAATTGCCAAATTAGTTTTTATAATAACAAACATTGTATTAATTAAACACAATCTTTGCATTCCAGAGGGCATGCTGCCTATTGATGAAAAACGCACCAAATATGCGGCTCCTTTCACTTGTTGCAGCAAGCTCTAGCTTCCAAAATATACATGAGATATAAAGAAGACAACATATTCTCAAAACTGGGTGGTGCTCAGGGTATGTGCACACGACAACACCAAATACGTCTGCAATTACGGAGCTGTTTTCAGGAGAAAACAGCTCCAGAATTTTCAGACGTTTTTGCGAGTGCACGCGTTTTTCGCTGCGTCTTTTACGGACGTAATTGGAGCTGGTTTTCATTGGAGTCAATGAAAAACGGCTCCAATTACGTCCCAAGAAGTGTCCTGCACTTCTTTGATGCGGCCGTAATTTTACGCGCCGTCTTTTGACAGCGACGAATAAAATGACAGCTCCTCTGCACAAAACATCGTAAGACCCAATGCAAGCAATGAGCAGATGTTTGCCGACGTATTGGAGCCGTCTTTTCAGGCGTAATTCGAGGCGTAAAACGCCTCCATTACGTCTGAAAAGAGGTTGTGTGCACATACCCTTACAGTTTTCTTATTATTTGAAGAAACAAACTCTATTTCAGAAATTTATTTTTAAAAAAAACATGAAAAAATGTATCTCTTTATTAAATGTATCTACCTGTATCTTTATTATTTATGATTTAAATAAATTATTTCCAACCTTGTTTTAGGTAGTATTAGCTCTTTATTCTATACATGCTTTCATATACAGTCATTAGGCAAAAAACAGTGCTGGAGTCTGGCTGTAAACAGTGGCCTCAGACACGAGGAGGACTGTATAGAGGCATGAAGAATAACTTCTGCTTATATACACGTACAAAATCAAGAAAACTCAAGAAAAAAATGTTTTACATTATTTTGTCCAGTTGAAAAAATGAATCGCCTTTCATTAAAAGAAACTTGCTCAGTATAAAATGATATCCCTTTAACTCATTACTCCAAAAACCCCTTCTGATCACAAAGATAAAACTAGCGATCTTCTATGCAGCAAATATGAAAAAAATACTCCAACTCAAATTATAATGAATTATAATTAAAGTAATAACTGAAGTGATTATATATTTCATTGAATTATGAGGACTAACTGCAAAACATAATAATATTGTCAATACCTGTTGTTTCCTCCTCTTCTGATTCTTGTTCCTCAGGCTCCATTTCTTCATCATCATCATCAGTTCCTCCTCCACCTTTATCATCTCCTTTCTCCCACTCATCTCCTGAATCCTGATCATGACCTTTTTGATGTCCATACACCTTCATCTGCTTTTCTTCCATCTCTTCCATTTCAGACACTGTAGTTAAGTTCATCATTGTTATATCAGGTAAACTTCCATCTGGGTGTACCAATCTGTAGGTTACATGTATAAGTCAGTTGTTAATTCTTTTTGCATTTTTACAGAAATAATCTTGGCCAAACACAAACGGACACTAAAAGAGTAGAATGAATACATGTATGTGCCAGTATTCCGATTATGGAATGAACACATGGAAGGTTATTGCTCATATGTGGACGGTGTTTATTTGCAATGTTGTAGTTGTTAAAACACTTAAACTTGATATTTTCCCCATAGAAGAAAATAGTCAGAGTTTAAGAGACAGAAGCATGAAATGACAGCGTGGTATTCGGAGCATTTCATGGCTTCACGGAACTTACTCATTTTGGTGAATTGGAATTTTTTTCTTGATGCTGCTCAAGAGCAATTAAAACAGAAAGAGAAAGGGAACATGAGAATATGTGAGATTAAAGGATGTTTTTGTAAAGATAATGCATGCAGCAGAACAAACAAGTATAATTAGAACATGCTTCTTGAGTGTAGCCGTGTTGTATATTTATATATATATGTTTATGAGCTAAATCTGTGTATAATTCTGAAACAATTACAGAACTTGCATATTGTTAGCATGCAGGGTATGGTTGTACAGCACTGCCTATACATGTGTCCTTATTATACTATAAGACACTTTTAAAAATGTGAATTAAATGTTCATATACCACATATATTCTATTAATTGTATATAGCTTTTTGTATTTTATATACTGTAAACTTCTTGACTTTTTTTTTCACTATTAGTCTAATATACCATATGTTTTTTAAGATGAATATTAGCTGGGAAGCTCTATATTGCAAACAGTCCTAGCTCAAGTTAACTCATTTACACATTACTTTTTATTAAAAAGCAATAGGAGAGGTGTCATAACAGAAATGAGTGAAATGAGCATAATGAATGGATGAGGTAATTGTATAAAAACATTTCTTCATCCCTTTGCTAAAAATATTGGACCTGGTGTTAAAACTTTCTTGTCGTAGTACCCCAGGACAAAGCCTTTGGCAAAATGTATGTCTGGATGGCTATTTGATGTTTTAACTTTTATATGGTGTTTTCACTAGATGTAAATCCCCAACTCTTCTCACCTTGCGTCACGTTTAGCATGGTTATATTTATGCTTGATATTGTTTATTCATAAAGAACATACTTTATACACGTAGTTGTGACTCTCCATATCCTATTACCCCTATTCTCTGTGACCAAATACACTACACATTTGGTATTTTTTGTACCTGATATTACTAGATATTTTGCGCATCTAAATTGTGTCAAGAAAAGATGACATTTTATGTTTTCTTAAGTCGGGTTATTCTACTTAATTTTGTGTTGCATTTGTGTACATAAGTTGTAATATGAAAATCATACAGTTTTGTTTGGGACTTTTCAGGACCTATTGAGATGTGGCGTACGATTTCTGCTGCGGATTTTGACGTAAATTCACGGCAAATCCGCAAAGGAATTGTGACAAAATCTGCATATGTTGAATGCAAATCTTATTGAAGTTTTAGGCTTTACCCCATCCATTGCAAAGAGTGAATTCCGCTTTGAAAATCTGCTGCTTCTACGCAAAAATAACCATGTTGCGGATTTAAAAATTTGCAGCATGCTCTGCTTTCATTGTGAATTTTTTCTGCTAAATGTGGATGGGGTTTTTAAAAGCCCATCCACTTGTATTGTACTGTAAATTGCTGTGGATTTGCGAAGCAATATCCACACCGGAAATCCGCAGCAAATCCGTTACGCCACATTGGGGGGCCGTGCATTAACACTGTGGTTGAGATCTGTACAACTATTAACCCAAAAAAACAGTTAGGCCAGGTTCACTACATGCGTATTAGGATCTGGCTCCATGGCAATGGGAGGCCTTGTGGAATCATGGTAAAAATTACAGTCTTTAATTGTTTCCTATGGGTAGAAAAGTGTCAAGTGCCCTTGTGACTATCACAACATTTCTATCAAAGTTATTTTTGTCAGAGTCACAGAATCGCTTGAAATTTTTTCCTCCGAGAAGCCAGGGAGCTCAAGTCTATGGGCTGATATGGGCCGTGAAAACGAGTGCCGATCAACCAGTCAGCTCGTTGATCGGCGCAAGTTTTACAAGAAGCAATGCTTGGTTATGTATGTGTACAGGTGATGGTTACTATGATTGTTCATCCCCGTAGATATCTATCATTTTAGCAGCACATCTCCCTTTTTACACAGGGAGATTTGCTGCCAATAACGATAATATTTCATACTGCATAAACTGGCAGATCAGCCGAGGAACAAGCGTTTGCTTGTTCATCAGCTGATCATTGCGCTATTTAAAAAAGGTAATGATCGTCAAAGAGCATTAATTTGAGCACTCATATGCCCCAACATTGAACCGTGTAATAGGGCCTTTAGTCTTTGCTTTACACCTTTTTTCCCTTTAGCATTGACTCCTGACTTTCACTAAAAGTAAAACATATCAAAAACTCCACCAAATGGCCATGTACGAATCTTGTCTAATTTTTTGTTTCCATTTACTGTGATTGTAGAGACATTTTTTATTTATAGAAATGACATCTAAGTAAAAAACGTTTTTTTATTTTTTATTTTATAGCACGTGTTTTTTATTTTGCATGTTTATTTCATTGAAGTCAATGAGAACAAATTTATGAATAACACCAGATGTTGAGCATGTTGCAATTAAAAATACGCAGCCTTAATTACTAAACAAAAATATACTTAAAAAAAGCTGCACGTCAATATTTTAGTTATCAGGTTAGAATTTAATTCTATCTGCCATAACAGTGAAGTTTGCAGTATATAGATGTCTCTAAAGCAACTTCCCATCTACTGTACAGTATCCACATAAATGAAAAAAAAAATCTTGGCCTTGTATAATGGATGTTAACTGATAGAATTCCATTTTGTAAAAGAGAGTACAATTACACAGACACCAAATGTATTGATGAAATAGAGAAGAGTGAGCTCGTTTTTACGTCAAATACCCCACCCCCCAAACAAGTGTAAGAACTATATAATTTACAGTGATATGGTCTCATAAAATAATTTTATTGTATTAAAATATTACATTCTAAACAGATAAAATCCATCACAAATTGGATTTTCAACCACATGCACTTTTGGCTGTAATATATTTTCTAGTATTTGGCCATAGTTAGATGGTATTTGAATACCTACCTATTTATTATTAGGTAAACACGACCATTAACTTTGGCATGGCTACGATTTGGAGATGGAGGCACAAGAATGCATGCAATGGAAATATGAGTTAAGAGAGAGAAGGAAAGATGTTAAATAAGATGAAATAGAACATGACGAGATGCATGGCACAGTGGTAGATAGAAAATTAATAGTGATGAAATAACACTCATTGAAGTTTAACTATGTACATGAAAGCAAAACATAAAAAGTCAAATTGTCTTCTGATAAACCAATAAAAAGGATAGTGGCTGCAAGTACAAGTTTGACAAGTACATACAACAGGAATAGACAGGAATTCTTAGGCTGAGTTCACATCTGCGTTGGAGGCTCCACCAAAAATACCGGAAACAATGGCGCAGCATGCTGTGCTATTGTTTTCGCTAAAACCTGAACATCTGACGGAAAACGGACAGAACCCATTAAAGTCAATGGGTTCCGTCGGCCACCGGTGTTGTCTGTGATACAACGGAACTGGCGCTTCTGGTTATTCCCTTCTAATACTCTGACGGAGATGAACAACTAAATAACGAACGCAGATATGAACATAGCCTATATCTCAAAATTCACACAATGAGATAATTCAGACAAATGAAGAAATTTGACAATTATAACTAAAAATAATCTTACAGTAAATAGAAAGAAAACAATAATAAATAACACTTCCATTTATTTATTTCCTGATACTTATTTAGCGCCAATACAGGGTGGGCCATTTATATGGATACACCTAAATAAAATGGGAATGGTTGGGGATATTAACTTCCTGCTTGTGGCACATTAGTATATGGGAGGGGGGAAACTTTTCAAGCTGGGTGTTGACCATGGCGGCCATTTTGAAGTCGGCCATTTTGTATCCAACTTTAGTTTTTTAAATGGAAAGAGGGTCATGTGACACATCAAACTTATCGAGAATTTCACAAGAAAAACAATGGTGTGCTTGGTTTTAACGTTACTCTATTCTTTCATGAGTTATTTACAAGTTTCTGACCACTTATAAAATGTGTTCAAAGTGCTGCCCATTGTGTTGGATTGTCAATGCAACCCTCTTCTCCCACTCTTCACACACTAATAGCAACACCACAGAAGAAATGCTAGCACAGGCTTCCAGTATCCGTAGTTTCAGTTGCTGCACATCTCGTATCTTCACAGCATAGACAATTGCCTTCAGATGACCCCAAAGATAAAAGTCTAAGGGGGTCAGATCGGGAGGCATTTCTTCTGCGGTGTTGCTATCAGTGTGTGAAGAGTGGGAGAAGAGGGTTGCATTGACAATCCAACACAATGGGCAGCACTTTGAACACCTTTTATAAGTGGTCAGAAACTTGTAAATAACTAATGAAAGAATAAAGTAATGTTAAAACCAAGCACACCTGTAATGACGGGGGGTAGGGAAACGGACAAGTGAGCCCTAGTCTACCCGCCACTCTGTCCCTGCCTACTTGCAACGACCCGCCCTAGGCGACAGGGTACAACTGGGCGGCGGTCCCTGCGCTCAGTAAGTGCACGACAAACACGACCAACATACAAGGGAATACAAGCAAGGGAAAGGGGCAGTTGCCCACGGCAACACCATGAGCAACCAGAGTGGTGAACGAGCCGAGTCAAGCCAGGAGTGTGCGAGGTACCAAACGAAGAGCAGAAGAGTAGTCAGTAAGCCAGGGTCTGTATGGAGCAGGATCAAAATAGAAGGAGCTGTAGCTGGGCCAGGAAACCACACGAAAAGAATCACAAGCACCGAGGGACAGGAAGGGCAGGCTTAAATAGACCGAAGGCGGGAGCTAGCTGAGTCTGGCCAGGTTGCGATAGGCTCTCCCACTCCTAAGCCTGCCAGCCTGAGTGGTGGAAGCTGAGTCAGTCTCAGGGATGTAGATTCAGGTGCTGACTGATTAATTATGGGAGTTAACCCCGAAGCTGTGCCTGGCAGATCCTTTACAGTACCCCCCCCCTTTTATGAGGGGCCACCGGACCCTTTCTAAGTGGACCTGGCTTACAGGGGAAGCGCAGGTGGAACCTCCTGACCAATACCCCAGCGTGAACATCCCGGGCGGGTACTTAAGTCCTCTCCTCGGGCCCGTATCCTCTCCAATGGACCAGGTACTGGAGGGAGCCTTGGACCATCTTGCTGTCCACAATCTTGGCCACCTCGAATTCCACCCCCTCAGGGGTGAGGACAGGAACAGGAGGTCTCGTCGAGGGAGCCAAGGACGGGGAGCAGCGCTTAAGGATGGAGGCATGAAACACGTCGTGTATACGAAAAGACGGGGGTAACTCCAGCCGGAAGGAGACAGGATTGAGGACCTCAATGACCTTATACGGCCCAATAAACCGGGGAGCAAACTTCTTGGACGGAACCTTGAGACGCAAGTTCCTAGACGACAACCACACCAGATCCCCGACCATAAACAGGGGGTTAGCAGAACGTTTTCTATCAGCCTGAGTTTTTTGTACGCTCTGGGACGCCTCTAGGTTCTTCTGAACCTGGGCCCAGACTGTGCACAGTTCCCGATGAACGACCTCTACCTCGGGATTGTTGGAACTACCAGGTGAAACGGAGGAGAACCGTGGATTAAACCCAAAATTACAGAAAAAGGGGGAGACCCCTGACGAGTTACTGACCCGGTTATTAAGGGAAAATTCGGCGAGGGGAATGAATGAGACCCAATCATATTGACAGTCAGAGACAAAACACCTTAAATATTGTTCTAGAGATTGATTAGTCCTCTCAGTTTGGCCATTGGTTTCAGGATGGAAGGCAGAGGAGAAGGACAGATCAATCTCCAACTTCATACAGAAGGCTCTCCAAAACAATGAAACAAATTGTACCCCTCTGTCCGAAACAATATTGACAGGGACCCCATGGAGACGCAGGATGTGTTTGACAAACAAGGTAGCCAACGTCTTGGCGTTGGGTAGTTTCTTGAGGGGCACAAAGTGGCACATCTTACTGAAGCGGTCTACTACCACCCACACCACCGACTTGCCTTTGGATGGAGGCAAATCGGTGATAAAATCCATGGAGATATGTGTCCAAGGTCTCTGGGGAATGGGCAACGAACGCAGTAAGCCTGCTGGTCGGGACCTGGGAGTCTTGGACCTAGCACAAACCTCACAAGCGGCGACATAGGCCTTAACGTCTTTAGGCAACCCAGGCCACCAATAGTTTCTAGTAATGAGGTGTTTGGTACCCAGGATGCCTGGATGACCAGATAGTGCGGAGTCATGATTTTCCCTAAGTACCCTTAGCCGGAATTGCAGGGGAACAAACAGCTTGTTCTCAGGAAGGTTCCCGGGAGCTGAACCTTGATCAGCAGCAATTTCAGAGACTAAATCAGAATCGATCGAGGAAATGATTATACCTGAAGGCAAAATACAAGCAGGATCTTCCTCCGAAGGAGGGCTGGCCATGAAGCTACGCGACAGTGCATCAGCCTTAATATTTTTAGACCCAGCCCTATAGGTAACCAAAAAATTGAATCTGGTAAAAAATAACGCCCATCGAGCTTGTCTCGGGTTTAGCCTCCGGGCAGATTCTAGGAAAACCAGATTCTTGTGGTCGGTAAGGACCGTTACCTGGTGCCTAGCCCCCTCCAGGAAGTGGCGCCACTCTTCAAATGCCCATTTAATGGCTAAGAGTTCGCGGTTGCCAATATCATAGAAACTCTCAGTTGGCGAAAACTTCCTGGAGAAGTAGGCACAGGGGCGGAGATGGGTGAGGGACCTGGTACCCTGGGACAAGACAGCCCCCACTCCCACCTCAGATGCGTCAACTTCCACGATAAATGGCTCCATTTGGTTGGGCTGAACCAGCACCGGGGCCGAGATAAAGCACTTCTTAAGGACCTCAAAAACCTGGACAGCCTCAGGAGGCCAGTGGAGGAGATCAGCTCCTTTGCGAGTGAGGTCCGTAAGAGGCTTAGCGATGACCGAGAAGTTAGCAATAAATCTCCTGTAATAATTAGCGAACCCCAAAAAACACTGTAACGCCTTCAGGGAGGCAGGTTGGACCCATTCCGCCACAGCCTGAACCTTGGCGGGGTCCATGCGGAATTCATGAGGAGTGAGGATTTGACCCAAAAATGGTATTTCCTGTACCCCAAACACACATTTTTCGGTTTTGGCAAACAGTTTGTTTTCCCGAAGGACCTGGAGCACCTTCCTGACATGCTCAATGTGGGAGGACCAGTCCTTGGAAAACACCAGTATGTCATCAAGGTACACTACAAGAAATACCCCCAGGTAATCCCTTAAAATCTCATTTATGAAATTCTGGAAGACCGCAGGGGCATTACACAACCCAAAGGGCATGACGAGGTATTCGAAATGGCCTTCGGGCGTGTTAAACGCAGTCTTCCACTCATCCCCCTCTTTGATGCGGATAAGGTTATACGCCCCCCGTAGATCCAACTTAGAGAACCATTGGGCCCCCTGAACCTGATTGAAGAGATCAGGAATCAAAGGAAGGGGATACTGGTTCCTTACCGTGACCTTATTCAGGCTACGGTAGTCAATGCATGGCCTAAGACCACCATCCTTCTTCCCTACGAAGAAGAAGCCAGCACCTACCGGAGAAGTAGAGGGATGAATGTAACCCTTGGCCAGGCATTCCTGGATATACTCTCTCATGGCTTCACGTTCGGGACAAGAAAGATTAAATATCCTACCCTTAGGAAGCTTAGCTCCTGGTACCAATTCGATAGCGCAATCGTATTCTCTATGAGGAGGTAACACTTCGGAGGCCTCCTTAGAGAAAACATCAGCGAAGTCCTGAACAAACTCGGGTAGCGTGTTCGCCTCCTCAGGGGGAGAAATAGAATTAACAGAAAAACATGACGTAAAACATTCATTACCCCATTTGGTTAGCTCCCCAGTATTCCAGTCAAACATGGGATTATGCAACTGCAACCAGGGAAGGCCTAGAACCAAATCGTACGATAATCCCTGCATCAACAGTACAGAGCACTGCTCCAAATGCATGGAGCCAACAAGGAGTTCAAAAACAGGGGTATGCTGTGTAAAATAACCATTAGCAAGAGGAGTGGAGTCGATACCCACTACCGGGACAGGTTTAGGCAAATCAATCAGAGGCATAGCAAGAGACATAGCAAATTCCACAGACATGATATTAGTAGAGGACCCTGAATCCACGAAGGCACTGCCGGTAGCAGACCTACCACCAAAAGAGACCTGAAAGGGAAGCAAGATCTATTTACGGGAAATACCTGTGCGCCCAAGTGACCTCCCCGATGATCACTTAGGCGCGGAAGTTCTCTGGCTGCATTCTTACGCTTAGGCCAGTTGTTCACTTGATGCTTGTCATCCCCACAGTAGAAGCAGAGACCATTCTTCCTGCGGAACTCTCTACATTGTTGGGGGGACACGGAGGCCCCGAGTTGCATAGGTATCTCTGAGTCTTTTGGGGAGGAACGAAGCAACGGAACTTCGGGAGGCATCATGGGGGAGTCGGAGGAGAAAACACATAAACGTTCACGTTGTCGTTCCCTGAGACGTCGGTCAAGTCGTACCGCTAAAGCCATAACCTGGTCTAGGGAGTCAGAAGAGGGATAGCTAACTAGCAGGTCTTTCAGGGCATTCGACAGACCCAACCTAAACTGGCACCTTAAGGCAGGGTCATTCCACCGAGAAGCTACGCACCACTTCCTAAAGTCAGAACAATACTCCTCAACAGGTCTCTTACCCTGACGTAAGGTCACCAGCTGACTCTCGGCAAAGGCAGTCCTGTCAGTCTCGTCATAAATAAGTCCGAGAGCAGAAAAGAAACAATCAACGGAAGAAAGTTCAGGGGCGTCGGGAGCCAAGAAGAAGGCCCACTCTTGGGGCCCTTCCTGGAGCCGGGACATAATTATACCCACCCGCTGGCTCTCAGAACCTGAGGAATGAGGCTTTAAACGAAAGTAAAGCCTACAACTCTCCCGAAAGGAGAGAAAAGCCCTCCGGTCCCATGAGAACCGGTCGGGCAACTTGAGGTGGGGTTCAAGAGGTGAGGTGAGGGGAACTACAAAGGTAGCATCAGGCTGGTTGACCCTCTGAGCCAGGGCCTGGACCTGTAGGGAGAGACCCTGCATTTGCTGAGCCAGGGTCTCACGGGGGTCCATAGTGGTGTCAGGGACCAGGGTAGACTAGGTATGGGCTTGTGATTATGTAATGACGGGGGGTAGGGAAACGGACAAGTGAGCCCTAGTCTACCCGCCACTCTGTCCCTGCCTACTTGCAATGACCCGCCCTAGGCGACGGGGTACAACTGGGCGGCGGACCCTGCGCTCAGTAAGTGCACGACAAACACGACCAACATATAAGGGAATACAAGCAAGGGAAAGGGGCAGTTGCCCACGGCAACACCATGAGCAACCAGAGTGGTGAACGAGCCGAGTCAAGCCAGGAGTGTGCGAGGTACCAAACGAAGAGCAGAAGAGTAGTCAGTAAGCCAGGGTCTGTATGGAGCAGGATCAAAATAGAAGGAGCTGTAGCTGGGCCAGGAAACTACACGAAAAGAATCACAAGCACTGAGGGACAGGAAGGGCAGGCTTAAATAGACCGAGGGCGGGAGCTAGCTGAGTCTGGCCAGGTTGCGATAGGCTCTCCCACTCCTAAGCCTGCCAGCCTGAGTGGTGGAAGCTGGAGTCAGTCTCAGGGATGTAGATTCAGGTGCTGACTGATTAATTATGGGAGTTAACCCCGAAGCTGTGCCTGGCAGATCCTTTACAACACCATTGTTTTTCTTGTGAAATTCTCGATAAGTTTGATGTGTCACATGACCCTCTTCCCATTGAAAAAACTAAAGTTGGATACAAAATGTCCGACTTCAAAATGGCCGCCATGGTTAACACCCAGCTTGAAAAGGTTCCCCCTCCCATATACTAATGTGCCACAAACAGGAAGTTAATATCACCAACCATTCCCATTTTATTTAGGTGTATCCATATAAATGGCCCACCCTGTATATTCCGCAGCACTGTATAGAGATTCCATGTTTGATCTTTATTTAATGACTAAATAACTAGTAATATTGTATAGCTTTTGTTGAGATAGACTTAAAAAACTAGTAGGAAAATGGCCATCAGGTAGCAAAAATAAAATAAAATAAATAAAGTAAGGACTGGGAGTAATAAACTATAGGGAGGAAAAAAAAAAAGGCAGATTGATTTCCTTTGCATATCTTATTTATAAAGGTACTAGCAGATGTAACAGAGCAATCGTTGACTCTCAGCACTGGGCTCTTTAGTGCAACATGATAACTCACCGAGCTAAGATAACTCAGCAGGTTATGTTTTTTGTTTTGTTTTTTGCAGATCCACAGATAACACAAAGATAATACAACACAATGTGCCAAATTACATTAACTCAGCTGTGCTTCATCTGTATAACATTATAAATGTTCTGTAAGCATTTTAATTAAATTATCCTAAAGCTATTTAAGTGAAACAACTTATATATACTGAAGAAATTAATATACATCTATAAGCATTAAAAAAAAGCATGCCACAAAATATAATAAAAATATAAAACAAATAAAACATACAACATAACAGGACCACATGGATGTACACTACAGTAAATTTAATTTAAAGTAACTTGGTCACGAAAGGTGGATAAAAATGGTTAATTTAATTTCTGTCTTATTATTTGCCCCGTTAGTGTATGATGATCTGCAAGATGTGCCCCTGCACCAAGTGCCGCTCACCGCTCTGTAAGTCAGTCAGCAGCAATAAAAAACATTAAATGTCCAGGGACTTCAATTGAAATGTTTTTTTTTTCTTACCAGCCGTGCTGCAGGGAATGCAAACACTAAGGCTCTGTCCACATCTGTATTGGTCATTTCCTTTGATTTGCTCCGCCATATGAGCAGAACAACAAAAATGACAGCAGTGACAAATCCGTCACACAATGGATACCAACAGCACCCGTTGGAACCCACTGACTTTAAAGGGTCCTGTCGGGTTTGCGTCAAGTGCCGTACAAAATAGCGCTGCATGCTGATGGAGCCTCAGATGCAAATGTGAACACAGCCTAAGGCGGGATTCACACGACCGGGTCCCGCCCGAGCCCGAGTATCGGCCGGTGAAATCGGCCATTTTTCCCGGCCAGTTTGCATTATTTTTGCATCCGTTCCGGGCCGGGCAGATCTGGACAGTACATCAGCGGCAACTCCTGAAGGGGAATCCCCATGTGTTCGGGGATTCCGCTTCAGGAGTTTCCCCTGATGTCACTGCCCAGATATGGACAGAGACATCAAGCGCTCTGTCCAGGAGCGGAATGCCCGAACACACGGGGATTCCGCTCCTTCAGGGAGCTAAAATGGAGCTAGCACATAGCAGAGCGGGGAGATACCTCCCTGCTCTGCTATAGTGGCGTCGCTACAGCAGTAGCAGCCGCAGCAGCAGCAGCTGCTAGCGGCGCCATGGAAGGTGTCGCCGGGCCAGGGCGCTTTTAAAACAAGCAGGGGAAGGGAGCCAGCACAGCGCTCCCTTCCACCTGCTGTACACCCCGGCCCTGCCACACAGTGTACAGCCATTCGTCCGAATGGCATCAACTCCTCCTCCTCACATGCACTCTGCACTGTGAGGAGGAGGAGATAGAGCGCAAGCGACGGAAAACCCGGCCATCACTCGGAACACATTCCGGTGATGGCCGTGTATTACCCGGCCCCATAGACTTCTATGGGAGCCGGGCAGCCGGGTACCCGGCCGAAAATAGAGCAGGTCCTATTTTTGACGGCCGGTTTTCCCGGCCGTTAAAAAATCGGTCGTGTGAATAGCCCCATTAGGGGTCTATTATTCCTAATGCAGCCAGGTGATTTATGAACGGCCGGCACCCGGCCGGGAAATTCTGTCGTGTGAATGAGGCCTTAGAGGTACCCCTGGCAATTTCAACTGATTGCAGAGGCTCTCAGCAGAAGGTCCCCCATGATCAGCTTATCCCCAGGAAATCTGCAGTAGAGGGGTTATCCACTGGACTATCCATTAAAATGTTTATATTAAATACTTAAAGTTTTAAAATGTTCCTACCATGACTTAGACTACAGATTTTTCATTAGAAAATAATAGAGATAATGGAACACAACATAGTTGTGTTTTTGCACAACTAATGAAGTAAAAGTTGTAACATTTCATCATATACTGTATGTTAGCAGTTCAGACTATTGTTTTTCTTTTAACCTACCTGTAAATTGTATTGTCCTGTTTGCTGGTTACTGCCTTAAGGTCTGTGAGCTGCAGGAAATGGTCATGAAAGTAATGTAGGTGTAATATGCACACCAACAAAAAAGAAGTTGGGATAAATATACGAGTGAACAGGTCAGTCAAACTAAATGTTTCTAAACCAAGATCTGCTAGCCTGAAAAACAAAGCAAAACATCAAGTTACGACCAGTGTATCATAAGATAAATTGTCAGCCAGACAGTAGCATGCAAAAATTTCAGTTTATAGAAAAAGAACCAAAAACTATTGATACAAAGACTCTTTTTGTTATTTTTCTTAAATTTAGATTAGCTGCTCAGAATAAAAAAAAATCGGGAATCAAATATTGGTATGGGATTAGATATTTTCATTTTATTTTTACTGTCCAACATGGATTCACCTATGGTACGAGTATCGAAAACATGCACATATACAGATGCAGCAACTTATCAGAGTCAAGATAAAGATGGCTACATCCGTATAAAGTGTATCAGTATTGTCACATTATAGAGAGAGGAACAAAGGACATTAAACTTTTGATATAAAGTTTAGCAATTGAACGATATTTTGAAACAATACCATAAGACTGCTCTCAAGTAAAACACATTTATCACTCTGATACATATATATATATATATATATATATATATATATATATATATATATATATAGCAAACAAGAAAGCAGCAGCACTCACACGGAATCAATCGATCAGGTGCCCAGCAAAACGTCCTGATCCTCGGACGTGTATAGATATATAAAGAAAGAAGATTTGCAGCACTCCAATGTGAAAAAAGTGGTGGTTTATTCAATCCAAGAACAACAGCAATGTTTCAATCCTACAATAGGATCTTTATCAGGCTTGATAAAGATCCTATTGTAGGATTGAAACCTTGCTGTTGTTCTTGGATTGAATAAAACACCACTTTTTTCACATTGGAGTGCTGCAAATCTTCTTTCTTTATATATATATATATATATATATATATATAAATATATATTTTAATTTTTTTACATGTGCCTTAATCTAATTTTTATGGTATTTCCATAGGGGCCCAATCTGCTTCCCCAATACAGCAGTTAAAATTAGATGGAATTGAGAAAGTTTAAGTATTTAAAAGGGTTTTCTGGAACTTAGTCAATAATGGCCTTTTTTTAGACCTATCCGCTAAACAGCAGAATGAACGTGCTGAGTGCTTTAGCAAGTCCAAGGCCCATTCATTGTTTACACAAGTGCATTGGCTCATCCACATTGGCGGCTGTGTCTGATACTGTAGGTCAAAGTAGCACAACAAAAGTTTGTGCATGCCCCTTAGAGACCTGATTCAAAGTCCCAAAATGTAGAGCCAAAAAAAGAAATGGAAGCAGCACTCAGTGTAAACAGTCCATTTATTCACTCATCTCAACATTTCAGCTCTCACAGCCCAAGGTTGAGAAAGGCTACGGTAAGAGCTGAACCTTTTTGGTGGGTAAATAAATCTACCGTTTATACTGAGTGCTGCTTCCATCTCTTTCTTTGGTACTGCAGTTCAGTTTCACTCAAATTAATAGGACTGAGCTGCAGTACCAGGCACAGTTGCATTCAATCGTACAACTGTGCCTGTATAAACTGTGAAGTTAACCATTTCACTAAACCTATTATTCAGTTGATAGTGGGGTTTTCCCTTAGTATTTTTGTTTTTATTATCCACCTGTAAAGGGAAGTGTTTTATATATTTATATCTATGTACATGTAGTGTAGATATATATATATATGTATTTGTCGCTCCAGAAAGGTGTCATCTAATCAGACACCCTGGGGGGTGTAAAACAAACAATGAACTAATCCAGGAAGCAGGAAGGTCCAACTGCCCTTCCATCCCCCTACTAGATACCATGAGGCCCAGCCCCCCCCCCTTTCACGTGCATGAGCTGTGATGTCACACAGGTGTGCATGGGGAGGTTTAAAAGGACAAACGGTCCCAAAGTTCTCTCTCTCTTGTTCCTGCTCCCTGGCTCCATGAAGGGTCTCCTCTTCCCTCCTGGCCTGCTCTTGCCTCATGGCCTTTCCTGAGAGACCACACCAACTTGTATCACATGAAGCGCTAAGTATCTTCTCCCCTATACCCCCTAAGCCTGATTATTAAACCTTAGTGTATAGGGAAAGTGGGACAGAAATAGTGAGCGTGTATATTCATATGTATGTTTAGATAAGTGGGTGGCGGTATAATTAGGATTGTGATATTGTGTCTATACTGTACTACGTATAGTGTGAGTATACTCAGTATATATTAACGTGTTATATGTATTGGGGTATACTGATACTATACTGTGATCAGTTACTGTGTTCTGTGTTTAGTTTGGTGTATTTTATATGTAAGTGTGATTATTGTTAGTAATAAATATTACCCTTTATTTACTATACAAATGTATTATTGTACGGTCTTATTCTGTAGAAGCAAAGCAAGTAGACATTAGTATAAGGAAAAGGTAGGGGAACTAGGCATAACCCTAGTGACCCTGATTATAAAGGGGGTAGTAATAGTGGGCGACAAAGTAGGTGAAACCCAGCTATTATGCCAGCACTTTTACACACGTGGGTGAGAGTGTAGTGAGTATTCAGAATATATAAATATATATATATTATTGTATAATATATAATAGCCCTTTTTTCATTGGCGAGCCGAGGCCCAAACTGTTTTCAATTTATTTCTGTGTTTTGTACAATAAAATTGTGTTAAAACGTGAACTAAGATAGGCAGAGAGGCGTGGACTGATAACATACGTACACGGTGAAGTGTTGTGTTATACTGTGCGCCTAGACCTTGAAGTTTGGACGATTAACACAATTTTATTTAAGGCTTGATACAGGTTACAATTGAGAACAGCGAACCTATTGTTTTTAACGTCTTTTATTTTGCTTTGCGCTGTGCTGTTCTACGGCGACAAATCGTCGGGCGATCGAGCAACACATTAGAGTCCTTAGCAGTAACAAAGAGGACTTCTGATAGAGTAAGTATGGATTTCTCCACAATTTCTAAACATAGTTCATTCACCCCAGTACCCCCCTCTACATACAAGTCAGCAGGAATGCTGTGGTCCACTCTGCTGGACGAGGCTTATGTGCATGATAAGATGTGCATAAGCAAGAGGAATGTTTTTAACAAAACCTCCAAAAGGCTACACATGCTCGCTAAACTGATATGTGTTTATGAAGAGACGTGGAAGCCTGATCACTCAGAAATGAAGAGTGATTCCCCAAATCTTCACTGCCAGTGTTGTGTCAACAATGTGAAGCAGGTTTGTGCTTTGCAGACACAACTGGCAGAGAATGCTCAATGTAAAATTGATAGAGATAAGCAGATTTGCATGCTGGAATCGCAGGTGATAGTTTTGAAAAATCGTGGTGATGATATTGATGCACAGCTGACTGGGTCTTATGCTGTGATTAATGCGTTTAAGGATAAGGCGGCATATACGGATGCCATCATTGCCAAGTTGAATGATGAGCTTGCTGCTAGGTCACAATTGGTTGCCAGTATGCAAAACATCATAAAAGATTTCTCAAAAATGTTACCGGCCTTGTCTTTTTCAAGGCCTGATTCTGCTGTAAGTTTGCCCTCTACAGGGCAAAAAGGGGGGAGTAGAAAGAGTGATGGATCAGATGTCCCAAATCGTGATCCCATCCAGAAACCTGAAGGTAACATTGTTACGAAAGTGTTACGCAAATGTAAGCGTACAATAGTCAGAAGTGCGTTCCTAGCCATGGAGAACTTTAAGAGATCATGCACTGCTGACTGCCCTAAGTCCAGCAGAGCATGTACTGTTAAATGTTTTGCATGTGCCGGCTCAGGCCATATTGCGAAGTACTGCAAGTCTTTGGGTACTAAGCAATGTGGTCCTGTTAAATGTTATAAATGTGGTCAGATGGGACATATTGCTAGAAACTGCCATGGTATGAGCAACCGTGGAAAGCCTAGTAATGAAGCAATAGAAAATGGCCACATTACATCAAATTGTGAATATAGGATAGGACAAAATGGCTACATGAGTATCTCCTCCACACATTTGCTAAACCATGTGTTCAAAGATCTGAATAACGAACCACAACTGGTTTGGAATTCAGCTGTGAATGTTAAGTAGGCCATAATTTACATGTTCACAGAAAGGTGTTATCTCTTTGATGTCTGTGTGTTTATGGTCTGTTGTTCGTTCTCAGTTCTTTTGTTGTCATTGTGTTTTCTTTTGTGGCTCCTTCACAGATTCTATTGTGGTATATTCCTGGTTATCAGTAGTTATGTAGTTATACTATATGGGTGTTGTATGTATTTATAATGCATAATTAGAAAACCACTTCAGGAAAACAACTGGAGAATCAGCCAATTAATAGTGATGTATTTGCACCCAATGTTTTAATTGCTCTCTATTAGGATAACGTTGAAGTTGTTATTATACTGTGAACTCAGGTTGAGCAGTGCGAACAGGTAACATAAGTTCACGGTGTAGTGTTTTATGCTATTCTGTGCACTTAGACCTGAGGGGGTTCAGACAGGTAATACAACTTCATCTGAGGCCTAATGTGAGTGCAATTAAATACAGCGAATTATAGCATGGCTGATTCTTTTGTGTTTAACTGGAGTGGTCCTTTAGGAAAGGTTGACAGGGGGAGGTTACCCTGGCATTACACCCATATCTTGATTTTAAGATAATGGGTTTGGTAAGATGGGGATATAGTTCCACAAACATGAGAGTTGTGAAGATCCACAAAATGGTACATCATCTACAGCTCCTCTCAGATATCCTAACCTATAAGGGCAGCGATCCATATCTGTCTGTACAGATGGATGTTGAAAGGAGGAGGATGCGATCCTCTGCCAAGGTACTTAGGACCGGGTGCTTAGAAACCAGTGTTGAGATACCGAGGGGACCTGTGATATGAAGGTCAACCCAATACCCTCTTCAAGCGTAAGATACATGGGTCAAGTTTATTGGAGTTGGCACCGAGTGCTATATGTTTACCACACCATCTGTGCGACTAATTGCACCGGAAGAGGAATACTCCTCCAAGAAGCATTGTACCTTTTTGTATTATCACAGGTATCGATGTAGCAGAACAGAAGAACTTCAGTCACCCCTGAGTAGAGGCTCGATATCCGCTCAGATGCTCCTATAAGACTCCAGATGATCCTGAGTTCAGTGAGGAAGAGGATATCGTGGAGGAGCTTAAAGAGTCTGAGAATCGAGCCTCCATTCCATTCCCTGAAAAGAGACTCAGAGGTGTCGTGATGGGAGAGCCTGTTTGGCTACAAGCCCAAAGCAATTTTCTTCTTCAACCTGCTCATCCACCCTGTGATAGTACTAATGGGTGAAAGGACTTGCCGACCAAGTAAATTAGGTCAGGCGTAAAAGCATGAACTTGGACTAAGGACATAACAGCAATACTGTCCTGCGACCCGTAATCGTCAAGTTTATGTATATATATATTTGTGTAATGTAATATGTATCAATGTGTCGTACAAAAACTTTCAAGGTGTACATATAGACATTCTAGGTGTAGATATGTGTCCGCAACATAGGTATACTCAGTGAGGACGTGCCCGTCCCACAGCGAGTGAGTATGTACGGGTAGGCGGACATATATTTACAGCCTGCAGTCACCCCATTTACATGTGTACCTTTCACGTGTTTATGGAGGAGTAGTGAGAGATTCTGGTTGAGCATGAATCTCTATATGTACATATACCTATGGTTTGGGGGGAATATTTTTGTATGTTTGATTATTTTACATTTTGTATGTATGAGTGGGTAGTGTGTAGGAACCCTTAGGGACAGGTAAGGTACACACACACCCTGGTAGGTATTTGCCACCTCAACCTGAGAACTTTTATGGTCCATACGATGATGGATTGAATGTCAGAGGGGAAATGGAAGGCGATGCTCCACCCCACAGTAGATTCCTGGGTACTAAGACATCATCTCCTCCTCGGGGATGTTAACCTGCCACGATAGAGACATGGATATCGGCCCACAAAGATTGTTTCGTCTTCAATCAAGATACTGAAAAGATTTGGAAAGATAACGGATTGCGTACAAAGGTTGTCGGAAGGCGGGCTAAGCCATTCCAAAGCTGACCGTGTGAGGGCCCAAGTAGCCTTACACGGGTTGGCATGCTCAAATGAGATCGGCCGCTAAAAGACCTGCTGACGCCGCTAAAGTGGAAAAGATTTATAAGAAAGATCAAGATCCAAGAAAGAAGAAGATCAAGGATAGAGACTTGGAGTTTCAATCAACTTTGAGACGGAGTTCTATGGACTGTGAAGGTTTTGTTTCAACCTTGTTCTATGGACTTTGAGACTGAGTTCTATGGACTGTGAAGGTTTTGTTTCAACCTCGTTCTATGGACTGTGAAGGTTTTGTTTCAACCTCGTTCTATGGACCTTGAGGCTTCGTTCAATGGACTAAGAGATTTCATTTCAACTACATTCTATGGACTGTGAGGTTTATTTTATTTCGACACTAGACTCCAGAGTCGGAGGACTGGCGGGAAGGTGTCCTTGAGGAGACAGCTGATGTCACGTATCTAGGTCCAATAGTAAACTTCATTCCATCTACGACCATTACCAGTAACAAAGTTGGGGGGGTAATACAGAACAAACACTTCCACAAATTTCATTGTCGTGTTCCCGACAACAGGGGGATTGTAAAGGGAAGTGTTTTATATATTTATATCTATGTACATGTAGTGGAAAACAGAGAACACAGTAACGGCACCAGGACTTCAAGGAAGATGAAAAAGCAGGGTGGATTTATTCACCTCAATACAGCAACGTTTCGGTTCAACAGGAACCTTTCTCAAGCCATGTAGTATATATATATATATATATATATATATATATATATATATACACTACCGTTCAAAAGTTTGGGGTCACCCTGACAATTTTGTATTTTCCATGAAAACTCACACTTATATTTATCAAATGAGTTGCAAAATGACTAGAAAATATAGTCAAGACATTGACAAGGTTAGAAATAATGATTTTTATTTCAAATAATAATTTTCTCCTTCAAACTTTGCTTTCGTCAAAGAATGATCCATTTGCAGCAATTACAGCATTGCAGACCTTTGGCATTCTAGCTGTTAATTTGCTGAGGTAATCGGGAGAAATTTCACCCCATGCTTCCAGAAGGCCCTCCCACAAGTTGGATTGGCTTGATGGGCACTTCTTGTGTACCATACGGTCAAGCTGCTCCCACAACAGCTCTATGGGGTTGAGATCTGGTGACTGCAATGGCCACTCCATTACAGATAGAATACCAGCTGCCTGCTTCTTCCCTAAATAGTTCTTGCATAATTTGGAGGTGTGCTTTGGGTCATTGTCCTGTTGTAGGATGAAATTGGCTCCAATCAAGCGATGTCCACAGGGTATGGCATGGCATTGCAAAATGGAGTGATAGGCTTCCTTATTCAAAATCCCTTTTACCTTGTACAAATCTCCCACTTTACCAGCACCAAAGCAACCCCAGACCATCACATTACCTCCACCATGCTTGACAGATGGCATCAGGCACTCTTCCAGCATCTTTTCAGTTGTTCTGCGTCTCACAAATGTTCTTCTGTGTGATCCAAACACCTCAAACTTCGATTCGTCTGTCCATAGCACTTTTTTCCAATCTTCCTCTGTCCAATGTCTGTGTGCTTTTGCCCATATTAATCTTTTCCTTTTATTAACCAGTCTCAGATATGGCTTTTTCTTTGCCACTCTGCCCTGAAGGCCAGCATCCCGGAGTCGCCTCTTCACTGTAGACGTTGACACTGGCGTTTTGCGGGTACTATTTAATGAAGCTGCCAGTTGAGGACCTGTGAGGCGTGGCCTCCCACTTCTCTTTCTACTCTGCTTAGAGCCTGTTTGTGCTGTCCTCTGAAGGGAGTAGTACACACCGTTATAGGAAATCTTCAGTTTCTTGGCAATTTCTCGCATGGAATACCCTTCATTTCTAAAAACAAAAATAGACTGTCGAGTTTCACATGAAAGCTCTCTTTTTCTAGCCATTTTGAGAGTTTAATCGAACCCACAAATGTAATGCGCCAGATTCTCAACTAGCTCAAAGGAAGGTCAGTTTTATAGCTCCTCTAAACAGCAAAACTGTTTACAGCGGTGCTAACATAATTGCACAAGGGTTTTCAAGTGTTTTCTAATCATCCATTAGCCTTCTAACACAGTAGGCAAACACAATGTACCATTAGAACACTGGAGTGATGGTTGCTGGAAATGGGCCTCTATACTCCTATGTAGATATTGCATTAAAAACCAGACGTTTGCAGCTAGAATAGTCATTTAGCACATTAACAATGTATAGAGTGTATTTCTGATTAATTTAATGTTATCTTCATTTAAAAAAACAATGCTTTTCTTGCAAAAATAAGGAAATTTCTAAGTGACCCTAAACTTTTGAACGGTAGTGTATATATATATATATATATATATATATATATATATATATATATATTTGTCCCTCCAGAAAGGTGTCATCTAATCAGACACCCTGGGGGGTGTAAAACAAAGAATGAACTAATACAGGTAGCAGGAAGTTCCAACTGCCCTTCCATCCCCCTATTAGATACCATGAGGCCCAGGCCCCCCCCCCCTTTCACATGCATGAGCTGTGATGTCACACAGGTGTGCACGGGGAGGTTTAAAAGGACAAATGGTCCCAAAGTTCTCTCTCTCTTGTTCCTGCTCCCTGGCTCCATGAAGGGTCTCCTCTTCCCTCCTGGCCTGCTCTTGCCTCATGGCCCTTCCTGAGAGACCACACCAACTTGTACCACATGAAGCGCTAAGTATCTTCTCCCCTATACCCCCTAAGCCTGATTATTAAACCTTAGTGTATAAGGAAAGTGGGACAGAAATAGTGAGCGTGTATATTCATATGTATGTTTAGATAAGTGGGTGGCGGTATAATTAGGATTGTGATATCGTGTTTATACTGTACTACGTATAGTGTGAGTATACTCAGTATATATTAACGTGTTATATGTATTGGGGTATACTGATACTATACTGTGATCAGTTACTGTGTTCTGTGTTTAGTTTGGTGTATTTTATATGTAAGTGTGATTATTGTTAGTAATAAATATTACCCATTATTTACTATACAATTGTATTATTGTACGGTCTTATTCCGTAGAAGCAAAGCAAGTAGACGTTAATATAAGGAAAAGGTAGGGGAACTAGGCATAACCCTAGTGACCATGATTATAAAGGGGGTAGTAATAGTGGGCGACCAAGTAGTTGAAACCCAGCTATTATGCCAGCACTTTTACACACATGGGTGAGTGTGTAGTGAGTATTCAGAATATATATGTTATATATATATATACAGCTCCCCTGTTTCACCACCCATCTTGGAATGAAACTGTAGGAAAACATCCTATTAATAATGTTAATGTTAAAATAATATATTGAAGACTTCTAAACAGTGTGTCAACTGTTTGAGTACCCCAACATAGAAAACAGTAGTGCTTCCCTTGTAAATCACACTTGAGGTATTATTTAAACAACTTTTTACTCAATGACATAGTAATATTGTATAGTGATAGTAAAAAGGACAGACATACTTATCTTTATCTAATCCTGTCATGTTCATCCAGAGGGGTGGGAAGGATTTAAACTGGTAAGTATAAATTAAGATAAGCACCAACATGGTGTAAACTACCACAGACATCCAGAAATATTTCAAAATCCGTCGCCACCATTCATAGTGCACCTAAGGATAGAAGTAGAAAATGCACATAAACTAAAAGGAAAAACACATGCAACTCAGAACCGTAAAAGTCTAACAATTGGTACAGCTGTTCATTAACAAGACTACAAGATAGACAGTCATGCAAGAGACATTTCTGAGGGAGTTTATTTGGATACATGTCCTAGGGAGAATTTTCTGAAATTCTCCTTAGGGTTGAACAATGCTAGGGCTCATGCACACGGCACAGAGACTGTAGAACAGTGCATTATACACAGAAAAATCTTATTGCATGGCTGATAAAATAACAATATTTCCTATGAAGAAAAATTCCATCTCTTGGCTGGAGGTGAGATTTTTTTTTAGCCCTACTCCTGGCCAGATCTGAGCAGAAAGCTACATTTTGGCCATTCAGATATTGTATCGCTTGCCCCACCACCCCACTACCACCATTGGTGTCTTCCAGCGCAGTCATAATCTTAATAAAAATTTAGAAATATAACTCTCTCTCTGTTTTGCTAATGATATGTATGTATTTAAAATTAGTTGTATAATTTATTATACTGTGACTTTCTGAATTTTTTGGACTACTCATAGGTCCTCTTTAAATGTAAAAAATAAATAAAGAAAATATTTCACATAAATAAGCATTTTTAATTTCAAATTATTTTTCAAATTTATAGTATTGGCGATGAGGATTTTGACATAAATATGACGTTTTTATAATGCTGTCTGGATGACCATTAAAATGTTATAAAGATAAACAGTCATAGAACACAATTCCATACAAAAAAATGTATACTGTATATATTAACAAGAGAAGTCAAAATTATTTTTTATTAGTTGATCACTAAGTAATTATAGTGGAAATAAAGATGGAGTTTAATAATGTAATACTCAAAAGTTGCTAGTTAGAAAACTATCTAGAATTCTAATGTCAATCTTTGAGCAAATATGAAAAACATGGACAATAGGATCAGATAATCCAATAGCTTTTACTATACAATTGCACTGTGTTGTAATATGATGTGTCATATATTTGAATTTTGTTCCAATAGACGAGGTGTAAAGCCTTATTATTAGTATACATTATTTAACTTCCTAGCTATTACAATTTATATGTGTATGATACAATTAAGAGAATGAGAGCATGCAGTTGTACAAGTATAGTACCTGATAAAGAGCCACGCAGAACAGGAACAGCATCATGTAGATGATTTTGTACATGACGATTTTACCCTCAAAACTGACAAAGAAGAACATTCCTCCACAAACGTAAATCCAATACTTCACAAACATTGCCATCACCATGTTCCCTAGCACCTTCATGATATCATTTTCATCTTCCTCTTCATCTTCTGCTTTTTGTACTTCTTCTTCTAGAAAAATAATAGAAATAATATGAAAAATAATCTCTAATAAAATAATCACACACCAGAATTGCCTGTGGTTCCAAACAAATAAAGTAAAATTCCTTTGCCAACATGAATGGAACTTGATAGGTGGTAGGTTATTGCATATTCTGGATTATTAAATGGTCATAGAAAAGTAAATAAACTCACTTGTAAAAGCAGGGCCAGCGTTAGGGGGGCCAATTGCCAAGGGCCCCCATCCTCTTAGGGCCCCCTGCCCAAAGCTTCTACGGGGCCTGTACCGCCCGGCCCCTAACATTTATGGGATGGGAGGCAGGGGCCCCCCATGCCCGGTGGCGTCGCTAGCACCGGAGGGGGGCCAGGTGCTAGCGACAGCCACATTCACTTGTATGTGCGTCCTCAGGACGCAGATATCAATGAATATTATAGGCCGCAGGCCACGTTAGGCCTGCAGCCTATAAGGCGCTGGGAAGAATTCCTGCGCAGGCTGGCGTGATGATGTCACTTCATCACGCCGGTCTGCATATGTGCCTCACCCGGAGGCTTTGCATCGCTCCATCCATCACAGGAACGGGGCAAGGTAAATACAAATTATTTTTTGGGGGGACTGTGTGGCGATATACAGGGGGAAGCACTGTGTGACACTATATACAAGAGGGGAACACTTTGTGACACTACATACAAGGGGGGGAGAAGGTGTTGTGCAACACTATATACAAGGGGGAGCACTGTGTGATACTATATACTAGGGGGGAGCGCTGTGTGACACTATATACAAGGGGAGCGCTGTATGACATTATATACAAGGGGGAGAGCGCTGTGTGAAACTTTATACAAGGGAAGAGTGCTTTGTGACACTATATATAAGGGGGAGCGCTGTGTGACACTATATACAAGGGGGGAGCGCTGTGTGACACTACATACAAGGGGGGTGCTGTGACACTATATACAAGGGGGGAGCAATGTGTGACCCTTTATACAAGGGAGGAGTGCTTTGTGACACTGTAAATAAGGTGGAGCGCTGTGTGACACTATATACACGTGGGGAGAGGAGTGCTGTGTGACACTATATACATGGGGGGTGAGGAGCGCTGTGTGACACTATATACAAGGGGGAGCACTGTGTGACACTATATACAAGGGGGGAGCACTGTGTGACACTATATACAAGGGGGGAAGTGCTCTATGTGGCACTATATACAAGGAGGCGCTGTGTGACACTATATACAAGGGGGAGCGCTGTGTGCACTATAAACAAGGGAGGTTCTGTGTGGCACTATGTACAAGGGAGGGGAGCTGTGTGGCAATATACAGGGGGGGTTGCTGTGCAGCACTTCATACAAGGAAGGAGGCCTTTGTGGTAATATACAGGGGGGATTGCTGTGTAGCACTATATACAAGGGAGGGGGGCTGTGTAGCATTATATACAAGGGGGGTTATGTATGGCACTATATACAAGGGAGGGTGCGGTGCAGAAATATACAGGGGGGATTGCTGTGTGGCACTATATACAAGGGGGGGGGGTTGAGTGGCACTATATACAAGGGGGGGCTGTCTGACACTATATACACTGGGGGCTGTGTGTCACTATACAAGGGGGTACAGCAAAAAGGTGAGTGGATGGCGGTGCTCCTCCGAGACTATTATGAGGTGGTGAAGTGTAGATAGCCGGCTGCCACCCACTGCAGTCCCTTGGTGCTAAATCCTTAGTACCTGGGACAAGGTGAGAGTCAGAAGGTGAAGAGAAAAAATGCAGTGTAATTACGGGTATCGGCGCCAGGCTGAAGAGGATCAGGAACGGAGTCAAGTGCATAGGATCTAGGAGATCTTTTATTGAGAAGACGACGCGTTTCTGGACCGGACTTGTCCCTTCGTCAGTTGTATACTGACCTGACGAAGGGACCAGTCCGGTCCAGAAACGCGTCGTCTTCTCAATAAAAGATCTCCTAGATCCTATGCACTTGACGCCATTCCTGATCCTTTTCAGCCTGGCGCCAATACCCGTAATTACACTGCATTTTTTCTCTTCACCTTCTGACTATACAAGGGGGGCATTGTGGCACTTTATACAAGAGAGGGGGGCTGTGTGGCACTATATATATATATATATATATATATATATACACACAAGAGAGGGGGCTGTGTGGCACTATATACAAGGGAGGGGGCTGTGTCGCGTTATATATATACAAGGGAGGGGGGTTGTGTGGCACTATCTGCTAAGGGGGGGTTGTGTGGCACTATATAGGGGAAGGACTGTAGCGCTATCTACAGGGGGCTATGTGTGGCGCTATCTACAGGAGGCACAAAGGGGGCACTATTACTGTGGGGGCACAAAGGGTGCATGGTTACTGATGGGACATTCTTATTGTGTCGAGCACTAAGGGATCATTATTACCATCTGGAACGGAGGCCAAGGAAACCATTTGCAAAGGAAACATTACCATTGAGATAAATGGAAATGCAAACGGAAAGCTATGGTTTCCGTTCATGGGTTCCACTGACAGAAAGGTCTGACGGAACCAATGAACGAAACCCCAACACAGATGTGAACAGGCCCTAATTTAGCATTTTGGGCCCTACTTTTAACTTTGCCCAGGGCCAAAAACCGGCCCTGTGTAAAAGTTGGGAACCTTCAGGGGGAAAGCCAAGTATAAAAAAAAGTTAACAGAAAATGCCATACTAATCAGAGGCGTTTCATAATTGGTTCTCTCTAATAATTTCTCTGATCTTTGTTACATTACAATATATTGCATCTCTGTGCTAGAAATAAGTGCCAGATAATCAGACTTTTAGAATTAGAAGATGCCAGATTAATAGAATTGTACTGTATTTGATAATAAAAATTCCTTTCTTACCTTTATCTTGGCTTCCAACTTTAATTTCTGATAATGTTGCTTCTTGTGTCTTTAAAATGTTTTGCTCTGTAAGGTGTTGTCTGAGCAAAAGCCAAAAGGTAACATTGAAAAGTATCTATATTGAATAAATAACAATGAGACATATTTAAGATTTGCTTCATTTTTAAAGCTTTTATCTTTTCTATTCAAAGTAGAACAGGCATGTATAATTCAGAAATGCACAGTTGACATTAACCCCTTCAAGACTGCCATACGGCTATATACGTTCCAACTGCCGATGCCACGTGCAGTTGTCACGTTCAGTGTTTGCAGCGCTGCAGCCTCATGTCTGCCAAGGCTTTGAGAGCCCCGGAATACACCCCCTGTAGATAGCGCCACACACAACCCCCCTGTACATAGCGCAAAACACCTGTGGATAGTGCCACCTAAGCTCCCTTTAGGATCAAAATCCCTGGCCAGATCGCTCTGGCCCGGGATTCTGCTCCTAGAGGTTGCCGCTGACATCTTTGTTCATATTTGGGCACTGGCACTATTTACAGTGGGTACTGTGGCACTATCTACATAGGTATTGCGGCACAAATAAAACCCTAATAAGTAAAAAAAATCGGTCATGAAAAACGGATGGCAAATAGTGGTTAAAAATGGCCAGACGGACGAGAAATGGATTAAAATTTTGAGGCACACTGATGCAAAACAGCCATGAAAAACTGACAGTTGATCCGTTTTTAACTGCCTTTTGTCACGTTGTGTGAATATAGCCTTATAGCCTTCTTCCCTATCCCCTTACAGCGATCCAGGCTGATGGAGAGAGAAGACAAATTTTTACAGAGCAGCAACAGCATATATATGTCTATATACATATAATATAGATAAATATATATTAAAAAAAATACAAAAAAGTGCTTTGTTTCACATTTTTAGTGATTTGTCTTCTCATAATAAAAATTAAAAACCTTGAATTAATTAAACTAATCTAGAAAATTAAAGCCTCATAAGTCATGGAAAAAAAAATAAAGTAAAAATAGTTGTCATTTTCAAAGCGGTTGCAGAGATATTATCATTTAAAGAAGTGCATATCAGAAATGGAAAATTTGACATGGACAGAGGGCCATCAAGACCCTTGGTCATGAACAATGTTCCCTATAAGGGGCACGGCCGCGCACATTCTACTGTGGCAGTATATACAAGGGGGACTGTGTGGCAGTGTATACAAAGGGGCTGTGTGGCAGTATATACAAGGAGGGTCTGTGTGGCAGCATATACAGTATCAACATGGGGTAGTATCTACATGAGGCTGTGTGGCGCTATCTACTGGGGGATCAGTGTGGCGCCATCTACTGGGGGGTCTGTGTGGTGCTATCTACTGGGGGGTCTGTGTGGCGCTATCTACTGGGGGGTCTGTGTGGCGCTATCTACATTGGGGTCTGTGTGGCGCTATCTACAGGGGGGTCTGTGTGGCGCTATCTTCAGGGGGCTGTGTGGCGCTATCTACAGGGGGTCTGTGAGGCGCTATCTATAGGGGCAGTGGTTTAATGAGGGATTCTTTCATTGATGCCTATAATTGGTATATATAACTGTCGTCTCTTTTACTGCTGGACTTGTAATATTATAGTATTTAAAAAAGTTATTAAAACTAATTTAACATAAGTTTTCTTATTCTCTTATGTAGTATGACATATTAGCGTTTACTGGGGGTATTACTTATGGTCATCAGATCGCCCACCATTGATGGAGACTTGTCCTGCTCCCTAACAGCCCCGCTCAGGAGCTGCCAAGACTTAGGGTATGTTCACACGGCCTATTTACGGACGTAATTCGGGCGTTTTTGCCCCGAATTACGTCTGAAAATAGCGCCTCAATAGCGCTGACAAACATCTGCCCATTGAAAGCAATGGGCAGACGTTTGTCTGTTCACACGAGGCGTATATTTACGCGCCGCTGTCAAATGACGGCGCGTAAATAGACGCCCGCGTAGAAGAAGTGACCTGTCACTTCTTTGGCCGTAATTGGAGCCGCTATTCATTGACTCCAATGAATAGCAGCGCTAATTACGGCCGTAATTGAGGCGGCGTTCAAGCGCCTGCACATGCCGGTACGGCTGAAATTACGGGGATGTTTTCAGGCTGAAACATCCCCGTAATTTCAGCCGTTACGGACCCCCGCCGTGTGAACATACCCTCAGAGGGAACATTGGTCATGAAAGGGTTAAACATAAATAGTACAGTTAGAAACATGTTTCCACATTTGATGTAGTTTTTAGGGTATTTGATCCTCATTTGTCAGGATCAAACTTGTGATCGGCTCATGAAGTCAATGCACATATTGCGTGTTCACATTCTGTGATTACGGACGGCCCGTAGGGGACACTCCACGGCCCGTCTGTGCCATAATCACAAACCATGCACACAGCTACGGTCATGTGCATGAGGTGGCCTAAAAGTCAGATTTTGAGGAGTGACAAAGGAAGAGAGGATATTAAGCATGAAAACTACATGTTGCGTAAGATGAGTGGTCACAGTTATCATGGCTCTGTTAATAGCAGAAGTCATGAGGCTTCAGTTAACAGAGAATAAGGAGGATTTTTTTTTATTGTAGCAACCACAAGCTGATAACGCAGATCTGCCATACAATATAATGAGGTGCTTCGTTTTAATATTATTTTTGATCTAAAAAATGTCTATATAGTTAGCTAATAAAATGTTGTGCTAACAGTTCACCTTTGACGCAAGTTCCTCTGGGCTCTTACGCTCAAGAAGCCCTGAAATGTCTTTCAGTTCCGTAGGCAAATTAATGCTCCAAATGTACTGTAATGTTACCAACAAATTGCCATAGATGACCATAAAGGGTGAGCTAAGCATGGCATATTTCCTTCTGTCACGAATCATCCAGAGAGCGCAAGACCAGATTAGCAATACAAAGGTTAACCAACTGTGGTATGTAATACTCCAAGCCTGGTGAGAAATTAAAAAAAATAAAAAAAAATAAAGAAATAACATTAAATTAGAAAGCATTCTGCAAAAGGCACAATTTCAGCCTAACGTAAAAAATTTGAAACCGACCAGTGTAATGAATGTTCTGTATCCTATTTATGTACACAAGTCAGATGTTAAGTACAGTACATACATTTCTGCAGAATCTATTCCTAAAGCTGACGATACACTTAAGAGAAACGTCAGCCGAACTTGCGATTTCTTCAAGATCGGCCAACAATCTTACGTGTATAGGGCTTAAGACTCTTTCGGTGGCAAATATTAGTGGGAAAGCGGCAATGGGTTTGTTGGATTTTAACATGCCGATCCTTTATTCCCACAGGAGATACGTTTATTCCCCTCTCTTCTTTAAAATAAACATGCAAACTCAGCCGATTATGCATGTTTATAGGTGAGTTAGGAGAAATATCTGTCGATTGAATGATTGTTTGGCCAACAGTTATTTTATGTGTATGCACAGATTTAGGACTTGTTCACATATTGCATTTTAAACGTTTTTTTTTGTTGCATTTTTTTTCTCTAGAGTTGTATAAATGCTTTAATTTGGAGTGTTTTCTATCACTCGCTTATATGGTATACGTTTATACTTTTTAAAAATAATTTAAAAAATGAAAGAGAAACTGCACTTAAAATGCTAAATGTAAACAAGCCCATAAGGCACATTTGAATTGCCAATAATCAGCTGAATGAGCATTCTTATGAACACTCGTTCCCGATTAATAGCCTGTGTAAAAAGGGCAGCGATCAGCCAAAAAAATAAAAGAAAGAGCTTGTTCGTTGGCTAATCCAGTTATTTGTGCAGCCTATGAAATCATTGTTGTCGGCAACACATCTTCCCGTTTAAACAGGGGATGTGCTGCTGACAACGATGCAAACTGATGGAGACCAAATGATCGTATTAGCGATCTTTGGTCCCCATACAGAATGCATCGGCCATGGAAAAGGAGCCCCTATCAACTTGTTATGATATCGATCGGCACTCATTATGGGCAGAAATCTGCCCGTATAAACCAACCTTTAGTGTTTTTATATCTATATACTAGACAAAGAACTTCACTAGTATAAAATAAGCAATCAAAATAACAGTATTCTTATCATCTCACCATCATAGATATAAGAGCGCAAATGTAACTCTGCTTCATGATGAACTGTAGCACTACTACCATAGCATGAACTTTGGCATTTTCTTTTTTCTCAGACACATCCTCTTCCAACTCCTCCTCCTCTTCTTCTTTCTTTTCTAATGGAAAACATGTTAGTAATTCTCAATCATACCACATATGCTGAATTTATTTACTTATTGTTGATAGACACAATCATCCGTCTCCCCCTATGTACATTAAAATTGTATATAAAAAAAACATGTATAGCTGAATGATGCACTAATACAAATGACTAAAATCACTTTCAGATGGATTCATAAACTATAATTTCAACTTATATTTCCATTAATAATGTAAATGGGTAGGAGAATGAAAAAAAAAAAGTAGCTAAAACACCTTTATTTTTTATGATTACACCCCCTTTGTCTCTGCATTAGGCCACATACACACGGCTGTGCCCATAGTCACGGCCCGCGATACAAAGTATGGGAGCACGGCCCGTAAAATAAGAAAAGTAGGACATGCTCCATATTCCCCCCCAAGTACCGATGCAAACCGTGATCGGTTGTTCAAAATAAGACCGCTAATAAATTCCCTCAATAATTTATTTCTACAACTCTACACCCCTGAGCAGAATGTAAGTGTGGACGAATCCCTCCTCAACTTCCATGGAAGACTTAGCTTTCGCCAATATCTATCTTCCAAAAGGGAAAGATATGGCATTAAGCTTTTTGAGTTGTGTGAAAGCGGGTCAGGATATACCACCGCCTTCAGAATTTATGGGCGGGACCGCTCAATAAATGTTCCTGGATGCCCCCCTGATGTGTGGGAGATAATGCAGCCTCTGCTTCACCATGGGTACCACCTGTACTGCGGCAATTTTTATTTGAGTGTGCCCCTGTTTAGGCATTTGCATGCTGCAAGGACTGGAGCATGTGGTACAATGCGCAAAAAACTAATTGGTTTTCCGCAGCAATTAGTGGGGAAGCGCATGATAAAGGGGGACTCCTGTGTTTATGCATCTGAAGAATTTCTGGCAGTCAACTACAGGGATCGCAAAGATGTATATGTACTAAGCACAATACATATCGCAGGAACAGCAGCAGTGAAGGAAAGGGAGGCAACATCGGACAAGCACAAGCCAGCGAGCGTGTCCGAATATAACAAGTACATGGGGGGGGGGGTGGATTTAAGCAACCAGGTTTTATAGCCCTATTTTGTGAAAATCAAAACAAAAACCTGGTACAAAAAAGTGGCCATTTATCTTCTACAGGTGGCAATCCACAATTCATTTGTGCTCTATTAAAAAAAAACAGAGGCAGGAGAAAATTATTGAAGGCCTCATATTTGACGTTCAGGACACCAGAGAATGCCCCCGGTTGGAGGATGTCAAACAATTTACTTAAAGATTTACTTTTATCACTCGCATTCCCCCAACACCAACTAGAAGCAACCCCCAGAAAAAGTGCTGCGTTTGTAGAAAAGATGGGTGACGCAAAGATTCCCGACATTTCTGTCCCTCATATCCCTCGCAACCAGGCCTATGCGTTCACCCATGTTTAAAAAAATGCCACACTGTTCTGAATTATTATAGTTTAGTTAATTCGTTGAAAATATATTTGCCCTACTTTACATTTTTATTTTTCCCCTCATTTTACTCCAAGGGTGAGGGAGGGAATGGGTGGGGGGTGGATGTCATGTTTGCATATTTTCTAAAGTTCATCTGCTGGAGAGCTCCATTTGCATAAACCTGCAATTTCTTATTTTAGGAAACCCAAAAAAATAAATTCCCATTATACCCCTAGATGAATATTTTGGGATCTCTGCTTCAAGAGAGGATATTTTGAAAGCGTTATAGAAACTCTGTCCAGTTTTGTAAAACTAGCTTTGAAAAAAGGTGATTTGTGAAATAAGGTTCTTCTATCGTCCGCCCTCCCTCCTACATCTCTATGTGATAAATATGGCACACATATTTGGTATCCGCATGCACGAGAGAAGTGGAAGAATGTGAAAGGAGATTAATTTTGTCTGTGGTCTATACCGTGAGTGAAAAATGCTAGCATAAATTGATGCATTTGCCAAAAAAATTGCAAATTTTATTTTGTTCCATCTTATTCAAGAAACTTTCAGAAGAAAACTGGACCTTCCAAAAATTATGATAAGCCCCTTGAAGAAAACCTTCTGGGGTCTACTTGTGTGAATGAAGTCATTTATGGGGTGTTTCTAATGTTTCAGCAGCATTAGGCCCCCCGGAAAACAGTATTTTCTTTGGTCATTTAGCTGTAAAACAGCCTAGTCCTTAACCGGTTAAACAGTTTGTTTTATCAGATAAGCTAGGATTAAGACAACTCAATCAGCAGTGACTGCATCTTAGTTACAGTGCACAGTGTAGCCTATTAGGCGGGATTCACACGACCGGGTCGTTCCCGAGCCCGAGTATCGGCCGGTAAAATCGGCCATTTTGCCCGGCCGGTTTGCATAAAGTTATGCATCCGTGCCGGGCCGGGCAGATCCGGACAGTGACATCAGCGGCAGCTCCTGAAGGGGAATCCTCATGTGTTCGGGGATTCCGCTTCAGGAGTTTCCCCTGATGTCACTGCCCAGATATGGACAGAGACATCAAGCGCTCTGTCCAGGAGCGGAATCCCCGAAAACACGGGGATTCCGCTCCTTTAAGGAGCTAAAGTGCGGCTAGCACATAGCAGAGCGGGGAAATACCTCCCTGCTCTGCTATAGTGGCGTCGCTGCAGTAGTAGCAGCCGCAGCGGCAGCAGCTGCTGCTACTAGCGGCGCCATCGAAGGTGTCGCCGAGCCAGGGTGCTTTTAACAAGCAGGGGAAGGGAGCCAGCGCAGCGCTCCCTCCACCTGCTGTACACCCCGGCCCTGCAACACAGTGTACAGCGATGCCATTCGTCAGAATGGCATCAACTCCTCCTCCTCACATGCACTCTGCGCTGTGAGGAGGAGGAGATAGAGCGCAACCGCCGGGAAACCCGGCCATCACTCGGAACACATTCCGGTGATGGCCGTGTAATACCCGGCCCCATAGACTTCTATGGGAGCCGGGCGGCCGGGTGCCCGGGCAAAGATAGAGCATGTCCTATTTTTTGACGGCCGGATTTCCCGGCCGTCAAAAAATCGGTCGTGTGAATAGCCCCATTAGGGGTCTATCATTCCTAATGCAGCCGGGTGCCGGCCGATTTATGAACGGCCGGCACCCGGCCGGGAAACCCTGCCGTGTGAATGAGGCCTTAGAGTTGTCTAATTTCTGATGTCAGGTGCTCACTCTGCTGCTTTTTACTCTGCCTAACACCTCCTACAACCAAATAGTAAAAAAAAGTGCAAGGAATACGGATTATAATACAGTAAGGAAACAATAATAATAAATCTGTAAGGATGAAGCGGCGGGGATGTAGGTGTGCCACTCTGCGTCATCCACCACAGGAGAGAATGCGGAGGATGTAAATGGGCCAACAGAGGGTTTTGTGCTGAGAAGACACTTTAACAAAATAATGACAATTTGTTAAAAAAAAATGATTTGTTTTGTTTCGCCATATTCTGAGGCTCATAACTTTTTTGTTTTTCCATCAATGGAGATATGTGAGGGCTTTTTTTTGCGGGGTGAGCTGTAGTATTTTGCATGCAGTTGTAGGAGGGCTGTTTTTTTGCGGAACAACTTGTAGTTTTTATTGATACCATTTTGGAGTAGATGCGACTTTTGGATCACTTTTTATCACATTATTTTTAAAGGCAGGATTCACATAAAACAGCTATTTTTGCATTATTTTTTATTTGATTTTTTACGGCGTTCACTCTGCGGGTTAAATAATGTAATACCTTTATAAATGGGGTCGTTATGGCTGAGGCAATACCAAATGTGTGTAACTTTTTAGTTTTTTTAATAATAAAGCATTTTGTAAGCATTTTTTTCACTTATTTTTTTTATTAACTTAGTTAAACATTTTTTTAACTTTTTTACTAGTCCCACTAGTGGACTTCACTATGCGATCCTCCGATCGCTTTTATAATACACTGCAATACTTCTGTATTGCAGTGTATTAGTGCCTGTATGTGTAAAACAGACAGGCATCTGCTAGGCCATGCCTCTGGCATGACCTAGCAGGCATACACTAAAGGCAGACCTGGGGGTTTTTATAAGCCCCCCAGTTGACATAGAAGACACCGGCACTCTGCGATCACATGCCGGGTGCCAGTGGGGTGGGAGAGGGAGCTCCCTCCCTCTCTCCAAAACCACTCTGATGCGGCGCTTGCTATTGAGTGCCACATCTGAAGGTTTAAACGGGCGAGATCGATACTGATATCGATCTCACCCGTTAGAGCAGGGATGCCCCCAGCCCTCAGCTACCTCTGGTAGCTGAGAGCAGGGAGTTTTAACGGCTTCCTGCTCTGTTTATTTATTCTAATGCAGCGCCGTGAAAAGGCATATGCATCAGAATAAAGCCCATTAACGGGTTAAATAATATTATTTTTATTGTTTACCTGAATTAATTAATGAATTAGTAATATAATTTATACTTTTTTTCTAGCGGCTCAAATGGTGGCATCACCTGGTGACCATTGAAACACATACAGGCACTTTTCTGTATTTTTCATTATCCCGAATAACCAGGTTATCTCTTTTTAAAAAATAGTTTTACAATACTCTGCAATACCTATGTATTTCAGTGTATTATAAGTTGTACCAGATCCTTTTAAGAACTGCCACTGGCAGAGCTTAATAGGATCACAAAGATGGCATACCTGGGGGCCTTCATTAGGTCCCCAGATTGCCATGATAACCATCGGAGAAAAAAGAGAGAGAAGCGCTTCATATGTGGGAACCTTAGGTTGTTCAAGGGTGGGGCGGTTGCAGTTATGCTCATCTTTTTTAGTTGGGCAATGAGGCACAACTACTCAACGCGTGTTATAGTCAATATATCTCATCCACGGAACTGTCAGCCTTCAGTCGTTGCCTGGTCTCTCAAAGGGAGTCGTTAATTCAATAGTAATAAGAAGCTTTAAAAATGAGTAGTTACTCTGAGACTCTCTGTGGCGATGTTCCTCTTGGAAAAATGCAGAGCCTTTGCATTTGTCGCTGAGGAACAGCGCCACAGAGAGTCTCATATTAACTACTCATTTTTAAACCTTTTTATTCTAATGAAAACCTTCGGCACCCTGTCAACGCGTCACAAAGGGGCAGATGAGATAACGGAGACATCCCCCCCTATCTAACAGCTCAGATGCTGCGTTCGCTTTTGACAGCGGCATCTAAGCAGGTAAACATCCGGGATCTGAGATATCTACAATCACGCTTATTAGAGCGAGGTGTCAACTGTAAAATACAGCTAACACCCACAGCATATGGAGTTGGCTTAGCCTATGAGTCCAATCCATACTCTGGTAAGGGGTTATACATTATTTAATACATTTTTTTAGTCCCAGCAGGGGACTTTATAATGCAATTTTCTGATCGCTCATATAATGCCTTTGTATACACCGTATACAAAAGCATTATTGCCTGTCAGCAGTAAACTAGTAGTAAACTGGCAGTCTAATACGCCTATGGCCATGACAGGCATTGGGGGCCTTTTTTAGACCCCCCTGCTGCTATGGCAACCCACTTGCGCCTGTGATCACATAATTTGGGCCCAGTGGGCTGAAAGAAGAAGCTCCCCTTCATTAAAATAGAGTAAGGTTCTATGAGAAGTGAGATAAAATTGGTAAAATACTTAATAATAGACTAAAAAAACATATTATAGATGTAAAAACCAAAGATCTAATGAACTAGAAAGGAAAACTATTGCCAATTAAATTTTAGATTACTATACTACTCTTTAGAATCTGAAGGATATTGAGTCAAGTGCTAATACACAGTAGGTGGATATAAATAACTTCTTGGACTCTATTCCCCTTGCTCGTTTAAATCATAATCAACAAGAAATTTTAAATTCTGAACTCACAATATAGGAGGTACATACAGCCATTAAGGCCCTGCATAAACAAACGGCTCCTGGACCAGATGGCTTTATTTACGAGTATTATCTAAAATGTATTGATATTTTAGCACTCCATCTGCTTAAACTGCTCAAACTGAAGAACTTCCCAGTGAAATGTTTAGAGGCCGCCAAAGTGACAATATTAAAAGAGGTTAAAGATGGGACCTACCTTGCTTAATGGGGATCTAAAAATTTCTTTACGTGGGAAGATAAGGGATTGTTCTACCTAGGCATATACACAGATCAGCCATAACATTTAAACCAATTACATGTGAAGCGACTAATTTTGATTATCTCATTGCAATGGCAACTGTCAAGGGGTGGGATATATTAGGCAGCAAGTGAACTTTCAGTTCTTGTGATGATGTGTTGGAAGGAAAAATAGCCAGGCGTAAGGATCTGAGCTACATCGACAAAGGCCAAACTGTTATGGCTAGACAACTGGGTCATAGCATCTCCAAAACGGCAGGTCATGCAGTGTGTAGTACAAAAAGTGGCCCAAGAAAGGACAACCGGTGTACCAGCAACAGCGTCTTAGGTGCCCAAGCCTCCCCGATGCACGCGGAGAGCAAAGGCTAGCCCTTCTGGTTTGATCCAAGAGCTTTTGCAGCACAAATTGCTTAAAAAGTTAATGCTGGCTATGAAAGAAAGGTGTCAGAACATACACTGTTCAAAGCCTGCTGTGTTTGGGGCTGTGTTACTGCAGATTGGTCAGAGTGCATATGCTGACCCCTGTCCACCGCCAAAAGCGCCTATAATGGGCACGTTAACATCAGAACTAGACCATAAAAAAATAAGAGAATGTGGCCTGGTCCTATAAATCATGTTTTCTTTTACAACATGTGTAAGAGATGGAGAAGAGATGGCACCAGCAGGAAGAAAACAAGCCGCTGGAAAGACTGTAATGCTCTGGCCAATGGTCTGCTCGGAAAACTTGGGTCTTGGCATTCATGTGGAAGTTACTTTGGCACATACCACATACCTAAACATTGTTGAAGACTAAGTACCAAGTAACAAATTTCCCTAATGGCAGTTGCCATTTTCAGACGGATAATGAAAATTGTTCAGGAATGGTTTGTGGAATATGACAAAGAGTTCAAGGTATTGACTTAGCCTCCAAATTTCCCAGATCTGAAATATGCTTGAAAAAGCAACTCCGATCCACGGAGACCACACCTCGCAACTTAAAGAATCTTCCGCTAATTTCTTAGTGCCAGATACCACAGGACACCTTCAGAGGTGTTGTGGACAGCGGCTGCTACGAGGCCTGCGGCATGAGGGCAACCGTGCCGCCTACCGATACGCCCCACAATGCCCCGTGGCGCCGCTAGCAGCCTTTATGGCTGCTACAGTGGTAGCGACGCCACTATAGGGCCCTCATGCCCGGTGGCGTCGCTAGCACCGGAGGGAGCCCTGCTGCTAGCGACAGCCACATTAACTTATACAGTGAAGGAAATAAGTATTTGATCCCTTGCTGATTTTGTAAGTTTGCCCACTGGCAAAGACATGAACAGTCTAGAATTTTTAGGCTAGGTTAATTTTACCAGTGAGAGATAGATTATATTAAAAAAAAAAACAGAAAATCACATTGTCAAAATTATATATATTTATTTGCATTGTGCACAGAGAAATAAGTATTTGATCCCTTTGGCAAACAAGATTTAATACTTGGTGGCAAAACCCTTGTTGGCAAGCACAGCAGTCAGATGTTTTTTGTAGTTGATGATGAGGTTTGCACACATGTTAGATGGAATTTTGGCCCACTCCTCTTTGCAGATCATCTATAAATCATTAAGATTTTGAGGCTGTCGCTTGGCAACTCGGATCTTCAGCTCCCTCCATAAGTTTTCGATGGGATTAAGGTCTGGAGACTGGCTAGGCCACTCCATGACCTTAATGTGCTTCTTTTTGAGCCACTCCTTCGTTGCCTTGGCTGTATGTTTCGGGTCATTGTCGTGCTGGAAGACCCAGACACGAGCCATTTTTAATGTCCTGGTGGAAGGAAGGAGGTTGTCACTCAGGAATTGACGGTACATGGCTCCATCCATTCTCCCATTGATGCGGTGAAGTAGTCCTGTGCCCTTAGCAGAGAAACACCACCAAAACATAATGTTTCCACCTCCATGCTTGACAGTGGGGACGGTGTTCTTTGGGTCATAGGCAGCATTTCTCTTCCTCCAAACACGGCGAGTTGAGTTAATGCCAAAGAGCTAAATTTTAGTCTCATCTGACCACAGCACCTTCTCCCAATCACTCTTAGAATCATCCAGATGTTCATTTGCAAACTTCAGACGGGCCTGTACATGTGCCTTCTTGAGCAGGGGGACCTTGCAGGCACTGCAGGATTTCAATCCATTACGGCGTAATGTGTTACCAATGGTTTTCTTGGTGACTGTGGTCCCAGCTGCCTTGAGATCATTAACAAGTTCCCCCCGTGTAGTTTTTGGCTGAGCTCTCACCTTCCTCAGGATCAAGGATACCCCACGAGGTGAGATTTTGCATGGAGCCCCAGATCGATGTCGATTGACAGTCATTTTGTATGTCTTCCATTTTCTTACTATTGCACCAACAGTTGTCTCCTTCTCACCCAGCGTCTTACTTATGGTTTTCTAGCCCATTTCAGCCTTGTGCAGGTCTATGATCTTGTCCCTGACATCCTTAGAAAGCTCTTTGGTCTTGCCCATGTTGTAGAGGTTAGAGTCAGACTGATAAATTGAGTCTGTGGACAGGAGTCTTTTATACAGGTGACCATTTAAGACAGCTGTCTTTAATGCAGGCACCAAGATGATTTGGAGCGTGTAACTGGTCTGGAGGAGGCTGAACTCTTAATGGTTGGTAGGGGATCAAATACTTATTTCTCTGTGCACAATGCAAATAAATATATATCATTTTGACTATGTGATTTTCTGTTTTTTTTTAAATATAATCTATCTCTCACTGGTAAAATTAACCTAGGCTAAAAATTCTAGACTGTTCATGTCTTTGACAGTGGGCAAACTTACAAAATCAGCAAGGGATCAAATACTTATTTCCTTCACTGTATCTGCATCCTCTGGACATAGATACAAATGAATAATATAGGCTGCTGCCTCTCTGAGAGGGCGGCGCCACTGAAACCAGCTGCCACCACCCCCTTTTGCAGTAATTGTACCTGCGTCTATAACACGCAGATACAAATACATGCATTAGTGCTGAATGGCCGGGCACGTTCCAATGATTACTTGCTCCACCAATCAGCACCTTTCAATGACGCTAGCGACGCGATGACGTCATTGCAACGCTTCTGTTGATGAAAGGCGCTGATTGATGTAATCACACCGCTTGCGTCGTTCAGCCCTAGCAGACCTGCTCAGAAGAGAGCAGATCTGCATAGCCACCGGACGGTGAGGAAACAGGATCATATGGGTATGTAAAGTTTTTTATTTTTTTTCTAATAAAACTATGAGTGGCATTATTTACAGGGGGGACTCTATCTACTGGGGGGTATATATATGGGGATGTGGACCCTATATACAGGGGTGGGCTATATGTGGGACACTATACACAGTGGTGGGTTACCTGTGGGACTCTATCTACAGGGCGGCTATATGTAGGGCACTGTCTACAGGGGTAGGCTATATGTGGGACACTATATACAGGGGGAGCTATTTGTGAGGCACTATCTACAGAGGTGGAATATATGTGGAGCACTATCTATATGGGGAGCTATATGTAGGGCAGCATGGTGGCTCAGTGGTTAGCAATATTGCCTTGCAGATCTGGAGTCCATATGTGGCCACTATCTACAGGGGGCTCTATGTGGGGCACTATGTACAGGAGCTTCTATGTAGGGCACTATCTACAACGGCTCTATGGGGACATGAAAGACTGTAATGCTCTGAGCAATGGTCTGCTTGGAAAACTTGGGTCTTGGCATTCAAGTGGAAGTTACTTTGGCACATACCACATACCTAAACATTGTTGAAGACTAAGTACCAAGTAACAAAATTTCCTAATGGCATTTGCCTCTTTCAGACGGATAATGTCTCTGCTTCACTGCAAAAATTGTTCAGGAATGGTTTGTGGAACATGACGAAGAGTTCAAGGTATTGACTTGGCCTCCAAATTTCCCAGATCTGTTAGATGTGCTTGAAAAAGAAACTCCGATCCACAGAGACTACACCTCGCAACTTAAAGGATCTTCCGCTAATGTTATAATCAGGGACACAGTGTATGGTGCTATTATAATTAGTGGTGCAGTGTATGGAACTATTATATTTAGGGGTGTTGAGAATTTTATCTTCATTTATAGGTGCAGAAATGTTTCAAAAGTGAGAAGCTGAAAACATCTGAGAGGAAAACTGCAGAAATGGGCTGCGGCCGGGAGAAATCATCATAGAGGTCTGGACTGGAGGGCGAAGAAAGGATAAAAAGAAACTGAGACGTTACCAGTGATTCACTTAATATAAATGTTTATTCTGCCTCTAAACAGTAATGTAATCGCTGTATAATCTGCAGCGAAATGATGGGTGGTTTGATTATGATATAATTTTTTTTTTTGAGAAACAGCATCTCCCAGCATATCCTTACCATTGGTCGGGCCATGATGGGAGCTGTAGTTTTACTCCATACAAACCTATATGGCAGGGGTTGCACTAAATTGAGCTGTATTTGTTCTCGTGCTGTATATATGTACTGAGCTTGGTTCTGGGGCTGTAGATATATACTGAGCGTGGTTCTGGTGCTGTATTTATGTACTGAGCTTTGTTCTGGGGCTGTATATATGTATTGAGCTTGGTTCTGGAGCTGCATATACTGAGATGTACTGAGCTTTAGCTGGTGCTGTAATTATGTACTGAGCTTTGTTCTGGTGCTGTATTTATATACTGAGCTTAGTTCTGGTGCTGTATTTATATACTGAGCTTGGGTCTGGTGCTGTATTTATGTACTGAGCTCGGTTCTGGGTGTCATGTCCATGGCCGCAGGCCGTCAAGCTTACTCACCTCCTGACGGCTGCAGCCATGGGTCTGCGAGCGCTGGCCCCAGTCTCCTCCTCAGGAGACACCAGCGCTCACTTCCGCTCACCTCGGCCGGGTCCCGTAGGGTGCTCACGCACGCTCGTGCTCGCTCTTAAAGGGGCAGCCTTGAATGTATAATTAGTCCATGAGTCCTGGACTATAAGAAGGGCCCAGCCCCTTTCTTCAACGCCTGAGCGTTGTTTGTCATATCCTAGTTTGTCTATGCAAATGGTCTCCTAGTGTGTTCTAGTTCCCAGTGTTCGCCGTACCTGTATCCTGTATCCCGTGCTATCCCAGTCAAGTGCTGTAGTCGTGCTGTGCTGTATTCCATGCCTGTCCTGTTACTGTACGCCTGAGGACTACCGGTAGCCTAGTCCCAGCCGAGCCTGCCTTGCTACTGTCCAAGCTGCCACAGGTAAACTATACGAACTATAGACTGTGACCTGCGCACGGTTGGCCAGCTGTCATACCGGCAAGGCGGTATGGCCCAGTGGGTCCACGAACCCAACGTCACAGTTCGCTCAGGCCATGGACCCCGCTGGTCGATCCAAGACCAAGATGACGTTACAAGAGATGCGGACGGATATGCTAGACCTCCGGTATCGACAGGACCAACTCCTCCAGGCCTTCAACATTCTTGCACGTCGGCAGGAGGCACAAGCTGGCGTTCCTCCTAATACACCTCCTGGCAGTACTGATCCTCAGACTACACCTGCTGGTAGTGTTGATCCTTGTTTTTTTTTTTGCCACTTCCTGACCGCTATGATGGAGACGCACGTACCTGTTTGGATTTTTGAACCAGTGCCAGATCCACTTCAGCCTGTATTCAAGGGCATTTTCGTCTTATGGCGCAAGGGTCGCTTTCATCATCTCTCTTCTCACTGGCAAGGCCCTTGCATGGGGGAAACCTATCTGGGAGAGACAAGGACCAGAGACCCGTGACTTCAAGGGGTTCCTACGGACATTTCGCACGGTGTTTGAGGAGCCTGGACGAATTTTCTCTGCAGCGGCTTCCTTGCTGAACCTATGCCAAGGAGACATCTCCATGGGCGAGTACGCCATGCACTTCCGCATCCTGGCAGGAGAACTGTTGTGGAACAATGAGGCCCTGGTGGCTACATTCTGGCATGGACTGTCTTCTAAAATTAAGGACGAACTTGCCGCTCGAGATCTGCCATCTACCCTGGATGACCTCATCCTTCTGGCCGGCCAGATTGCTAGAAGGCTCTGAGAACGGCTCCAAGAAGCTCGTCGGAAGGGAGGTCTTCCTAATCCGGTCCCTACCTTGCAGCAACCCCTGTAGTCCTCAGATGCCGATCCTCCTAAGGAGTCTGTGAGGATGGGCCAATGTAAGCTATCTACCCAGGAAAGACAACGCAGACGCACTTCGGGACTCTTTCTATATTGCGGCCTCGGAGGCCATCTTGTGCGTCTGTGTCCCAAAAAGCCCCAAAGCCTAAGGTTCCAAAGAGAGACAACCTTGGACAAAGAAGGACTCCCGTCTATACCCGTGACCATAGTGTCCGGCGAGAAAACGCATCAGGTCTCTGCATATCTGGACTGTGGATCCGCTGCTAATTTCAGTTGTAGAGACTTGGAGGACCTTCTTCAATGACCCACTACCCCTCTGGAGGGACCATTGATGTTTGCTTCGGTAAATGGACTACCTCTGCCAGACCCAGTTATAGATGTGACCCAGACGCTTAGGCTCCAAGTAGGTGTAACGTCTATGGCCGCGGTCTGTCGTTCTAACTTACCCCTCGACGACCATGGACCATGGACGTCCTGCTGCTGTGCTGCGTCATGCCCCTGTGAGGCGCTGGCACTCACTTCCAGGTATCGAGCCTGTCTCCCGGAGGGTGCACGCACTCGTGCCCGCTCTTAACGGGCCAGCGCTCGCACATGAAAATCATCATCATCAACTCATCAATTCCTGGATTATAAGTAGGTCACCGCCCTACTTATCCTCGCCTGAGTGTTGTTGTTGTTTCCCAAAGTCGGTCTTGCAAATGGTCTCCTAAGTGTATTCCAGCTTCCCAGTGTTCCCCGTACCTGTATCCTGTTTCCCGTGCTATCCAGTACCATCCTCGTCTACTGCCGTGCTGAGCTGTTGTCGTGTTTTGCTGCATCTCCACACCTTTTCTACTACTCCACGCCTGACGTCTACCTGCTGCCTGGTCCCAGCCGAGCCTGCCTTGCTACTGTCTACATTGCCTCAGGTACCCTTTCTGGACTATAAACTCTGTACCATATCTGTTTGGCCAGCTGCCATACCGCTACGTGGTACGGCCCAGTGGATCAACACCCGCCTCATGACAGTAGGGGCTCTCCACTCCGAGCTTCTATCGTTCTATGTCTTATCCAAGGCCGTTAACGCTGTGCTGCTGGGCCTGCCTTGGCTCCGACTACATGCCCCAGTCCTGGACTGGAACTCTGGAGAAGTTCTCCAGTGGGGCCCCGAGTGTCACAGCCATTGCTGGTGCAGATTCGTTCGGCTCAGCCTCCTCTGCCTCGGTCATTGGCAGGATTGCCTGGTCATTATGCTGCATTTTCGGACGTCTTCAGCAAAAGGGAGGCGGAGACACTGCCCCCACACTGGGCATATGACTGCCCTATCGAGCTGATTCCTGATGCATCCCTTCCCCGTGGTAGGGTATATCCTCTCTCCTTGCCAGAGAATCTGTCCATGTCCGTCTATGTTAACCCCTTCCCGCTCCTTGACGTACTATTACGTCATGGCAGCTGTATCGTTCGCGCTCCATGCCGTAATAGTACGTCTCGGGAGTAACGGCCGTTTCGGCCGTCCTCCCGACACATACAGGAGCTGTGACGCTGCTGTCTTGTTCAGCAGCTGTCACAGCTCCTACAGCGGGGACCGATCGCTGTGTCCCCGCTGATTAACCCCTTAAAAGCCGCGTTCTATAGAGATCGCGGCTTTTTAGGGGTTAAGCTGCCATCGCCGGCCTGCTACGCGATAGCGGCCGGCGATGGTGACTATGGCAACCGGACACCAAACAATGGCGTCCGGCTATGCCATAGACGGAAGCCTAGTGGGTCCTGACAACGTCAGGACCCACTATGCTTGCTGTCAGTGAGTAGCTTACAGTTCTAATACACTGCACTACGCATGTAGTGCAGTGTATTAGAATAGCGATCAGAGCCTCCTGCCCTCAAGTCCCCTAGTGGGACAAAGTAATAAAGTGAAAAAAAAGTTAAAAAAAGTTGTGTAAAAATAAGAAAATAAAAGATTTAAAAGTATTAAAAGTAAAAATCCCCCTTTTTCCCTTATCAGTCCTTTATTATTAATAAAAAATATATAAACAAACAAATAAACTATACATAATTGGTATCGCCGCGTCCGTAACGGCCTGAACTACAAAATTATTTCGTTATTTATCCCGCACGGTGAACGCCGTAAAAGAAAATAATAATAAACCGAACCACAATCACAATTCTTTGGTCACTTCACCTTCCAAAAAATGGAATAAAAAGAGATCAAAAAGTCGCATGTACCGAAAAATGGTGCTGATCGAAACTACAGTTCGTTACGCAAAAAATAAGTCCTCGCACGGCTTTATTGATTGAAAAATAAAAACGTTATGGCGCTTAGAATAAGGTAACACAAAAAGTGAATGATTGTTTACAAAACGTATTTTATTGTGCAAACGCCATAAGACATAAAAAAAAACTATAAACATCTGGTATCGCCGTAATCGTATCGCCCCGCAGAATAAAGTGAATATGTCATTTATAGCGCACGGTGAACGCTGTAAAAAAAAACGAAAAAAAAAACAATAGTAGAATTGATGTTTTTTAGTCACCACACCACCTAAAAATAGAATAAAAACTGATCAAAAAGCCGCATGCACCCCAAGAAAACTACAATGGATTCCTCAAGGGGTCTAGTTTCCAAATTGGGGTCACTTTTGGGGGGTTCCCAATGTTTTGGCACCACAAGACCTCTTCAAACCGGACATGGTGCCTAATAAAAAAGATGCTTCAAAATCCGCTAGGTGCTCCTTTGCTTCGGAGGCTGGTGCTTCAGTCCATTACCGCACTAGGGCCACATGTGGGATATTTCTCAAAATGGCAGAATCTGGGCAATACGTATTAAGTTGCGTTTCTCTGATAAATCCTTTTGTGTTATAAAAAAAATGGTATAAAGAGGATTTTCTGACAAAAAAAAAATGTAAATTTCACCTCTACTTTGCTCTAAATTCCAGTGAAACACCTAAAGGGTTCATAAACTTTCTAAATGCTGTTGTGAATACTTTGAGGGGTCTAGTTTCTAAAATGGGGTGTTTGATAGAGGTTTCTAATATATAGGCCCCTCAAAGCAACTTCAGAACTGAACTGCAACCTAAAAAAATAAATAAATGAGGCAATACTTCGCTTCTTACATTATACTGATAATGAGCCGTGCCCACCCCGAGATGACCCCAGTTTTGACCGTTTGTATAAACGGAGACCCCTATTAGACCGTTCCAGTGCCCGGTTTTCCCCAGCATACACCCCGAGAAGTGTATTTCTATTGATGAGTCCCTGGTACATTTTAAAGGGAGGGTTCAATTCCGCGAGTACCTGCCGGGTAAGAGGGCAAGGTATGGCGTGAAGATGTAAAAGCTGTGCGAGAGTGCATCAGGGTATACCTACAGGTTTAGGATATATGAAAGAAAGGCCACCCCCAAACCAGACTGCATCCTGGACTACAATAGGTACATGGGAGGGATGGACTTGTAAGATCAAGCCCTGAAGCCCTACAGCGCCATGCGGTGTGGTATAAGAAGCTGGCCGGGCACATCATACAGATGGCATTGTACAATGCGTACATGCTACGTCGATGTGCAGGCCAGACGGGAACTTTCCTGGAATTTCAAGAGGTGATTATCAAGAACCTAATCTTTAGGGACCAAGAAGGGGGGGCACCCAGTACTTCTGGAAGCGAGCCCACACGCATCGTACCAGGGCAACACTTTCCAGGAGAAGTTCCCCAAACTGGCAAGAAGGGAAAAAGTCAAAAGAGGTGCAAAGTCTGCTATAAGAGGGGGTAAGGGAGGACACAATATATCAATGTGACACGTGTCCCGAATAACCAGAGCTCTGTATGAAAGTGTTTTAAAATTTATCATACATCCCTTGGTTTATAATTTACCCCAATTTTACTTACCCTGATGCACTCCACACAGCTTATCCCCCCTCGTCTTTCCCCTCTGGGCCCTGCTGTGTGTCCAGGCAGCTGATAACAGCCACATGTAGGGTATTGCCATACCCGGGAGAACCCACATTACAGTTTATGGGGTGTAGCTCTCCGGTCAAAATGCTCACTACACATCTAGATGAATGCCTTAAGGGTGTAGTTTTTAAAACGGGGTCACTTCTTGGGGGTTTCAACTGTTCTGGTACCTCAGGGGCTTCTGCATACATGACTTCGCACTAGAAAATCCCCAGTAGGCCAAATGGTGGTCCTTTCCTTCTGAGCCCTCCCATGGGCCCAAACGGCAGTTTATCACAACAAATGGGGTATTGCGGCCCTCAGAACAAATTGCGCAACAGAATGGGGTATTTTGTTTCTTGTGAAAATAAGAAATTTTCAGCCAAAACTACATATTATTTGAAAAAAATAATTTTGTTTTCATTCCCAGCCCAATTCAAATAAGTTCTGTGAAAAAACTATGGGGTCAAAATGGTCACAACACCCATAAATGAAGTCCTTGAGGGGTGTAGTTTCCAAAATGGGGTCATTTGTGGTTGGTTTCTTTTGCTTTGATACCTCTGGGGCTCTGCAAATGCGACATGGCACCCGAAAACCAATCCAGCAAAATCTGTACTCCAAAGAACACACAGCGCTCCTTTCCTTCTGAGCCCTCCCATGGGCACAAACGGCAGTTTATCACCACAAATGGGGTATTGCCGCACTCAGGACAAATTGGGCAACAGAATGGAGTATTTTATTTCTTGTGAAAATAAGAATTTTTGAGCTAAAATGACATATTATTGGAAAAAATATATATTTTTTTAATTCCCAGCCCAATTCAAATTAGTTCTGTGAAGAAACTATGGAGTCTAAATGGTCACATTACCCATAAATGAATTCCTTGAGGGGTGTAGTTTCCAAAATGGGGTCACTTCTGGTGGGTTTCCATTGCTTTGATACCTCTGGGGCTCTGCAAATGCGACATGGCACCCGAAAACCAAACCAGCAAAATCTGTACTCCAAAGAACACACAGCGCTCCTTCCCTTCTGAGGCCTCCCATGGGCCCAAACGGCAGTTTATTGCCACAAATGGGGTATTGATGCACTCAGGAGAAATTGGGCAACAAAATTGAGTATTTTGTTCCCTGTGAAAATAAGAAATTTTGGTAAAAAATTACATCTTATTGGAAAAAATGTCATTGTTTTAATGTCACAGCCCAATTGAAATAGGTGCTGTGAAAAAACTGTGTGGTCAAAATGCTAACAACAACCATAAATGAATTCCTTGAGGGGTGTAGTTTCCAAAATGGGGTCACTTTTGGTGGGTTTCCATTGCTTTGATACCTCTGAGGCTCTGCAAATGCGACATGGCACCCGAAAACCAATCCAACAAAATCTGGACTCCAACAAACATATAGCGCTCCTTTCCTTCTGAGCCCTCCCATGGGCCCAAACGGCAGTTTATCACCACAAATGGGGTATTGCCACACTAAGGACAAATTGGGCAACAAAATGGGGTATTTTGTTCCTTGTGAAAATAAGAAATTTTGATCACAAATGACATTTTATTGGAAAAAATGACATTTTTTTCATTTCAGAGCCCAATTCAAATACGTGCTGTGAAAAAACTGTGCGGTCAAAATGGTAACAACAACCCTAAATGAATTCCTTGAGGGGTGTAGTTTCCAAAATGGGGTCACTATTGGGGGATTCCTACTGTTTTGACACCTCAACACCTCTTCAAACCTGGCATGCTGCCTAAAATATATTCTAATAAAAAAGAGGACTCAAAATGCACTAGGTGCTTCTTTGCTTCTAGGGCTTGTGTTTTAGTCCACGAGCGCAGTAGGGCCACATGTGGGACATTTCTAAAAACTGCAGAATCTGGACAATACATATTTAGTAGTGTTTCTCTGGTAAAACCTTCTGTGTTACAGAAAAAAAAATGAATAAAATTGAAATTCAGCAAGAAAAATGAAATTTGCAAATTTCACCTCCACTTTGCTTTAATTCCTGTGAAATGCCTGAAGGGTTAAAAAACTTTCTAACTGCTGTTTTGAATACTTTGAGGGGTCTAGTTTTTAAAATGGGGTGTTTTATCAGGGTTTCTAATACATAGGCCCCACAAAGCCACTTCAGAACTCAAGAGGTACCTTAAAAAAAAGGCTTTTGAAATTTTCTTAAAAATATGAGAAATTGCTGTTTATGTTCTAAGCCTTGTAACGTCCAAGAAAAATAAAAAAATGTTCAAAAAACGATGACAATCTAAAGTAGACATATGGGAAATGTGAACTAGTAACTATTTTGGGTGGTATAACCGTCTGTTTTACAAGCAGATGCATTTAAATTCTGAAAAATGCAATTTTTTCAAAGTTTTCTCTACATTTTGACATTTTTCACCAATAAACACTGAATATATCGACCAAATTTTACCACGAACATGAAGCCCAATGTGTCACGAGAAAACAATCTCAGAATCGCTTGGGTAGGTTTAAGCATTCCGACGTTATTACCACATAAAGTGAAATATGTCAGATTTGAAAAATGGGCTCTGAGCCTTAAGGCCAAAACTAGGCTGCGTCCTTAAGGGGTTAAAGAGAACTTGGAGAGGGGCTTCCTACGGAAGTCTTCCTCTTTGGCAGGAGCCGGGTTCTTCTTCGTCAAGAAGAAGGATGGCTTTCTGCGTCCTTGTATTGACTACCAGGGTCTACCCGGACGAAGGCAGTCGCCGAAACGCGCGTCGGGTTCAGACGTCTCCTTTTACATCATGTCCACCGGTATGTTCTCTATTTTTTGTCCTGTTCAGCAGTTGTTGTTTGACCGTGCCTATCATTCCTGATCATCCATTGAACTGAGTTATGGGATCGCTGTGTATTTGCGATTTGTACTTACCCTCTGTGTGTTACATAGTGATCGTTATCTTTACCAGTGCTGTATTTCCTTAGACTACATTCCTTTTGATTTATCTGAGATATGGTACTGCTATATATTTGGGATTCGTACTTACCTTTTTTGCTCTTATATAGATTTCGTTCCCATTATCAGTACCACATGTTTATGACTATATTCTTGTCGTCTTTGGACGTCTTTGGACTTACCTGGCTCTAATCAGCCCTGATCTCAATTGAACATTATTTCTCGATCTTATTATATGCCTGATTCACTTCTGTTGTTACAAACTAACATATACACGGTGACACTATATACATACCTGGTTTTTTACTGATTTTGACGTCTTATTGTTGTGTGACTCATCCCCTGTTCTATTTTTTAATTGTCTCATGTCTGTTATTTAATAAAAATTTGTACAATTTTTCAAAAACTGTGTGCTGAAGTCGATCATATTTTCCTTGGGTCTCAAACAGATCACGGTGAAAAATAAGTATCCATTGCCACTGATCTAAGAACTGTTTGATAGTTTATGTGGTGCCAAGATTTTTTCCAAACTAGACCTGCATGGGGCTTACAACCTCATCCGGATTTGCCGGGGTGACGAACGGAAGACTGCATTTAACACCCGTGATGGACACTATGAATATCTAGTAATGCCCTTTGGCCTGTGTAATGCTCCCGTGGTCTTCCAGGAGTTCGTTAATGACATTTTCTGTGACCTCCTCTATGTTTGTTTTGTGGTGTATCTTGATGACATCTTGATTTTTTTCTCCAGATCCTTTGACGCATCAGAGACATGTCCGTCAAGTTTTGGTGCGGTTAAGGGAGAATTGCCTGTTCGCCAAGTTGGAGAAGTGCGTATGAAAAAGATGCTCTACCCTTCCTGGGCTACATTGTCTCAAATAGAGGTCTCAAGATGGATTCTGAAAAGGTAAAGTCCTTCCTGGAATGGCCACGCCCTCAAGGCTTGAGGGCCATACAAAGCTTTCTGGGATTCGCCAATTTTTACAGACAGTTCATTCCAAACTTCTCCTCACTGACATCTCCTATCTCTAACCTCACTAAGAGGGGTATGAATGCCAAGGTGTGGACTCCTGAGGCAAAGTCTGCATTCAATAGCCTGAAGAGTGCCTTCACGTCAGCCTCTATCCTCCATCATCCAGATGTTTCTCTACAGTTCTCGTTGGAGGTGGATGCATCCTCTGTCGGTGCTGGTGCACTCCTGTTCCAGAGAGGTTCCAAGGCAAGTCAATGGTATGTGGATATTTCTCTAAGCTCTTCTCTTCCGCAGAACCCAACTACTCGATTGGGGATCGGGGGTTACTGCCCATCAAATTGGCCCTGGAAAAGTGGAGACATCTACTAGAGGGCGCAGCTCATCCCATCCTGATTTTTACGGACCACAAGAATTTCACCTATCTTCAGACGGCCCAACGGCTGAACCCCTCGTGATGCCAGGTGGTCGCTGTTCTTTACCAAGTTCCAGTTTGAGCTCCATTATTGCCCGGTTGATAAGAATGTGAGGGCCGATGCCTTGTCAAGGTCTTTCGAGACAAAAGACACCATGGAAATTCCACAGAACATTATTGATCCGTCTTGCATTGTCTCTGTCAACCCCCTGGGAATGTTCTCGAGAGCCCTCTGCGGACTCCTAGGTGTAAAGTTGGACTTTTCTCCGGCCTACCATCCTCAGTCCAATGGTCAGGTCGAGAGGATCAATCAGATCTTGGAGAACTACCTACGCCACTTCAACTCCAAGCAGCATGATGACTGGGTGCAGTTGCTTCCGTGGGCTGAATTCTCATACAATAATCACATCAGCGAGTCCACAAGGAAAACACCGTTCTTTATTGTCTATGGCTAACACCCATGAATTCCTCTCCCGGTGCTATCCTGGTCAAATGCCGTGATGTGCTGTAGTCGTGCTACGCTGTATTCCACGCCTGTCCTGCTACTCCACTCCTGACGTCTACCTGCTGCCTAGTCCCAGCCGAGCCTGTCTTGCTACTGTCCGAGCTGTCACAGGTACACTATATGAACTATAGACTGTGACCTGCGCCCTGTTGAAAAGCTGCCATACCGTCGAGGCAGTAGAGCCCAGTGGGTTCACAAACCCAACGTGACACTGGGGCTGTATTTATGTACTGAGCTTTCTTCTGGTATTGTATATATGTATTGAGCTTGGTTCTTGTACTGTATATATGTCAGAGCTTTGTTCTAGTGATGTATTTATGTACTAAGGTTTGTTCTGGTGCTGTATAGAGCTTGGCTCTTGTGCCATATAGACTATATGTACTGAGCTTGGTTCTGGTGTTGTATATACATGTACTGAGCTTGGTTCTGGGGCTGTATTTATGTACTGAGCTTGGTTCTGGAGCTGTAATTATATAGGATATATTTATAATAACAAAATTGCAGGGCAGATGGGATTGTTTTCAATTCATTGTATATTCAATGGGAACCTGTCTGGTAGTTTCAACCCTTTGTACCGCCACCATGAGGTAATAAAAGACCTGACAATATTTCCAAATGCACGATTTGTTCAGATGCAGCAAAATCTATAAAATCAACTTTTAAAATGGCGCATACTATATGCAAATTACTCATTAAAGGTTCATGGCGCGATGCCGATATCCTGAAGAGCCCCATCGTCCTGCCTCCAAACCCAGCTTTTATGCCCCTGACTAATACAACTTTCTTGGATGCGCCATTGCCTTGTACTACTTGGGCACGCACCGTGCAGCGAGGTGTACTCTGCCCGGCTTCATTGCTGCACCACGCATGCTAGGGGAGTACAACGGCAACGGCGCATCCACAAGAGTTTGAGGAGGCTGGTAGTGATGCAGAACAGCCAGGGGGATGTCAATCAAAATCTGGGGGGCGCAATTTAAATTCACCTTAGGCAGCAAAAAAGCTAGAATCGACTCTGAGGCTGCAGGCCACTTTAAGCTTGCAGCCTATAAGGTGCTGGGAAGACTCCCTGTGCAGGCCGGCGTGATGACATCACTTCATCATGCTGGTCTGCGCATGTGTCCTGACCGGAGCTTGTGCGGCAAGAATGGGTCAAGGTAAGTACAAAATATATTTTTTGGGGAGGGGGCTGTGTGGCTCTATATACAAGGGGAGGAGCAGGGTGGCACTATATACAAGGGAAGAGAAGATGGCACTATATACAAGGGAAGAGCAGGGTTGCACTATATACAAGGAGGGAGCAGGGTGGCGCTATATACAAGGGAAGAGCAGGATGGCACTATATACAAGGAAAGAGCAGGGTGGCACTATATACCAGGAGGGGCAGGGTGGCACTATATACAAGGAGAGAGCAGGATGGCACTATATACAAGGGGAGGAGCAGGGTGGCACTATATACTAGGGGGGCTGTGTGGCACTATATACAGTCAAGGAAATAAGTATTTGATCCCTTGCTGATTTTGTAAGTTTGCCCACAGTCAAAGACATAAACAGTCCAGAATGTGATTTTCTGTTTTTCTTTAAATATAATCTATCTCTCACTGGTAAAATTAACCTAGCCTAAAAATTCTAGACTGTTCATGTCTTTGACAGTGGGCAAACTTACAAAATCAGCAAGGGATCAAATACTTATTTCCTTCACTGTACAGGGAGGGGCTGTGTGGCACTATATACAAGGGGGGGCTGTGTGGCACTATACACGGTGGCTGTGTGGCACTATACACAAGGGGGATCTGTGTGGCACTATATACTAGGGGGGCTGTATGGCACTATTTACAAGGGGGGACTGTGGCTCTATCTACAGGGGTCTGTGTGTGGCACAATGTACATGGGTCTGTGTGTGGCACTATCTACTAAGGGGGGCTGTGTGGCACTATATACAAGGGAGGGCGGCTGTGTGGCACAGGGGGTGCTCTATGGTGCTATATACAGGCAGGGCTTTATGACAATATCTGCAGGGGGCTGTGTGGAACTATACAGGGTGGCTGTGTGGCACTATACACAAGGGGGAGCTGTGTGGCACTATATACTAGGGGGTGCTGTATGGTGCTATATACAGGGGGGGCTTTATGGTGCTATATACAGGGGGGCTTTATGACAATATCTGCAGGGGCTGTATGGCACTATCTACAAGGAGGGCTATGTGGCACTATCTACTAAGTGGGACTGTGTGGCACTATATACAAGGGAGGGCGGCTGTGTGGCACTATATACAGGGGGTGCTGTATGGCGCTATTTACAGGGGGGGCTTTATGGCGCTATATACAGGGGGCTTTACGACAATATCTGCAGGGGCTATATGGCACTATCTACAAGGGGGAGGTGGGGGCACTATCTACAAGTGGGGTGTGACACGGTCTACATGTGGGGCCTGTATAGCACTGTCTAGGGGGGACTGTATGGCACAATCTACAGGGGGCACTATCTATAAGGGGGCTGCGTGTGGCACCTAGGGTGGCCCCAGTCAAAAGTTTGCTATGGGGCCCAGTCTTTCCTAGTTACGCCCCTGTTTGTGGAGTCCATGCATCTACGGGTCAGAGCTGTTTAAACGGCAAGTGGGGGACCTACACAGTATTAAGCAGGTGTTTTTAATATTATGGCGGATCGAAGTATATCTCTTATAGAAATGCTGAAACTATTAAACTCAATCAAAAACTCTTAGATCAGTGACGCTCCGATTCCGGCACCCGTACTAATCAGCTAGCTCTGCTGCTTTTTCATAGTTTACAAAACACAGCACCATACACATACACATCCGTACTGGCTGTGCCTGGGACTTCTGTCCCGGTCTCACTCAGGTGAATGGGGCTGACCTGCAATCCCAGGCACAGGCGCTACAGATGTGTACAGCGCTGTGCCTAGTAAACTATGAAGAGCCAGAGGCATTCTTCGGCGCGGCACCTTCAATCAGCTGATTGGCGGGGTGCTGGGAGATGGACCCCTACCGATCTGATAGGTATGACCTATCCTAATGATAGTCTAGCAACATACAAGTCCGATGGGAAGAGGAAGTATGAACCCATAGAATAAAGACAACCTAGGGGCAGCACCATCCAACAGCCCATCCAAACCCTCGCAACGTGAACGTGGGGTGCTGATAATTGTCATGGTAGCCTGGTTGCCTACTGAAGGGCCTACTGACCGGCCCCTAATAAGCCCTAAATGGAGATGATAAAAAACAAAATATGCTGCAATACATACGTATTGCAGTTTATTGTGCAAGCAATCCAAAGATCTCTTGTTCAAGTCCTCTAGGAGGACTAATAATTTTTTTTTTAAAACTGTTAAAGTTTTTTATATATACAAAAATAATTATATGAAAAGTGAAACTTTTCCCAAACAAGCCCTCACACAGCTCAATCAATGCAAAAATTAAACTGTTATGGGTCTCAGAATATGGCAACAATTACTATTTTCTTTGTAAAAATAAAACATTAAAAAGAAACTATATAAATTTGGTATCACCATAATCGTATACAGTACTGTGCAAAAGTTTTAGGCAGTTGTGGAAAAATGCTGTAAAGTAAGAAATCTTTGAAAAATAGTACTGTTAGCTTGTTTTTTTTAATTAACAACATACAAAGTGAATGAAAAGAAGATAAATCTAAATCAAATCAATATTTGGTGTGACCACTCTTTGCCTTCAAAACAGCATCAATTCTTCTAGGTACACTTGCACAAAGTCATGGATTTTGTAGGATTTTGGTCAAGTGTATGAATTACAAGTTATACCAAACAGGTAGTAATGATCATCATTTTCATATGTAGGTTGAAACACAGTCATTAACTGTAACCGAAACAGCTGTGTAGGAGGTTTAAAACTGGGTGAGGGACAGCCAAACTCTGCTACAAAGGTGAGGTTGTGGAAGACAGTCATTGTCACAGATCCACCATAAAAAGACTGATCACGGTAACAAGACACAATGTAGTTATACTGCATTAGCAAGATCTTTCCCAGGCAAACATTTCAAAGCAGACTGGGGTTTCAGGATGTGCTGTTCAAGCTTTTTTGAAGAAGCACAAAGGAACGGGCAACATTGAGGGCCAGACGCAGTGGTCCACCAAGAAAACTTAGTACAGCAGATTAAAGACACATCATGCTTACTTCCCTTTGAAATCCGAATAACTGGCTGAAACCAGTGAGACCCAGGTACACCATCTACTATTCAGAGAAGTCTGGCCAGAAGTGGTCTTCATGGAAGAATTGCGGCGAAACCTTCGACGTGGAAACAACGCAAGTAACTCAACTATGCACGAAAACATAGGAACTCCGGTGCAGAAAAATGTCAGCAGGTGCTCTGGACTCATGAGTCAATATTTGGCTGTAACAAAAGGCAGTTTGTTTGCCAAATGGCTGGAGAGCGGTACAATAATAAGTGTCTGTAGGTTACAGTGAAGCATGGTGGAGGTTCCTTGCAAGTTTGGGGCTGCATTTCAGCAAGTGGAGATGGGGATTTGGTCAGGATTAATGTTGTCCTCAATGCTGAGAAATACAGGCAGATACTTATCCATCATGCAATACCATCAGGAAGCGTTCGATTGTCTCCAAATTTATTATGAAGCAGGACAACGGCCCCAAACATACAACCAATGTCGGTAAGAACTATCTTCAGCGTAAAGGAGAACAGGGAGCCCTGCAAGTGATGATATGGCCCTGATCTGAACATCATCGATTCTGTCTGGGATTACATAAAAAGACAGAAGAATTTGAGGAAGCCTACATCCACAGAAAAGTGTGGTTAGGCCTCCTAGATGTTTGGAACAACCTCCCTGCCGAGTTCCTTGAAAAACTGTGTCCAAGTGTACTTAGAAAAATTGATGCAGTTTTGAGGCATTGGGTGGTCACAACAAATATTGATTTGCCTTAGGGTTCTCTTGTGTTCATTCACTTTGCACTTTGTTAATTGATAACAAAACCTTTTAACACTTCTATTTTTAAACACATTCTTACTTTGCAGCATTTGTCCACAGCTGCCAAAACCTCTTGCACAGTACTGTACACCCCCAGAATAAAGTAACATAGTGAACGCTGTAACAACAAAACCCCAAAAACAATGGAGGAACAACTGTTTTTTTTCCCATTCCACACAAATTAATTTTTTTTTAGTTTCCCAAAACACATGGTAAAAATAAAAACTGGTGCCGTGACAAACTAAAACTGATCCCACAAAAAAGCAAACCCTCATCTGGCTATATCGACGGAAAAAACAAGCTCTGACTTTTGGAAGGCGGGAGGAAAAAACAAAAATGAAAAAAAATGGAAAATGGCTGCATTGGCAAAGGGTTAAAGTGGTTTTCCAGCTTCTGACAACTGATGACCTATCCACCGGATAGGTCATCAGTACATGATCTGTGGGGGTCCGACACCCGGGCCCCGCACAGATCTGCTGGTCCAGTGCCTCCGTGCACCGGACGTACAAGCCAGAAGCAGTTAGCTCCGGCCACGGAATAGCGGCCGAGCTGCAGTACTGCAGCTATGTTCCTATTCAAGTGAATAGGAGCAGACCTGCAGTGCTGCAGCCCATCCGCTATGCTATGTACAGAGCCAACTGCTTTCGGGCTCCATACATAGCATTATGTGCCACAACATCCGGTGCCCGCAGGCCAACGGAGCGACTTATCGGTGTGAGGTCCGCGTGTCGGACCCACACCGATGACATACTGATGACCTACCCGGTAGATAGGTCATCAGTTGTCAGAAGATGGACAACCCCTTTAATATTTTCCCCTATTTCCTGTTATGAAAATCCATTAGAAAAGTTTAAACTTTGATTTTAAAACTTATTTTGGGGAAAGATAAAGCTCTGACATTATCAAACCTTAAGAAAAGGGGGAATGGGAGTCCTAGATTTGTGGACCTATTATGGAGCCAGTAAATAGTTATATACTTGTGGAGGGATGAAATAATGGTCTCCTCCACCCACCTCCAGGAAAACAGCCTGGAGAAATTTGAGCTTCCGGTTCTTTTGTGTACAGCCCAGATGGTTATGGACACAAATGAAACATGGTCCCAGACATTTAAGGAAAATTCAGACTTGTCCATAGGACCACATGAACATAAAGAGATATTCCATTCTAAAGCATTTTCCCCTATCTACTGGATATCAAATAAATACTAGATTGGGGGGGGGTGGTCTGACTGCTGGCACCCCAAGTGATCAGCAGAATAGGGGACCCTGGTCTGCAAGACAGCGGCTGGGATGAGTTTCAATGTAGCGGCGGCCGAGCATGCATCCTGCCACTTCTTTCAGTGTCTAAGACACTAACGGAAACTGCTGAGTACTAAAATGAAGCGGCCCCACACATGCCCGGCCATCACTCCATTCACACCTCTACTAGCCGCTGACCTGTGGCTGGAGGGGACCGAAGTCTGATGCTCTCACGATTGGTGGTGCTCCCAGCGGACAGGCTTCCGCTGAGGAGTGTCATACACAGGTATAAACTATTGTCTAAAACCGTTCTGATGAGCATATGCCAGAGATATTATCAATTCAATGTAGGGAACCAAGGTGAAGGGTGTTCTTTCGTTGATTTATGGGGAATTAGTCACACTATCCCAGCCAGGCAAATTTGTCTATATGCATAAATGGGTGAGGGACCTTGACGAAACCTTTTCCCTGGAGGACTGGTTTAAAGGTATAAAATGGAAATCTGGGTGGGAATAGGGACATTCTGTTCTTGCTTTCTGTTCTTGCTTTGGGAGTGTATACAGATTTTCTTTGTTTTCGTTAGGTTGGATTCACACTGTGTGTTTTTGTTGCGTTTTTAGTATTCATTTTAATTGTTTTGGTTGAGCGAGTTTATCAACAGACCAAAAAAAAACATGCTAAAAACACAACAAAAATGCACAGTGCAAACCCATCCTAATTGTTTTTGTTTGATATGTAAATAATGTAATAAAAATATTCTAAAAAAAACAAACGACATGATAAATAAAAATAAACCAGCAATTCATAAACAGATTCAGATAATTTCCATGCATATATAGATATAGTTTAGCCTTAAAAGGGTTTTCCATAAGCCATGAATGTGTGATCATTGGGGGTTCCTTTACTACTGTTCCAGATACAGCAGCATTTCTGTACATGTGGCTGGGCCTGGTGCTGCATATTAGTCCAAGCTCAGACCCATTCATTTGAATGGAGCCAAGCGGCAGTATGTAGTTACTACCAAAGCCCATTTGTTCTGATCATATGTGGGGGTACCAAGGTTTGGAACTCTATTGAGAACATATTGATGATTTATCCTTAGGATAGGCCTTTAGGGTATGTGCACACACTAATTACGTCCGTAATTGACGGACGTATTTCGGCCGCAAGTACCGGACCGAACACAGTGCAGGGAGCCGGGCTCCTAGCATCATACTTATGTACGATGCTAGGAGTCCCTGCCTCGCTGCAGGACAACTGTCCCGTACTGAAAACATGATTACAGTACGGGATAGTTGTCCTGCAGCGAGGCAGGGACTCCTAGCGTCGTACATAAGTATGATGCTAGGAGCCCGGCTCCCTGCACTGTGTTCGGTCCGGGACTTGCGGCCGAAATACGTTCGTCAATTACGGACGTAATTAGTGTGTGCGCACATACCCTTAATGTAAATTCCTGGTAAAAACAGGAATCTGGATTTCTTTTTTAATGATCCTTGATGAGTTTATGTGAAATGTAAGATGCTTCTGTGGTTTTATCACCCATTTCCTAAATATTGCCATAATTGACACTAGTACCGCCCGCCCCCCCCCCCCCCCCCCCCACAACTATATGTCAGGTATATAAAGAGTCTTAATGTAAGTTCACATATATAAATTATGTCCTGCCAGTTGTTGTATGCCTGGGCCAGACAAAGTTGTTGTGTTCTCTGTGCACCTGTCTGGCATCCCTAGCAACGATTTACTTTCCAGAAACCACAACTGATGCAATGTATGCCAAAACTACTCCCATAGAACAGCATAAGGTCAGTTCTAGCAACACCTCTTATCAGAACGGACATGTGTGAAGGGCTCCTAAGGGTATGTTCACTCATGGCAGATTTGTTGCAAATTATTCTGTTAAAGAGAATCTGTCACCACATTATAAGTTCCCTATCTCCTACATAAGGAGATGGGCGCTATAATGTAGTTGACAGCAGTGCTTTTTATTTAGAAATACTATATATTTTTACCACTTTATGAGCGATTTTTAGCTTTATGCTAATTCGTTTCTTAATGCCCAAGAGGGCGTGTTTTTACTTTAGATCAAGTGGGCGTTGTACAGAGGCGTGTATGACGCTGACCAATCTGTGTCATACACTTCTCTCCATTCATTTACACTGCACTAGCGATATAGCTATATCGTTATGTGCAGCTACATACACACACTATAACATTACTGCAGTGTCCTGATAATGAATATACATTACCTCCAGCCAGGACGTAATGTGTATTCAGAATCCTGACACGTCTGAATCTTTTCTGTGAGATTTTCAGCAAGGCAAACGTAATCTCGTTTACATCGTAATCTCCTATTAATCCCATCCTCTATATCATTAGTAAATAAATTGAATAATAGTGGTCCCAGCACTGAACCCTGGGGTACACCACTTATAACCAGGAACCATTCAGAGTAGGAATCATGGACCACAACTGTCTGGATACGGTCCTTGAGCCAATTCTCAATCCAATTACAAACTAAATTTTCTAAACCTATATTCCTTAATTTACCCATTAGACGTCTATCAGGGGCAGTGTCAAATGCCTTTGCAAAATCCAAAAACACTATATCCACAGCGGCCCCTCTGTCTAGGCTTCTGTTCACCTCTTCATAAAAACAGAACAGGTTAGTTTGACAACTTCCTTAGTAAAACCGTGCTGGCTGTCACTTATAATACTATTTTTTGTCATATAATCCTGTATATAGTCCCTCAATAGCCCCTCAAACATTTTCCACACGATGGATGTTAAGCTTACTGGTCTATAATTACCCGGGGAAGACCTAGAGCCCTTTTTGAAAATAGGCACCACATTTGCCATGCGCCAATCCCTTGGCACTATACCAGTCACTAGAGAATCTCTAAATATTATTAAAAGGGGGACAGAAATAACTGAACTAAGCTCTTTAAGAATTTTAGGGTGTAACCCATCTGGTCCCGGGGCCTTGTGCACATTTATTTTATTTAATTTAGCTTGGACCATATCTACATTCATCCAATTCAGTATATCAACTGATATATTAACAGCACTGGCAGCGGCTACATCAGCTGCTCTTTCTTCTGTTGTATATACAGAGCTAAAGAACCCATTAAGTAACTCTGCCTTCTCTTGATCCCCTGTAACCAACTCCCCATTACCACTATCTAGGGGTCCTACATGTTCAGACCTTGGCTTTTTTGCATTTATATACTTGAAGAATTTTTTGGGGTTTGATTTACTATCCTTGGCCATCTGCCATTAATTTTGTATTTTTGCTGATTTTATTACCTTTTTACAGATTTGATAAAGCTGTTTATAATTTAAAAAGGCTACAGATGTACCCTCAGATTTTTATTTTTTAAATGCCCTTTTTTTGTCATGTATTGCCCTTTTTACAGAAGGAGTAAGCCATGTGGGATTTAATTTTAGTCGTTTATTCTTGTTACCTATAGGAATACATTTTGCACTATAATTACCCAAAGTAGATTTGAAAATCTCACATTTATCATTTGTCCCATTATTTAACATTAGTTCTTCCCAGTCTAGATCTTAAATTGCAGCCCTCATCCTGGGGAAATTGGATTTCTTAAAATTAAGTGTTTTTGCCCTCCCAGCCTGTGTTTGTTTTTTACAGTATAGGTAAAATTTAACTATATTGTGATCACTGTTACCAAGGTTTTCACGAACATTGACGTTCCCAACAAGCTCTGCATTATTAGAAATGACCAGATCCAACAGAGCTTCACCTCTAGTCGGGTCTGCCACAAACTGGCCCAATAAAATTTTCCTGCAACAGTTTGAGGAAATGTTTCCCCTTTGCAGTTGACGCCGAACCATGACACCAATTAATATCCCGGTAATTAAAATCTCCCATTATCACTACTGTACCTGCCTGTGCAGCCCGCTCCATCTATTTATATAGCTAACCTTCCATCTCCTCAGTTATATTGGGGGGTCTATAGATTACACCAAAAGTAATTTTTTCAGTGTTTACCTCCCTTTCTAGTTCCACCCACAAGGTTTCAACCTCCTCACAATCTTCACCCTCTAATGTCTCTTTCACACTTGCCTTCATATCGCTTCTCACATACAGACATACACCACCGCCTTTCCTATGCGTCCTGTCTTTCCGAAAAAGTGTAAAACCCTCTAGATTTACAGACCAGTCATGCGAAGAGCCTAGCTATGTTTCAGCAACATCAACCATATCTATATTTTCTTCGAGTATCAAAGCCTCCAGCTCCCCCATTTTGTTTGCTAGACTTCTGGCATTTGTGAACATACACTTTAACTTGCCTTTCATTTTTTCACTTTTATTATCAGAAATGTGATTTGACATTATTTGGGCATTTTTATTTTCACTGCTGTTTTGTAACAAAAGGATCTCCTTCTCCTGTTTTCTAGTCCTCTCCCCACAGTCTGTTTCTCCCCCTCACAATATAGTCTGACCCCTCTCTAACCTGACTACCCCTTTACAGATTTATGTTGTTGCGGTTTTTACAACGGAAACGCAGTGAACACCGCTGGAAATCCACAGGTGCACATATACTTTGCTATAAGCCAATATTTAACACTAAATCAGCTGCGGAAAAATTGAACACAAAATCTGCACCTACCCAGCGTTTATGCAGCATTTTCTGATAGTAAAACGCTACAGTAGCTACCCCAGAAAACGTATTTTATACTTTCCGAAACGATTTTTCCATTGTGGAAATTCCGCAGTGTTTACACAATGTGGGAACCCAGACCAAGGGGCACTGAGCTGCTTTGTAATATTTTTAATGTTAGACAATTCAAAGGGAAATCGTCAACAACACTGAGGAATTTTACCCCAGAATGGAAAGACTTAGCAAATTTCACAATATAAAAAGGCAAAAAACATAAAAAGGCATAAACTAATAACATGTCAATTTTCAAGATTTCTTATTTTACTTTTAAATGCAAATATGGCAAAATAGGTGGCACATCTTTAAGTATAACAAAATGGGAGAGAATGTCACCCAAAATATTTTCAGATTTCTATTTCACTGATTAAAGCACATAGGATAACTTTACAAATCTGTACTCTTACCTGAGATTTCATCTGTATGCTCCCATTTGTATTGTGGTGTAGAATACATATCTATTTTAGTAGGTCCATTCTCTATAGGGAGTGATGTATTTATGGTATGATAATCAACTGGTGTCCCATTAACTGTTACAAGTAGTACCTGTCAGGTAGCAATTAGCAATAGATATTCAATGGCATTTTAGAATTAACTTGCTCTACAGAATACAACATGAATATTATATAAACCTTGAGCTAAGTATTATATGGCTAGTTTGGTTTTCACTATAAAATCCAATTCCAAAATCACTGCATACTGTATGTACAGTATGTATAGGCGGATACCCTTCGTAAAAGAGAATACGCCACAAAATTCACAACACTTGGCTTTCTGTTGCGGGTTTTGCATCCCCATTGAATTCAATGGGGAAATCCCGCAACGGAAAATCAACAAAACGCAGCATAAATTGACATGCTGCAGAATTAAATTGCTTATGTTTATGCTGTGTTTTTTCCGCATCTTGGGCATGAGGTTTTCTAAATCTCATCCACTTTGCTGCTATTGTAAATGCTGTGGAATTTCCGTACAGAATTCCGTTGCGGAAATTTTGCAGCGTTTACGCTGCATGGGCACCGGGCCTTATCTCCTAATATGTCCACGACAAACGCTCATTTTGTAAATATACAACTTAGTTTTCATACTGATCATGCTTATAAGGTTACTCAGGTATATGATGACAAGTGTATACCAAACTAGGGAATTGATTGTGAAATAAACTCTTGCTTGTATACTAACATCAGATGGCTTGTATTCATCTTGAGTCATGGAAAGTAGCTGCAAAAAGCAAAGCAGGAACAAAATTAATAGTAGCCATGGTGATTGCAATGCTCTGGAGTGCAACCTACTTAAAGGGCTTTTCCCACCTTAAACATTTATAGCATATCCACAGGATATGCCATAAATGTCTAATTGATGCGGGTCCCAGCTCTGGGACCCGCACCTATATCGAGAGCGGGGGTCTCTAGACCCTCGTTTCACTCGGTGAAGCGGCCGTTGGCCGCAGAATCGAGGCGGAGACTGGTGGAGAGAAAGTCAGGCTTGAGCACTTCTCTCTCCATTCTGTTGTATGGGTATTATGGAAACAGCGGAGCAACACTTGCTTGGCTGTTTCCGTTAATTCCATTGAACAGAACTGTTGTTAAAGAAACAGCCGAGCGGTGCTTGCTCAACTGTTTTTGTAACTCCCATCGAAAAGAATGTAGAGAGCTGGTGCACACGCAACCCTCTCTCCACTAGTCACCGCCAGAGTTCTGTAGCAATTGGCTGCTGTACCAGGCAGAATATGGGCCGGGACCCGCATCTATCAGACAAGATATGCCATAAATATCTAAGATGGGAAAACCCCTTTAAAGACAACAAATACAGCAATGCAATATATTTAAAGCAGAATACAACAGACACATTCACATACAAACAAACGTGACATTAAAGTAAAAGAGTAGCTAAAATACCATAAAAGACATATAAACAAATATAAAAATTGGTCATAAAGCTAAAGTTCTGCGTAATAGCCAAAACGCTTTAATACCGCACATATTCTGAGCCTTAATGGCTAGTCGATTTTTATCGATGCTCTGCTTCAGCTGTTTAAACAGGTATTTTTGCTTTTTGATGATATTAGGGGACAAGGGGCAGAAACATTGCAGAATTTTTGACTGGATTTTCTGTGCGGATATTAAGCAGGGTTTTTGCAAGAGAAATTGACATGCTGCAGATTTAGAATCCGCACTCCAAGTCAATTTCACTTATTTTCTGAATATTTTATTATGCAGCATGTGGGCGAGTTTTGTTGAAATCTTATCCTCTGTGCTGCAACTGAAATACGCTGCAGATTTTCCACAATGAAATCCGTTGCTGAAAATCTGCAGCTAATGCACCCCATGTGCACATTCCTTTAGGCTAGGATCGCATACAAACACACAGTTTTGAGGCAGTTTTTGGTTCAGTTTTTTTGAGCCAAAGCCAGAAGTGGAACCAACAGGAAGGAAAGGTATAAATATAAGACTATGTTCACATGGCTTAGCAAAATACATCTGAAAATACAGAGCTGTTTTCAGGCGAAAAAAGCTCCTGATTTGTAGACGTTTTTGTAACTACTCGCTTTTTTCCCTGCGTATTTTAGAGGACGTTATTGGAGCTGTTTTTCAATGGAGTCAAAGAAAAACGGCTCCAAAAACGTCCCAAGAAGTGATATGCACTTCTTTTACGCGGGCGTCTTTCCCACACCTTGTGGGAACAGAACATCATAAAACCCATTGAAAGCAATGGGCAGATGTTTGTAGGCGTAATGGAGCCGTTTTTTCAGGCGTAATTCTAGGCGTAAAACGCCCCAATTACGTCTGAAAACAGTGCGTGTGAACTCAAAAAACTGCCACAAAAACTTTGATCGCCTCAAAGTAATTTTTGCGTATTTTTTTCATGACAGACAGGGCTTTCTTTTTGAATTACTTTACACAGATAGTATTTCATTTTTACAATTATTGTGTTTTCAATGTGTGACAAAGAGTAAAAACAATACATTTTTAAATTTAAACTATTTCTTTTTTATCACATAGAGAAACCCTAAAATCAAATTTATAATTGTGTCCGCTATAGTCTAATATTTATTTTAACCCCTTCAGGTTGTTTTAGCCTCGTGGACACAAATGATTTTTTCAAATCTGACATGTGTCACTTTATGTGGTAATAACTCTGGAATGTTTTTACCTATCCAAGCGATTCGGAGATTGTTTTCTCGTGACATATTGTACTTTATGATAGTGAAAAAATTTGGTCGATAAATTCAATATTTATTTGTGAAAAACGTAAAACTTTAGCAAAAATTTGTATTTTTCTGAACTTGAATGTATTTGCTTGTAAAACAGATAGTAATACCACACAAAATAGTTACTAGTTCACATCCCCCATTTGTCTACTTTATGTTTGCATAGTTTTTTTTTCATGTCCTTTTATTTTTCTAGGACGTTACAAGGCTTAGAACTTTAGGAGCAATTTCTCATATTTTCAAGAAAGTTTCAAAAGGCTATTTTTTCAGGGACCAGTTCAGTTCTGAAGTGGCTTTGAAGGTCTTCTATATTAGAAAATCCTTATAAATCACCCCATTTTGAAAACTACACCCCTCAAAGTAGTCAAAACCACATTCAGAAAGTATTTGAACCCTTTAGGCGTTTCACAGGAATTGAGGTGAAATGTACAAATTTTATTTTTTTGCCGAAATTCATTTGTAATAAAAAAAAAATCTGTAACAAAGAAGGTTTTCCCAGAGAAACGCAACTCAATATCTATTGCCCAGATTCTGCCGTTTTTAGAAATACCCCACATGTGGCCCTAGTGCACTTATGGACTGAAGCACAGGCCTCAGAATCAAAGAAGCACCTAGAGGATTTTGGGGCCTCCTTTTTATTTGAAAATATTTTCGGCACCATGTCAGGTTTGAAAGGCTCTTGCGGTGCCAAAACAGTGGAAACCTCCACAAGTGACCCCATTTTGTAAACTATACCCCTTGAGGAAATTATCTAGGGGTATAGTGAGAATTTTGACTCTGCAGCTTTTTTGCAGAAATTATTGGAACTAGGCCGTGAAAATTAAAATCTACATTCTTTCAAAGAAAATGTGGGTTTAGCTAATTTTTCTAATTTCCACAAGGACTAAAGGAGAAAATGCACCACTTAATTTGTAAAGCAATTTCTCCCGAGTAAAACGATACCACACATGTGGTCATAAATGGCTGTTTGGACACATGGCAGGGCTTAGAAGGGAAAGAGCGTCATTTGGCTTTTGGAGCTCAAATTTAGCAGGAATGGCTTGCGGAGACCACGTCGCATTTACAAAGCCCCTAAGGGACCACAACAGTGAAAACGACAAAAAAGTGACTCCATTTAGGAAACTACACCCCTTGAAGAATCCATCTAGGGGGTGTGGTGAGCATTTTGACCCCACAGGGGTTTCATAGATTTTATTAGAATTGGGCAGTGAAGATAAAAAAAATCATTTTTTTCCAATAAGACGTAGCTTTAGCTCAAAATTTTTCATTTTCTCAACAAATAAAGGAATAAAAGAACCCCAACATTTGTAAAGCAACTTCTCTGGAGTACGGCAATACCCCATTTGTGGTCATAATCGGTTGTTTGGGCACGGATCAGAAGGGAAGGAGCGCCATTTGGCTTTTGGAGCACAGATTTTGCTGGATTGGTTTTTGACACCATTTCACTTTTGCAAAGCTCCTAAGGTACCAGTACAGTGGAAACTCCCCAAAAGTGACTCCACTCACGAAACGACACCACTTGAGGAATTCATCTAGGGGTGTAGTGAGCATTTTGACCCCACAGGTGTTTCATAGATTTTATTAGAATTGGGCAGTGAAAAAAAAAATAAGATGTAGTTTTAGCTGAAATTTTTTCGTTTTCTCAACAAATAAATGAAAAAAAGCACCCCAACACTTGTAAAACAACTTCTCCTGTGTACGGCAATACCCCATATGTAGTCATAAACTGCTGTTTGGGCACAGAGTAGGGCTCAGAAGGGTAGGTGAGCCATTTGCTTTTGGAGTACAGATTTTGCTGGATTGGTTTCTGGGCGCTATGTAGCATTTGCAAAGTCCCTGTGGGACCAAAACAGTGGATCCCCCCCAGAAGTGACCCCATTTTGTGAGCATATTAACCCTGCAGGTGATTGGCAGAAATTGGTGTGAACTCGATGTTGCAGAGTGAAAATGGGATTTTTTCCATAGATATGCCAATATGTGGTGCCCAGCTTGTGCCACCATAACAAGATCGCTCTGTTATCATTATGCGGTGTTTCCCGGTTTTAGGGCTTATTCAGACGAACGTTATATACGTCCGTGCAACGCGCATGATTTTCACGCGCGTCGCATGGACCTATATTAGTCTATGGGGCCGTGCAGACATGTGCGTGATTTTTACTTAGCGTGAGTCCGCTGAAAAAAAGTCACGACATGTCCGTTCTTTGGTCGTTTTTTGCACATCACGCACCCATTGAAGTCAATGGGTGCGTGAAAACCACGCATGTCACACGGAAGCACTTCCGTGCGAACAGCGTGATTCGCGCAACAGCTGTCAAAAGGATGAATGAAAACATAAAAGCACCACGTGCTTTTCTGTTTACAAACATCCAAACGGAGTGTCATAATGATGGCGACTGCGCATCATATGCCAAGGCCACACGGAGCTGTTAAGTGCCTTTTGCGCAGGAAAAACGCTGCATTTTTTGCCTGCGCAAAAACAGCACGCTCGTGTGAATCCAGCCTTAGAAACACCCTACATGTGGCGCTAATCTTTTGCCTGGACATTCGACCAGGCTCAGGAGTGAAACAGCACCATGTAAAATTAAGGCCTAATTTGGCAATTTACAAAGTATTGGATCACAATTGCAGAGGCTCTGATGTGAAATAATAAAAGAAACTGCTGAGAAGTGACCCCATTTTGGAAACTGCACCCCTCAAGGCATTTATTAAGGCGTGTAGTGAGCATTTTCACCCCACAGGCCTTTTCCATGAATGATTGCGCTGCGCAGGGTGCAAAGTAAAAATTAAAATGTTTCCCTAGATATGCTATTTCAGCAAATATGTAGTGCCCAGCTTGAGCCACTGAAGACACACACCCCAAAAATTGTTAAAAGGGTTCTCCAGGGTGTGGCGATGCCATTTATGTGGAAGTAAACTGCTGTTTGGGGACACTGTAGAGTTCAGAAGGGAGGTAGCGCCATTTGGCTTTTGGAGCGTGGATTTTGCTTGGTAGTAGTTTTGTTTGAGTATTGCTGGTGTTTCCGTTTATAATGTGGGGGTACATGTAAGCCGGGCGGAGTATATAAGGGGCATAGTCAGGTGGTATAATAATGGGGTAAAAAAAAACAATAAAATAATCCATAGATATTTGTCACGCTGTGACACAATCCTTTCTGTACAGGCTGGTGTCTCACTAATAAATGGTCCTTACTTATCCCCCTCGGCATCTTTGCAGTTTTGGGAAATTTGCTGGGAAGTGTTGTGCTGGTATACCCTGGGCATCCTCGCTTCCAGCAGATATGTTTGGGCCCTCCCCTTGCTGGTTCCTTAATTTTAGGGGCCTTGAAAATTCGCCACTTGAAACAGAAGAAATGTTCCCCTCGGGTCGGCACAACAGCATATTTTTTCTTTCCTGACTTATTGGAGCCTTAACTAATTTTATTTTTTCATAGACGTAGTGGTATGAAGTCTGTTTTTTTGCGGGACGAGCTGTAGTTTTTATTTTGGGGTACATGCGACTTTTTGATCACTTGTTATCCTTTTTTTTTTGGGAGGCAAGGTGACCAAAAAACAGCAATTCTGGTATATATTTTTTTAGTTCTTTTTATACAGCGTTCACCACGCATTATAAATTACATGTTACCTTTATTCTGCGGGTCAGTCCGATTCCGGCGATACCTAATTTATAGAACTTTTTTAAGTTTTACAACTTTTTGCACAATAAAATAACTTTTGTAAAGAGAATGGATTTTTTTCTGTCGCCAAGTTGTGAGAGCCATAACTTTTTAATTTTTTCGTCGACGGAGCTGTATGAGAGCTTGTTTTTTGCGATTCGAGTTATAGGTTTTATAGGTACCATTTTTGGTTACATGCGAGTTTTTGATCACTTTTTATTTCAATTTTTGGAAGACAAAGTGACCAAAAAACAGCAATTATGTCAGTATTTTTTAGGGTTTTTGTTTACGGCGTTCACTGTCTGGAATAAATAAAATAATATTTTTATATTTCAGGTCGTTACGGTCGCAGTGATACCAAATATGTATGGCTTTAGTCTTTTTTTCAATAATAAATGACTTGATAAGGGAAAAAGGGCGATTGTGTTTTATGTTATTACTTGAAACTTTTATTGTATTTTTTACAACTTTTATTTTTACTTTTTTTACACTTTTTTTTTACACTATTCTTTAGTCCCACTAGGGGACTTGAAGGTCCAACTGTTTGTTTGATGTTCCAATACATTGCACTACCTATGTAGTGAAATGTATTATAACTGTCAGTTGTTAACTGAGAGCAAGCCGATCAGGCTCCACCTCCGGACGGGGCCTAATCGGCTTCCATAATGGAAGATAGGAAGCCATTGTTAGGCCTCCTGTTGCCATAGTAGCAGTCGCCAGCCTTGCCATCGCATGGCAGGCTGCCGATTTGATACAAACCACTTTGATGCAGCGATCGCATTGGATCGCTGCTTCGAAGGGGTGGTTAATGACAGGAATCGGAGCTAGGTCTGGTTCCTGCCGATACATCGTGGTGTCCGCTGTAACATACAGCGGACACCCACTGCTGATGACGCCGGCTCAGCTTCTGAGCAGGAAGCTGAACCGGCGCCATCTTGCCGATAGTACCGGAAGCCTTTTGGGCCCCGCCGACGATGGGGCATAGGAGGATTTTGTTGCTGGCAGACCGGGAGGTAAGTATTAGGTCTCAGATCGCCTTTGCAGCCACCAGCAACCCAGCGATCACGTTGCTGGGGTGCCGGTGGCTATAAACTCCTCACATGCTGCGATCTCTATTGAATGCAGCATATGAGGGGTTAATAGGTCTGATCTGAGGCTAGCTCCGGTCCTGGCCGATACCTTAGCGTGCCAGCTATAACATACAGCTGTCACCCGGCGGTTATGTCGCCGGCTCAGTTCCTGAGCCAGCTCCACCTCCTTCACGTACAGTTACGTGGAATTGCGTGAAAACACTAGTTCCCATCACGAAACTGTACGTGAAAATGCGGGAAGGGGTTAAAGTACCATAAAATGTACTGGGAAACTGAAAAAAAAATAATTTGCGCGCCGAAATTGGAAAAAACTGTGATTCCTCCATTGTTTTGGGGGTTTTGTTTTTAAGTCTTTCACTGTGCGGTAAAAACGTCAACTTGAGCTTTATTCTGCTTCTCAATACGATTACGGTGATACCAAATTTATATATTTTTTTTATATTTTACTACTTTTACAAAGAAAAGACTATTAGTTAAAAAAAAAATAATTGTTTTGTATCATCACATTCTGACATCCAGAACTTTTTTTTATTTTTTGTCGATTGAGCAGTCTGGGGGCTTATTTTTGGTGGGACGAGCTGTAGCTTTTATTGGTACCATTTGGTTCGGGGGATGACCAAAAAATAGCGATGCTGACATAGTTCTCAGTTTATTTTGTTTTCGGCGTTCACCGTGCGGAAAAAATAACATTATAGTTTCATAGTTTGGATCGTTACGAACGCGGTGATACCAAGTATGTGTACTTTTTTTAACGTTTTAATTTTTTTCCTATAATAAATGACTTATTATAGGAAAACAAAAACTTTTATTTTGTAACTTTTATAAAACATTTGTAACTTTTTTTTTACTTTTTACACCTTATTTTTTTCACCTGCAGCTCTAAACGCTGCTAGAATACATTACACTACCTAGGTAGTGTAACGTATTCCAACTGTCAGTGTGACGTCACAGTCTCTCTGACACTAAGTCTACGAGGAGTAGTCAGAGGCTGGTCCACATAGGCTTCCATACAGGGCAGACTCGGAGGCCGTTGCCTGGCCTCCAGATGCCGTCACAAGCATCAGCAGTCCCCACAAATGTATGGGGGATGCTGATGTGCTACAAATCCCCTAAATGCATCGATCGCATTTAACGGGTTCATTGCCGAAATCAGCAGTGATGAGCCACTGATTGACAACACTGGAGTGTCAGCTGTCAGGGACAGCTGACCTCCCAGTTCCCGATACACACCTTGTCGCCGACAGTGTGCATCGGGAACGACACAGTGACTTCCTGTCACTCTGACAGGAAGCCTATCAGGACCAGCCGGAGGTTGGTCCTGATGGGCTTCCATCCATGGCAGACACGGGGGCCATTGTTTGGCTTCCATTTGCCATGCTAACTATCGGCAAACCCAGCGATTTCGGACCGGGGTCTGCCGATATGCTAGAAACCCCTAAAATGCGGCGATTGCAACCGATCGCCGCATTTAAGGGGTTAATTCGCCGAAATCAGCGGCAAAGGACTGCTGGCCGGCAAGAGTGGAGTGTTAGCTGTCGGCGACCGCTGACCTCCCGGTTCCCGACAGTCACCGACAGTCTGCACCAGAAACAACTCAGTAACTGTACGTCCTCGTGCGGGAAGTAACCTCCCGCGACGACGTATAGTTACTTACTACTTACTCGTGCGGATAGGGGTTAATATATAACATAACCTAGTTAGAGGAATTGGGTTGGGACTAGGGCGGGATGTTATTCTAAATTTTTAAATAGTTTATTATCATTTTTTTATTATATTATTTTATTATTATTATCATTTGTTTCAACTTGTCCACCAGAAGGTCAGAAAAAAACATTAGTGGACATCATTTATTTTATTTTTTTACACTACATATCTGTTATGACAGCCCGGGTTACTGGAGAATACAGCCTGATGATGTGACAGTTGTCACAATCAGGGCTATACGGAGTCCGGTTAGACTCAGCAGCTCTGTGAGTTGACTGTTGTCCCAGAACTCACATGATCACCGGGGTAAAGAAAGGCAACTACAGCTACCTTTATTGTATACACAACACTCATTCTACACTGTGTATACACAGATCGAGAAGGCAGAAATGATAAAAAAAATTCTGCCTTCTCAACTGGGTGCCCAGCTGTCTCTGACATTACAGCTGCTGTTCTGCAGCGTCATGTTTCTACACCACTGCAGAATAAAGCTGCCTTAAAATCACATGGGCATTCGTTCAGGGGTTAAAGTCAAGTCCTCCTTAGGGTGTATTCACACGGCTCTTTTGCCACGTTTATTGCCGCACAGCCGGTAACCACTTTGTGAAACGCGTGCTTTTTACAGCGATTTGCTGTGACTTTGCAAATCTCAGTAAAAACGCTTGCGTTTATTGGTGAGGTTTTCAGCCACGCTGCAAAAAATGTGACAAAACCATCACCGTGTTAATACACCCTTACAGGTAGTCCCAGCTTTAGTAAACCAGGTGTCCTAACCATGTCTTCTACAGCCTGTTCTGATTATAGAAAATACTTGTCTGCATCTGTCTTTAAAATTTAGCATTATTTATTTATGTATAATCTATATTTTTTCTCTATTGCAGATAAATACTTTATTTTATTTTTTTCTGCATACAGAAATATATTGTATTTTAGCTACAGTTTGTTCTTTAATGAATTTTTGGAAATACAATAATTTTAGAATCATTGACTGGTACATAATGCCAGAGAAAGATGAGTAACCTGATAATTATCAATTAAAATTTTCATAAGCTAGTCAGATCAGGATTGGTTGGCCAATTTAAGACTTAGTGCACATGGCCGTATTATGGCTCCTAGTTATATGGAGCGTAATATGGCACTTAGAGGTGTTTGGGTCCCTTTTGTATGTGTCTGATTTCATACAGAGACATACAGAATTCATTTCTAAAAGATTTATACGGAATCTGCTAGAAAACAAATTGTGGAATGCTCCATTTAAAGCCATATTATAGAGAATATCTAAAAAATATGTTGCCATATGGAGCACTATATATGCTGGCACATGAAGTGCTTACAGCTCTGGGCAGGCCTTAGTCATACAAACCTATTAACATAGTTGTCAAGTAAGGCTTCGTTCACATCTGCGTCAGGGCTCTGTTCTGACGTTCCGTCTGAGCTTTCCGTCGGAACGGAGCCCTGACTGACACAAACTGAAACCATAGTTTTCTGTTTCCATCACCACTGATTTCAATGGTGACGGATCCGGTGCCGATGGTTTCAGTTTGACTCTGTTGTGCAAGGGTTCTGTCGTTTTGACGGGATGAATACCGTAGTCGACTATCTGACGCAGATGTGAACATAGCCTAAACTGTACTCTCATGGGCTTAACCAATGAATGATTCATACAAAAAAGAAACAATTACAAAGTTACGATCAAATGCACCACAAGTGTTGGTCTGAGTGAGGTCCTAATTCTTTTTTCCTGTATGTGTTTTGCTACTTTAACTAAATCATCATTAATGCAGATTCAGATTTTTATGTATTTGTTTTTCTTTCAAATATAGTGATTAGTGAATGTGTACGGTAGCTGCTTTTCTCTATCGTATACAATGGTACAGCCATCTTATAAGGTTTCTGTTTGTGTGCAGATGTTTAAGGACTAAACTTTCACAACAGGGAAAGCACTGTTCCCAAGTCTAACACTAAGGGTATGTTCACACGTGCACGTCCGTTACGGCTGAAACTACGGAGCTGTTTTCAGAGGAAAACAACTCCTGAATTTCAGACGTAATGGCAAGTGCAGGCGTTTTTCGCAGCTTCCATTACGGACGTAATTGGAGCTGTTTTTCTATGGAGTCAATGGAAAACAGATCCAATTACATCCCAAGAAGTGACAGGCACTTCTTTGACACGGGCGTCTTTTTTACGCGCCGTCTTTTGACAGCGGCACGTAAAAAAATGACCGTCGGCACAGAACATCGGAAAACCCATTCAAATGAATGGGCAGATGTTTGCTGATGCTTTCTAGCAGTATTTTCGTCCGTAATTCCTGGCGTAAAACGCCTGAATTACGTCCGTAAATAGTGCGTGTGAACATACCCTAACAATGCGTAATAATAATGCAAGTCCTTACAGTGTTCTCAGAATATGAACCAGGACCCTTTAGTCAAATTTTTTTTTATTTTTATAAAGTATGGGAACGTAAAAAGCAAAAGATAGGACATGTCCTATCTTTTGCAAAAGATTTATACGGCCCGGACACCTTCCCGCAAATATACGGGAAGGTGTCCGTAATCAATAGAAATGAATGGGTCTGTAATTGCGGACCGTAATTACGGTCCACAATTATGTACGAAATCTATGGTGGTGTGCATGGGGCCTAACACTGAATTTTTTTAAGGGATGTATTTTTTAAGGGAGTACCACTTGTTTTAAATTATTTAATTGAAAATAGGCTTACTTTTCTCTCATCTGTGGGATAGTTAGTAGCATACCACAGACTTCGTCTTCTTTCTGCAGTGAGCGGAGGTGGGTTGCAATCTCCCTCTCTCTCACCTTCTTCATTCTCCTTATTTTCTTCATAGATCCTCTACAAAAGTATAATGCAATAATAATATATAATAACATTCTTCAATCACAACATATACAGATAGTTTTAAATATGTTGTGACAATTCTTTTTTAATGCACTGCTAAAAATAAAAAGTTTCCACAAAAGATAAAAAAATACAAAGGTATACGTGCACTCTTCTAAAGTTAAACAAACAAAAAGACATTTACTTTATTAAGGCTATGTTTACGCTAGCTTCATGGCTTCCGTTTGTAATGGAGGAAAGGCAGACATGCCAGATCCGGTTTTGAATGGTTACTGACAAATTCTGACTTATCCTTATTAACTTATAATGTGGTCCATCAGGTTTCTGATGAAAACCCCAATGGATACCAAAAACACGGTTGTGAACAAAGCCTTAGATATACATCTCTATTCTCCTCTAGCACCAAAGATCATGGATAGTTTACTTAAAGAGGATCTATCACAAGTTTAGTAATGCCCAATCTCCTAGCTAATCTAATAGGCGCTGTCACACGGATAATGCTAGTGAAAATTGTGTTCCAAAACGTTTATTATTTGAAAAGTTATGAGCTTTTTTCTAAATATGAAAATGAGCCTATACTAGACAAGTGGGAGGTAACACCATCGATTATCCTGAGGTGGAGCTTCCTCACAGCCTCTGACGCTGTCCTATCAGCATGAAGCTGCTTCACACAGTGTGAGAGACTGAGGCTGGAGGGGATCATTTAAAATAGCTATATCTCCGGCTGTGGACCACCTAGAACAATGATATAATCTTTCATATGGCACCAGGATTGCAGTTCTAGCTATGAAACAACCGGACGTATGACCAGTTGAAAACACAGTCAGGAATGGAAACTGTATACTACAGTATATGATCACCCTGTGTTGTTGGGCTGAGAAGAGGAGAACTGTATGACACTGATTGGACAGCGTCATACGGAAAACATTACACTGCTCAAAGTGGAAAGAAAGACCTACCTCCCATTTGGCAAGTGTAGCCAAATTAGCATATTTAGAAAAATGCAAATAATAAACATTTTTTGAAAAAAATTACACTATAGTTATAAGTATCATAGCGCCTATTAGATTAGTTAGGAGATAGGTCATTGATAAAATAGTGACAGATCCTCCATAATTCTAAGAACGAATATCCTTTTTATCTCACATTCACCCAATTCAGTAATCCCTCAAAGTGTTGTTTAATTAATCTAGAAAATAAATAATAATATGCTCACATGTTACTCTGAGAAAGCATTTACTTTGTTAAAGTATTAAGCACTTAAATGGATAAAAAACTGAAATGCACAGGAAACAAGAATTAGATTGTACAAGGGCAAAACAACTCAATGATCAATAGAGATCAATGACAAAGTGAAAATGCTAACTGACTTACAGTACTGTATTAGTCTGAAAACAAATAGGTCCATTAAGAGTTTGATACAGTTGTATTTAAGTGGTTTCTTTAATGTATTTTCCTTGGAGCAAGAACATCCAATCCAAGGATCAATAAAAATAAATAATTAATAAAATATTACACTTACGACAGGTTCTTGAAGCCAAAGACGTATCAAAGTTGCCAGTGTATAATACAGTATTAACAGCATGACTGGGTTGGTATAGTGGTACCAATCTATACTCGGATTTGATATGAATTTCCATGTGCTTGAACAGTTGGTTTGAACTAATGAAGTGACACCAAACAACCTATAATAGAAGGAGAATAAATGTGGAAAACACTATTAGGCTAAACAGCACAAAACAGTACAAAAAAAATATATAGTGTAAATTGGTTAACAGCGCCCAAGAAAGAATACAGAAGACTCCTGATGACTGCATGTATACATGACAGCCATCAATTATTTCAGTCAGGTGGTGGGGGAGCACTCCCCTTATGAATACAGGGGGCTCACTATATTCCTTGTTATGTGCTATTAACCAAACTGCACTATTTATATTATTGTGTCATTTGGGCTAAAACAAAGAACATGTCCCTATATTAAACTGCCCTTAAATAGGTCAGCATTTTATGGTGTATGATCTGCTTTAAAAATGCACACAGAGATGTAGAAAGGATTACACAACTTGACAGATCTCTTAAAGGCAAAAATTATCTCCTTGAAACAATGGAGGCAAAGGGTAGACTACCATATTGTTTTCACTGATTTGGATCTATTACTACTATATGTTTAAAGTTACCACCACCCGTACTGATGAAGGTTAGGTATTAATTTATAGTGACTATAGTAATTCTTGGAAATGCATTAATTATTTATGTAAAAGCCACAAGCAATATTGACTTTATCATGTAGACATTATTCATGGATAACAATGGAATGCTCATCATTTACAGTATCTTATCATTTTGTTACCTGTACGTAGTTGTTTCTTCATACAAAGCTAGCTTAAACAGGTTAGTGACTTTATACAGCTAAGACCATTTATGGGACATCCTAACCGGTAGGAGAAAAATCTTATGTTCTAATGTACACACGTTCAGCATCATTTTCTATTTTGTATAATCTCTAGTAGATTGCATGAATAAAACCTTGCATGAATAAAATATTGCATGGATAAATTCTTTAAAGGCTATGTGCACCTTTGAAATCCTTTTGTTTCTTTTTTTTTTATAAAAAAGTGTGTTTTCTGCAACTTTGTAAATACATTATATTAAAAAATAATTTTTACTTTTTGAGATACAGCTGCTTTGTATTCTGTGTACAGAGCAGCTGTATCTAGCGCTGGATCCTGTATCGGTCAGGTAAGAGGGACTGACATTTTCATAAAAAAAAGATTTTGCCAACATGGTATAATGTGAATCTTTATTAAAGGTGTTTCCTTTTCTAAAGCATTTTATTAATTCAATACATACATTGGGAACACTATGGAAATCGACATACATTGGCACCGGACATTCATTTTCATACAACATGCCATCAAAAAGACTTTACTATTAGTATAAGGGTATGTTCACACGGCCTATTTACGGACGTAATTCGGGCGTTTTTGCCCCGAATTACGTCTGAAAATAGCGCCTCAATAGCGCTGACAAACATCTGCCCATTGAAAGCAATGGGCAGACGTTTGTCTGTTCACACGAGGCGTATATTTACGCGCCGCTGTCAAATGACGGCGCGTAAATAGACGCCCGCGTAGAAGAAGTGACCTGTCACTTCTTTGGCCGTAATTGGAGCCGCTATTCATTGACTCCAATGAATAGCAGCGCTAATTACGGCCGTAATTGACGCGGCGTTCAAGCGCCTGCACATGCCGGGACGGCTGAAATTACGGGGATGTTTTCAGGCTGAAACATCCCCGTAATTTCAGCCGTTACGGACCCCCGCCGTGTGAACATACCCTAAGATAGTACATTTCTGTAGTGTCTCAATACAGAATATTGTACATGGACACTGAATCAGCTATACAGTAATAGGGATACTACTTTTCCTTAGCTAACAGACTTTTTTTAGATATCTACAATTAAGGGATGTTTTACTCCCACCTTTCGATTATAGTGATGGGTCCTCACTCATTTTGGACTTTCTTTTGAATTGTTAGGGTAAAACGCGGCTAATCAACAGACATGGCTCCTTGAGAGTTAATTTTATAGCAAGAAAACAATGGGAGAACGGTTTGTGGAAATTTTTTGAGGATAAATAACTTCATATTGTGTCCTTAATTTAATTTTCTCCCCCTTGTTTTGATCACAAATTGGTTTAATTTATGTTGAATAACAGACTTTACTAACCCTCTTTTTTTTTTTTTTACACAAAATTGTGTGTCGCCAAACCTCCGGCTGCTCTAGATGTAATGCTCCAGATGCTGACTTATTGCCTTTTCCCAGGATCTTTGTCTTTGCCTCTTTATGTCAGGGTTTGCTTTGTTTTTCCCAAATACATAGTAAATCTGATTGGAAGATTGCTATTTCTGCCAAGACTTCTTATAGTCAGAAAGTGGAGGTTATCCCAACCCATAACTAACCTTGCCATGTACAGGTTGGCTAAACAAATTATGAAAGTTTATCTAATGTACATAAACCCGGAGACTTCTCAAAGTCTTTATTAATGTTATGAGCCAACCTCTTCCTATTAACTATATAATGTAAAATGTACGTTCTATTTTCTCTTGCTCCCCCTGACTTTCACTCTTCGTCTTATTTTGGTGGGCAGGGTGGTTAGGAGATTTAATCTAAAATAAATATATTGTATTTAAGCTTGTTTAAATCTTATAATTTAACAAAGAGCAAATAATAAAAAATATGGTGATACTATAGTAATAATAAACAACATGTTTATGTCCTAACTTTACTCCACTACACAGCAGGAGTAAAAATACTATGCAATATTATGTTTCACGCCTTAATCACACAGAACTATTTTCTCTGCATAGATGCTGTCAAGGGTGTATATACAACAGAAGCAGACCATCCGGGCCTCGCCCTCATTGGTCCCATCCCCTTTGCTACAGGGTGATGAGAACCTGCGCAGGACACCACTCTCCAGAGGAACTGCATTGTTAGTCAGCAACAGGGTTGGTAATGTGCGTGGATAGGGAAACAAGCAAAAAGCTATTCTAAACTTGGTGGCAAAACTTGGCACCATAATGTATGGCCCATTTCTCTCTCTTCGATGTAGGCCACTGCATGTTGTTTAAATTTGTCTGCATTTGGATAGATATTTTTTTATCTCTGAATTTGAAATATGCAGTATGTTGTATTTTGCCAATATTGGCCCCATATTTTCCTGACAAAAGTCAGTTTATACTGCCAAAATGTTCTGTTCAAATGTATCTCAGTATGATGAAATTTATTTACAGCTGCATTCTGAGAAAAATATAGCTCACAAAACACTTACAGGGTACGTCCACACACAAGGTAAACACTATGGAATTTACAACTGGATTTTCTGTGCGGAAATTCAACAGTGTTTTCGCAAGAGATATTGACATTCTGAAGATTGACGATCCACACCGCAAGCCAATTTCCGCACTACTTTTCTGCTAATTTTTTCCGCAGCGTGTGTATGGGATTTGTTGAAATCTCATCCACTTTGCTGCTACTGTAATACGATGCAGGTTTTTCCCCAATTAAATCCGTTGCAGAAAATCCGTAGCCAATGCGCCCCATGTTCACATACTCACAAATGAAGAAGCTTGAAAAACATCTCTTTCGATACAAAAATATGTATTCAATGTCCATGTTTAGCACTGTGTTTTTATCCACATTGGAATATGGTCATTTGAATGAGGCCTAATTCAGATGGTAGGTTTAATTTAGAATTACAAACTGCTATAGGGTATTTAATTTCAATCTTAGTATGAACTATAATGCAGTATTTTAGTCCAAGATCAAGGGACTTTTATAACTTCTATACTATATAATATTATGTCATACGGGATATCTTCAGTTTAAAATAATACAAATATGTTTTAATCAACTATTTGCAAAACCGTAAAAGTATAAAACCCCTTGTATTTTTAGAGCAGACCCAGCAGGGGACACCCTTAATTCATGCTATCACTGCAACTTCAAGCAAATGTTACACGGCGCACATAAGGTCAGTGACAACCACAGCACAGCAATGAGCATTTCTACATGGATCAGCAGTAATTTGGAAAGACGCCAGCGATTCTTGCTTGAGTGAAGTTATATCCCGTTTAAACTACAGAAGGCGAGTTAATGCGCCTTTCTTAAAAGAGTAATGCATTGATTGTCTGGTGATCCTTGTCCGTCTCTATTGTAAATCAATAAAATAATGGTCCAACAGTTAGCTTTATGTGTTTTAAAGGGCTAGAGTGTGTAGATTTCAAGCAGTCATAGAGGAATTTTGAAAATTGCACGCAAAAACTCTGGTGTATGAAAGGCTCTCTTGTGATTAATATCCCTACTTCAAAGAATTACAGTAGCAACAGCCAGGAAGTTAAAAGCCTCTAAAATTACTGCTGGCTGATGGAAAGTGAAATCACAGGATGAATGAAGCCTGTTTACTCAATTTAGCAAAAACTAAACAAAACCACACGTTAATTAACTTCTCCTCATCAGCAAACCATCTCCTGAAGCAGAATGATGTTCTGTCCAGTGCTCTGCTAAGCTGCAGTAGACAGAAGTTATTAATTAAACATGAAACTGCTAATTTGAGACAATACAAAAAAAAAAAAAAATTAGTGGAAATGGCAAATATATTTTCATATCCCTGTAACACTAAACATTGAATGAAGATGTATCTAAAGAACTGGATGGACATGGTAATTATAGCTTAGCTCCATATAACCTGACCTACTAGTATTATTATGTAGATGGTAAATATTATGAAGGAAAGAAAAAAGGTCAAAGAAAGAAATAGAACAATCAGACAATGTCAGTTAGATATTTCTGATTAAAAAGTGTGCAATATTTCAATTATATAATGGGTTCAACACATCTGCAACATTAGGTTTCAATGAATATATTAAGGTACTATGAACAGAAAACAAGTAATTCATCTTTTTGACTTACCTGGCATAAAAATCACCGGGTGGAATAATCTCTTGAAAAAATTGTAACTGGTACAGATAAATTCCAATCAAGTGCCCTGCACTAAATATGGCCATTAATACACATAGACAGCTGAATATCAGCGGATCAAATACTCGGCAACAGGACCACCATGTGCATAACCCCAAGAATACAAAGAAATACACAGCCGAGGTCAATGAAGGTAGCATCATGCCTAGACAGAAATAAAAGAAAACAACAACTCTTATATAGTCACAATACAGAACTGCTGGACACTATATAACAGCCTATTATTATGGTTATTAAACACTAGCAATAACTATTGTAGTGTGTGTAGAGAAAAATGTGATGAGCTTTCATTCAAATGCTACAATCCACCTCCATTACAGAATAATGGCATGACATGATTTTTTTAAAGGATTTTCCCATAATCCAATTTATATACAAGGCATTGTCAGTTACATAACCTGTCAAATCCCACCTGTATAAGGTGTAATACACTTTTTGAGTGCCCACTCCACGCCGGATCACACTTGTGTATACTTCATCTCTGGTTCTGTCACTTTCATAAAAGTATATTTTTACCAATATTACAAGCCTATTTTTCAGTTCGTAAGACAGAATCAATTTACATGCGCGTATAAAATACACACATTTTAAAAATGCAGCATGTAATACAACAGCTATTGAAGTTTATAGAAAGTGTTCAAAATACAGATACAGCCATTTGTCATCTGTATGGCATCAGTATTGAAAAGAGGCTGTCTTATGTGTTTTTTGTCCCTCCTTAGAAGACGGACCATAAGCATTATAGATCCGTAATATGGATGCAATACTGATGACATATGATCTACATCCCACTTCAACTACATTTGTGTATACTGTACAGTCCGGCCCCACATGACTGCTGATCAGAGTCGCTTAGTTTATTTGCCAGTATAGCACACTGCTGGTAGTATGCAAACTTGAAACTGCACATGTGTTGAGAAATTGAAGTAGATGCTTCAACACATGTGTTTGTTGGGTGATTGTACACTGAAGATGTGAATGTGCAGCCAGTGAATTCAGACACAATAATTGTTCATACCTTCAGGCAACAAGAATTTTTATATATATATCTATATCTATATCTATATCATAGCCGGGGAAGAAAACCCTTTAAATCAGAACACTGAGCATTTAAAAAATTTGAAATAAAAAAAAGACAGCTTTAAATACAATAAAACATTGTTAAATTGTCACTTCACTTATTCTGTGCAGGAAAGTATACTCCTTTTGTTTATCTCTATTTATTAGTACGTGCCACCAATATAAGTATATGCTGCCTCCGACAAGATCAGCAAACTCATATCCTACTACTGCAAATGATGTCAACTTCATAATTTCAGCTGGTTACATTTATTTATTCATTTGGGAGAAAAACAAAGTTGCAAACGCATACATAATCTAATGTTTTACTTGTGTATCACTGTATTTAATTGGTACTTTACTCAAAATTGTGGTAATTCTATTGATTTACATAAATTTTGGTTTGGATAGTCACAAAGATAGAGAACAGATTTTCCAGAAGCAGCAAATAGAAGAAGTTGTGGCACTCACCAATCTGCCTCCTTATTTCATCCATTTAAAACATAGCGTGGCAGATACAGCCTTTTGACGTTGGAGATGGATGTTTCGCTCTAAGGGCATGTTCACACGTGGCGGAATTTCACTTAAATTCCGCTGCGGACACTCCGCAGCGTTAATCCGCAGCGGTGCCGTTTGTCCATTGACTTACACTTTAATTTAGCAGTGTTCGTTTAGACGAGGCGTAAAATTCCGCTGCGGAGCATAGGCTGCGGAGCGGAATTTGGTGTCCGCAGCATGCTCTGTCTGTTGCGGAGCAGTGGCGGACTCATGGCGGAATTTCTCCATTGACTTCAATGGAGAGTCAAAATTCCGCAATGAAGTCCGCAGATCTTATGTGTGCTGCGGAGCGTATTCGTTTTACTACCATGACATTTCTTCATTCTGGCTGGACCTATGTATTTCTAGGTCTACAGCCAGACTGAGGAAGTCAATGGGGCTCCCGTAATGACGGGAGCGTTGCTAGGAGACGTCGGTAAATAGTCACTGTCCAGGGTGCTGAAAGAGTTAAGCGATCGGCAGTAACTGTTTCTGCACCCGGGACAGTGACTACCGATCTCAATATACATGTATCTGTAAAAAAATAGATAAGTTCATACTTACCGAGAACTCCCTGCGTCTGTCTCCAGTCCGGCCTCCCAGGATGACGTTTCAGTCTAAGTGACGGCTGCAGCCAATCACAGGCCAAGCACAGGCTGCAGCGGTCACATGGACTGGCGCGGCATCCAGGGAGGTCGGGCTGGATGCCGAAAGAGGGACGCGTCACCAAGACAACGGCCGGTAAGTATGAAAATCGTTTACTTTCACTAGGGAAAGTGCTGTCCCTTCTCTCTATCCTGCACTGATAGGGAGAAGGGAAGCACTTTTCCCGCAGTCCGCAGCAGCTAGTCCGCATCAATGTACTGCACATTTTGTGCAGATCCGCAGCAGAATCTGCAACGCAGATTCTGTGCGGCATTGATGCGGACAGTTGCGGAGGAATTCCGCCACGTCTGGCCGTGCCCTAACTGCTCTTCATTGACCCTCATAGTACTGTCCCAGACACATGATATTTTTAATTAAGATTGAAAGGTTACAAAGCAGTACAAAAAATGTAATTCACAGTAAGCAAAGTACATACAGCATCTACTAGTTAAATTAATTGTTACATTAATTATCATATATGTGAACTAAGATAATTTCAATAATTTAAATCAAGGGGATCCACTGTCTCAGTTCTTATAATCTAGTGAGCCTCCCATTGAAGCACATGTGTTTGTCTATCAATAGAATTTGGAGTTCTGGTCACTCCCTCAATACAAGCAAAAGATAGAGTATTACCATTATGGAGATCCTTAAAGTGTTGCATTATCCTGGGGCACCCATCACCAGTTTCCAGGGAACAAACAGGTTTGTGCACCCTCTTAAAGATCGGGCGAATCGTCTTAGTTCATATTTATGATTAATGTGCAATTAAGCTGTCTAATAGATGCTGTATGTAATTTGCTTATTGTGAATTACATTTTTGTACTGCTTTGTTTTTGACCAATCAAGAGGCGTATCCTTTATAAAATGTATGTGTTTGAGGCGATACCATCAAGACCACGATGAAAAACATGAAGAGCCAAAACGGCCATCCCCCATGTCAGACGGCTGTTTTTACTACATTATGTTTAAAATGGATTAAATAAACAGACTGTTTTTACAGATCGGTGAGTGCCACAACTTCTTCTGCTTGCTGCTTTGAAATACTATTTGAAATCACTGGACTATGTGGTGTAAACTGGGATTTGCTCTTGCAAATTCTGTGCTGATGTGTCTCTCTGTTTAGCTCTTTGAAATATGTTGGTGCAATATACGCAAATGATAATGTAATAATAAAGAATGATTATAGCGAGATAATGAAATCATTTATAATAAGGTGTTTAATGACATGTCAATAGGACACTGTGCTTTGTGGGTTTGACTGCTCCAATCCGAAGAACGGGTGGCTTTGGTTCCAACCACTGGTTTAGAGTAGACCATTGAGGTGTCATATAACATTTCATGGGAAAATCTGTTTGTTAGCATTTGAACATGTTTGGTATTGAATGAGCTCGAAGAAAGCTAGAAGAAGGTAAGAATACGTTTTTGGAGTTATCAGTGCCTGTGAATCCTTTAAAATTTCTGTGACTTGTGTTTTTTAAAGGGGTTGCCTGCTTTGAGCAATCCCTATTGGTTAAAAGAGTGCCTTGACAATAAGCTAATCACAAAGTGTCCCACTGATGAAACCCCCAGAGATCAGCTATAACCTGCAGGGAAAACTAACAATAATAGTGCAGTCACATGCGGCAGATTGTGTTGCAGAATTTTTTTGCAACTGAAAATCAGTTCTATTCATCTGAAGGGAACTTGCAGAAATCCATGCACCTGCTGCAGAAACAACCCCATACAGATAAATGAAACAGATTTTCATTTGCAGAAAATTTCTGCAACAAAATCTGCTACGTGTGACTGCGCTCTTAATGTTCAATTTCCCTAACCGCACCATCACAGGAAAAACTGTGCATTTCACAGTGCCCATTTAAACCAATGGGTTGTCTGTGTAATGCAGGACAGAACAGGTTGTGAATGACGCTCTTTGAAGCTACTTACCACTATGAGTATGAGGATCCTGAATAGATGATCCCCCTACTGTATATTAACTCAAGATTTCCTGTTAGGGTATGTTCACACGACCTATTTTCAGGCGTAATTCGGGCGTTTTACGCCTCGAATTATGCCTGAAAAGAGACGGCTCCATTACACATGCAAACATCTGCCCATTGCTTGCAATGGGTTTTACGATGTTCTGTTCAGACGAGGTGTAATTTTACGCGTCGCTGTCAAAAGACGGCGCGTAAAAAGACGCCCGCGTCAAAGAAGTGCATGTCACTTCTTTGGACGTTTTTGGAGCAGTTTTTCATTGACTCCATTGAAAAACGCGAGTACTTGCAAAAATGTCTGAAATTCAGGAGCTATTTTCGCCTGAAAACAGCTCTGTAATTTCAGACGTATTTTGCGTTTGCGTGTGAACATACCCTAAGGGTTTATGAAACTGGGTCATCTAAACTGGACAATACCTTTAAGACTGTGATCTGCCCAACCCCCATGATAAATTTGTTATACATGGATTTCAACAGCCTTATTATCAGTAATACATATTTATATGTTGCATGGCATAGTCTCGTTAATGTAGTAACAAATACTTTGAAAAATAGTTAGCAATTCTGTCAAAAGTAAAAAATTTATTCTGCATAATACCAACCTGTTATACCAAGTAAAATTGTAACAACTACTTTTCCAGCAGTGGCTATTATGTTGCCAATAAACTCTTTAAGTTTTGAGGCAACTGATGCAACTTTGCGGAGAAGTTTTAACCTTGTACTTTCTTCTAGCTCTTCAATTCCATCATTTTCATCAAAGTCTTCTTCGTACATTAATGCATCATCCGTGTCCATTTTTTCTACTTCTGCCTGAATTGAAGAGAAGGATATGGCAAATTAAGGATATTTATATTACCATAAATAATAAAATCAATCAAAATACTAAAGGCAAAAGAATGTTTATTAAATACCAGTTTCTATTACGTCAGCTCTGCAGCTACACAGGTGGTTGACTATACTGTAATAGTGATGTAATTTAGCTGTATAAGAATCTGCATGAGATTAATTGCTCATGCAAACTACCATATTACAGCCCCGTACAACCTCCAAGAAGTCTATTCATTCTCTACTGTACTACCCCATGCCTCCATTTTAATATCAAATCCTTAAAAAAAAAAAAATCAAAACATGTTCCATCTGGTGCTTTTTAGGAGAATATTTCTATAATACATCACCATACGGAGGCACCATAAGGCGGCAAGCGTAAGCCTGACAACATCAGACCTAACACAGCAAAACTGCTGTTCATGGAAAGAACACATCCTGTGTGTATTAACACCTTAACGATGGGACCGATATAACCATGGATTGAACATGATCTATAATATGACGCTGTATTACATGTCCTTGTTCACACACTAATTGTTCAGTTTTTTGTTTGTTTTTGTGGATTGGATTTTAATATTTTATTCTACCAGCACGGGGACTTTTATTTTACTTATTGTCAACAGATCTGTATTAGTGTATCCTGAATGTATAATAATGACCATATATAATGTTATGCATTGTGTATTCGGATATCGGTGGATGAAAAAAAATAAAACATAAATAAATAATTATTAGCGATCACATCAATTCTGACAAGTTCGGATCTTATATTAATCATGACATTCATTCTATGCTTTTGTAATGATAGGGGTAGGGAAACGGACAAGTGAGCCCTAATCTACCCGCCACTCTGTCCCTGCCTACTTGCAACGACCCGCCCTAGGCGACGGGGTACAACTGGGCGGCGGTCCCTACGCTCAGTAAGTGCACGAGACAAACAGACAAGGGTACACAAGGCAAAGGGAAATGGGGCAGTTGCCCACGGAAACACCGTGAGCAACAAGAGAGGTGAACGAGCCGAGTCAAACCAGGAGTGTACAAGGTACCAAACGCAGAGCAGGAGAGTAGTCAGTAAGTCGGGGTCAATATGGAGCAGGATCAAATAGTCAGAAGCTGTAGCTGGGCCAGGAAACCACACAAGAAGAATCACAAGCAAAGGAGGAACAGGAAAGGCAGGTATAAATAGACAGAGGGCGGGAGCTAGCTGAGTCTGGCCAGGCTGCGATAGGCTCTCCCACTCCTAAGCCTGCCAGCCTGAGTGGTGGAAGCTGGAGTCAGTCTCAGAGACATAGACTCAGGTGAAGACTGATTACCTATGGGCGTTAACCCCGAAGCTGTGCCTGGCAGATCCTTTACAGCATTTCTTTCTTTTTTTCTTGTACTTTATGCGCACGCGCGGAATCTTGACCGCCCTCCCATTCACCCCTCGCTCCACCCTCGTGGTGGGACAGGTGTTTAGGGATGGCGGCCATCTTGCCTGCGTTCTAATGCACTCAATCGCTAATATGCACATTTTGACAATGTGCTTATGATCAGTATTTCCCGGGCGACTGACTGTGCTCCCACTCGCCCACCCCTCCCTTTGTGAGGGACGGGCCAGTGTGATTGCGGTTAGCTGCACCTGGGTTTTGTTCTGTGCACAAACCCACAGATCCACACCCTCTTGTTTCCATGCGATGATACTTGGGAGGTATCTGCCAATGGGATTATATCATGTAGGACTTTAAAGTTAAATTGCTGTTTATGTTACCAGCTGTATGTTTTAACCGTTCATTGGTGGGTTGTGCTTTATATACCCACATATCTGTGTTCCTTGGTATAACCCCTGGAAGAAGTTACATGCGAAACACGTGATGGGGGTTGATCCTGCCCCCATAGTTCTGGTCTGTATGCCTCCTTAATTGTACCTTTTTCTTGTATATTTTTTTTATACTACTTTGCTTTGGATGGTTTCTATCCATATTTATCGTATTACTTATGTACCAGTCTTTGCATGCACTATTTGCACTTTACTATAGAGGCTGTGGGAACTGACCTATGCGGGGATCATTTTTCTATGAGTAATGTTACTGCCAATGTACTTATTTTTAATGATTTTGTCTTTTAATAAAATATTGTCTATATTTTGCTAATAATGGTTCATGTGTGATTTCTTCTATAGGTGTTCATATTCGTATGTCACACAGTTCACTTGAGTTGCTATATGCATGTATTAGCCCAACTATCTTAGTAGGTATTGTTATTTTTACTGCATGATAAACAGCGAGAAAAAAAATTAATGGAAGCTACTTAATAAATTATTTGTTAACCAAAATAATGTCATTGAAAAAATGCACTTTGTCCTGCAAAAAACAAGCCCTTGTAAAGCTACATCGACAGAAAAATAAAAAAGTTATGGGTCTTAGAATGAAAGGATAAAAAATGTTTTTGTCATTTCAGCCTAAACAGGCCTGGTCGTTAAGGGGCCTTTTGCCCCACAAAACAAAATTGTTAATGATAAAGCTGTATTTTCACTTTTTGCTTTCTGTATCCTATTTGTAAGTCTTCATTGTAAATAACAATAATTCTCCACTAAAATGATTTGTCTTTGCAAAGCAACATACAAATTACAACTGAAAGATGATATAGATTTAAACTGTACACACATAAAAATTAAGGATTTGTAGAAATACTTCTAAACATGTGCTCCAGAGAGTATAGCAAAGCAAATGACAAGACAGTGATAGATCCCAGGCAGGAAAACACTTGTGCCTGCACTGCAGCTGTTATTGCTACTACAAGCATGAGGCCAGAGTTTATTAGTCATCACTGAGAAATTTTGTTGACATTCAGCTTTTAACTGTCTCATCATATAAGTATAAACACCAAAGCAAGGAAATGTCATCATTTTTCCATAAAGAATCTATTTTGCAACAATACTTCTCAGCACTCCTACTCCAAATACAATCCATAGTGCTGTCAGGTGTAGATAAATCTGGCGGTACCTGGTACTTGCTGTATACCAGGCTTTTTATTTTAACAATAAGGTCATAGAACCAGGTAAAGTGGTATTTCAAATAATAAAAAGTAAAAATAATATCGGTTACATATAAAATGGAAGGTGGAAAAGAAAAACAAAATATTCAAACAATAATTCTTAGAACTTCTTAGAACTCTTTGTTAGACTTGCACACCAGTTGAATAGAGGATCCTACATTGGATCAAGGCTCAGACATAGTATTACATATATTTATATATATATATATATATATATATATATATATATTTATTTATATATATATATATATATATATGTAATTATATACAGTATATTGTTTAAACACATGGTGAATGATTGTCGGCAAGCCACAAGTCTGTTATCAGTATGCAGTGTCTAATACATGAATTAATGCACTTTGTGTACATTAAAAAAAATCCAAGACTCTCAGTAATGTGGAATACGTATTAATTTAATTCATCTGAGTTCTGATACATTTTTACTATTTATGTTTAAATAAATGTAAACTATTTTGCAGCCATAAGAAATTGCTTCATAGCCTCTCCTAAGCCTCAGCACACTGTGTAGGTTGAGACATGGCAAACTTATATTTTGCATTTCATACCTTTCCTCTTCCTCTCCAATTATCTGAATGAATGAACTACTCTGTGATATAGAATTAGAAATATAGCCTATGCATTAGGGAAGTATGCAGGTGATCTTTACCAGACTCTCTAAACTTTATTCACCTTTAATCTGACCGCTGTCAACATTAAGTCTACTTAATAATTTGAACAACTACATAACCAAGTTTACATCCACAAACATCAATAACACATTGCAAAAAAATCTGCCTAATTGACATCTTAAATTTGCGTTTATAATTTATTGCTCCTTAATAGATTACGTAAAAGTGGATTTGTCACAAATACATGTTTTCCTATGAGAGGGCAACATTTAGTAGCGGCAGGTATACTTTGCTGCTCATATAGTTTTATCCGGAAAGTTTGGAATTATACAAGAAATACTTGTGTACTCTATATGGGACTACACATGATGAGACCTGATCATCCATTAGCCAGAAAGCACCCCCGCCCACCAGTCATGATTGATCAGTGTGGAAATGAAGAAAGCTGTCAATCATGGCTAGTGTACTGGGGAAAGCTTTCATGGACACTAGATGAACTTACGGATGTTTTCCTTATAGACACTAGAGCCAGCACCAACATCCTGCCACTATTAAATGCTGCAGTCAGATACAGCAATATGTATTAGTAAAAGATCGTCTTTAAGTTACAAAGATTATTAAAATTAAATTAAAATGTGAAATTGGTCACATAAGATACATATGTTCAAACCTTTTAGTAAAACATAGAATTTTGATAGGATTAGTACTAGAATATAAAGGGTTATGCACTACAGTTCTTGTACTAGACCATCTTTTTTTCATATTTTATGTTTTTTTCAATTATTTTTTCAATATAGACATTACTGGAGCTTATGAAGTAGATGCAGTGCATTGTACAATCATACTGAAAAGTAATATGTAAGTAATAGGTAATACAGAATCAGTACTGTATAACTTATGCATTGAGTCTGAATGTGTTTAAAAGAACAGGGTATTTCATCAGTAAAGATAATTATGTGTTACATCGAAGAAGACTTTTAATATACAGTATTTCATGAAGTGAAACATTCTGCCAGATTTCAGGCTTCTATCCAAGTTATTACCACCCTATTGGCTACATACTTGGAGCTAACTTCCCTCCAGGCACTTTTATTAGAATTTTAAAATGTAAAGCAGGTGAATTGAGCTCGAAAGTATCCCAGGCCCATAAGTGCACTGCAAGTCTTAAGATATAGAGGTGAAGAAAGTTCATTTCACAGTTGCAAGTGAATATTAAGAAGTCATTTCTTCAGCAACCAATGATGTATGGAGCAGTATGTGCACAGACCTCCATATAGAAAACTATTTGAAATCCTACAAATGGTACATAATACAGTATACCAATGTCATTATGTAAGCCTATCTTTTTATATCACATTTCAATGGAAACTTTCCACTGATGCTTCTGTAAACAATATTTGTATAACTGAAACATTCTGAACTTCTGCTGATTATACAGCAGTGCTGCATAGGCACAACTCTCTTAGTCAATCCTTCTATATTGATCTCTGGTACCAGAAGGGGCGGTTACATGCGAGGTGTTGCAGATGGAGGCATGGCGAGTATTTGCAGCTGGGTGGGTTTTGGCTCACATAAGGGTCATTCTGGCTGCCCATGAATGCACATTGTGCATGGCACTGGGAGGGCATTGGGTTGGCATTGGAGTACACACTGTGGCTTGCACTGTGGAAGAGCACACTATGGCTGGAAATCTCTGGGGGAACTCTGTTCCCTCAAAATATGGTATAAGACAGCACTGTTATAACATTTTATAAAATATAATTAAGAAATATTAAATAAGAAGCTAGCAAATAAAGAATTATCACAGAAATATAGACAAACAGAATTTAGAACAGGTGTAGTGCATATGTGACATATGGAATATACAGTTCAGTTCTGGGCTCCAGATCATAGAAAAGATGCCCTGGAGTTTGAAAAATTGAAAAAAATAAGAGAAAGAGCAACTAAACTGATAAGGGGAATGGAGAATCTTCGTTATGAGGAATGATTAAAAGAATTACATTTAATTAGTCTCGAAAAGAGATGTCTAAAGGGGGGGCATGATTAACTTGTATAAGTATATAAATGATCCATTCCAAAAAATAAGGTGAAAACCTATTTCATGTAAAATTCCCTCAAAATCCAAGGAGGCACTCCCCCTGTCTGAAGAAAAAAAACTGTTCAATCTACAGCGACTATAAGCCTGCTTTACCATAAAAAGTGTGAATCTGTGGTAGTCGGGAGAAAAATATTTTCTACAAGCATTCTTTACCAAGAAGTGAGAATCTGCAAAACAGCCTAACACCGAAGTTGGTCACAACAGTAAGGCTGGGTTCACACGACCTATTTTCAGACGTAAACGAGGCGTATTATGCCTCGTTTTACATCTGAAAATAGGGCTACAATACGTCGGCAAACATCTGCCCATTCATTTGAATGGGTTTGCCGACGTACTGTGCAGACAACCTGTCATTTACGCGGCGTCGTTTGACAGCTGTCAAACGACGACGCGTAAAAATACAGCCTCGTCAAAAGAAGTGCAGGACACTTCTTTGGACATTTTTGGAGCCGTTTTCTCATAGACTCCAATGAAAACGGCTCCAAAAACGGACGTAAAAAACGCTGCAAAAAACGTGAGTTGCTCAAAAAACTTCTGAAAATCAGGGGCTGTTTTCCCTTGAAAACAGCTCCGTATTTTCATACGTTTTTGGTCACTACGTGTGCACATACCCTAAGGGTATGTTCACACGGCCTATTTACGGACGTAATTCGGGCGTTTTTGTCCCGAATTACGTCTGAAAATAGCGCCTCAATAGCGCTGACAAACATCTGCCCATTGAAAGCAATGGGCAGACGTTTGTCTGTTCACACGAGGCGTATATTTACGCGCCGCTGTCAAATGACGGCGCGTAAATAGACGCCCGCGTAGAAGAAGTGACCTGTCACTTCTTTGGCCGTAATTGGAGCCGCTATTCATTGACTCCAATGAATAGCAGCGCTAATTACGGCCGTAATTGACGCGGCGTTCAAGCGCCTGCACATGCCGGTACGGCTGAAATTACGGGGATGTTTTCAGGCTGAAACATCCCCGTAATTTCAGCCGTTACGGACCCCCGCCGTGTGAACATACCCTAACAGTTCATGGCTCCAAGAAAGGCTTAGATAATTTCTTAGAACAAAATAACACCAACACTTGTCTAAATATATAGAAATCTTGTTTGAATGTTGATCCAGTCTGATTGCCACTTGGGATGTGGAGAGAAATTTTTACTTTTTTGGGAAGGTGGGCTCATGTCTTATGGGTTTAAGTTTATCTTCTCATGGATTAACAGGGAAACTCTATCCACATCTCCCCTTGGCTTAACTTGACATACGTAACTGCATGTTGAATTGTTCCTGTTCTTCTTTTTCTTTTTTTCAACTGTACTATGTAAGTATATAAATATATGGGTTTTGATTATGGGTTCTATTTAAGAACTTTAATAAAATTACTGTGTCTCGGATAATGTATTTTTTACTGTACCATTCATATTATTTCAGACAGTTTAACAATGTGATTACATTTAGGTTGTAACTGATTACTTGGTTATACAATCTAATATATAGTTTATAGTCTATGACGCAGTCCCTAGACGATTCATATTTAGAAATTGATCTATCCTTACCAGTTCCTCATTTACAAACTGTGTGTTGTACTGTGCGTCTTCCTCAGTCACTGCTTTTTGGACAAGTTTCTTGCAAAACAGCCAAGTGGCCAAACTGGCAATAAACATCCCAATGTCTGGTACAAAGACTCTGATTCCATTACCAGCATCTGCTCCTTTTACACTGTGGAAACAAAATGAAACATTTTATTGACAATGAGTATGGAATAGATACTATATAAACCAATAAATTGGAATGAACAGTGGAGATGCCAACCCAATCTACATTGCGCATGGTAACATAGTTATTATAAATTTTACAATGAGATTGTAGATATGGAAGAATGTAGATATATTTTGATTGCTATCCCTCTCCCCTTTTCTCCCTCAATATAACACTAAATATAGATGACATTTTTCACCCTTTAAAGATGTAAAATAACTAGAAAAATGTGTATTGTTTGATTTGTAGAATGGCTGCAAAAATTATTCATTGCAGCCAATGTATCCTTGTAATGTCATTCCCAGTTATACTCAATAAACTTTACTTGGTTAAAATACAGTATTCATTGCAAATACAGTAGATCACTTTGCCAAAAGTAGAAAATTGTAGGTAATCTTCTGGATCATTTACATGGCTTCTCTGTAAGCAAATGTTTCAATCCAGAAAGTCTTAGAATATCCCTATGAGCTAACCTGAGACAATCACCCTAAATCATGCTCCAAGCCTCCTTCTGTAGTTACAAATTGACTTACAATGTAAGCCTGTTAATGATACTTTACTATCACTATTTACATTAGATATTTGCATATTTTCCCAGGAAGCATTTCTCTACATTTCTGCTGATTCTCTATAATCACAGTCAGTATTCCATTTAGGTAAACTTTTTCATTGAATGTATTTGTTTTGTCTCATACGAAACTGGAATTATTAGAAACGAAAGAACAACTTTAGTGTCTTGTGCACTGCATACAAGACATTTTACACTGATGGATTCAATTGCTGTTACTGAGAACAAAATTGTAATAACATTCAGTTGACTTTTAAAAAACAGTTTGTCAAGTGAAGTTTGTCACTCTATCCACTAACTAATCCATTTGGCACTGCATGTGGGAATGCAGACCAGGATATGTGTAGGTGCTTATTTGATAATGAACATCCTCACTTAGCAAAAGGAAAGCAACAAAGGAAATTACACATCATCCCTGTCAAAACATTCATTTAAGGCATGTTTTATACAACTGGAATAGCTTTAATTATCATTTAATACCTGCACTTAACAAAAATGTTTGAATATAAAAATATGTTGTGGCCTCAGCCAATATTAATGTTTAGCAGATTGATTTTCTGAGATGTGTAGAACATAACTCCTGGACTTTTACTGGTAGACAAAAAAGCCTCCTTTTGTTTAATTAAAGAGAGTTTTTCACAAGTTCCCTTCCCCCAAAACACTTGTACTGCTGGTCAGGTCTTGAGAAAAGTAATGTCCACATACCTGTATTACATGTCTTGTTTCATTCTAAAGCCACAAAACCACATTTATTTATCATGCGTCGTATGCTAATTAGGCACAAAGAGTCCTCCGGACCAGGAAGTGTCCTGCATCTCACTCTGTAACGTCACCCCATTCCCTCCCCTATACACTTGCCTAACATGGATACAGACTGCACAGCGCAGGCACAGAATATGGATGAAATGGTTAATAATGCAGCAGATTGGAAGAGACGTCAGGCAAGCGTACAGGGGAAGGAAAGGGGTGTAAAGACTCCCTTTAAGCTTTAACACAAAATTGTCTTAAAATAAAAACAGCCGCTTCCTACAAATAGATGAAGATCCCTTTTACACTGGCAGATATATGCTGGTAAACAAGCACTGATAAACGATGTAGCGCGTTGATTGGCATTTGTTTAGCTACATTTACAGTGAGCAATCATTCAATTGTATGGAAATAGACGAGAGTGTGTGGATAAAAAAAGGCAACCTTGGTTTAGTAAAGTAACATTTTCTATTACAAGTGTATGGTTTAGACTTGTATGGCCAGCTTAACAGAGTAAGGGCCTGTTCACATCACCGTTCGCTTTCCATTCCGGGGTTCCGTCGGAAGTTTCCGTCGGGTGAACCCCGCAACGGAAAGTGAAAGTGAAACCGCAGCTTCCGTTTCAGTCACCATTGATATCAATGGTGACGGAAACATCGGTAATGGTTTCCGTTCGTCACCATTCCGGCAGGTTTCCGTTTTAACGACGGAATCAATAGCGGAGTCGACTGCGCTATTGATTTAGTATGAAAAACAGAAATCTGCCGGAATGGTGACGAAAGGAAACCATTAGCGATGTTTTTTGTCACCATTGATTTCAATGGTGACTGAAACGGAAGCTGTGGTTTCACTTTCACTTTCTGTTGCGGGGTTCACCTGACGGAAACCTCCGACGGAACCCCAGAACGGAAAGCGAACGGTGATGTGAACAGGGCCTTATAACTTCTCAAAATCTATATAACTCTTATTTTTTCAAACTTGAGACCTGAGACAAACGTGGGACCTCCTGTAAAGGACTTTACATTTTAAGTCCTTTCTGCTTTAACGCACTGCGCCTCACATTAATGGTGCTGGGATGGCTTAAATACAGCTGTCATCATGGCCAGAATCGGGGAAAACTCCAAACTTAGCAGTTTATACTCGTAGGTGCTGGAGTCAATAGTGACCGCAGCAACAGAGTGGTTTTACAGAGGGAAGACATAAAAAATAGGTTTTATGGGAAAAATTATTTAAAAATGAAAAAATAACACATATTTGGTATCGCCACAATCATACCCATAGAGTAAAATTAACATGTAATTTAAATGGCGTAAAAAAAAAAAAAATGCTGAAATTGCTGATTTTTCCCCATCCCCCTCCTTAAAAAAATTTATAGGTTTATCAATAAATTATATGTAGACCAAAATGGTTCCATAGAAAAACACAACTCGTCCTGCAAATAAAATAACCAGCCCTCAAACAGCTACATTGATGTAAAAAGAAAAAAGGTTATGGCTCTCAGAAGGCAAAAACTTAAAAAAATTACTGCATCCTGAAGGCCTAAAATAGGCTTACATCCTTTCTTTTCAATTTTCTTTTTATTGTTTTAAACAGAATTAAATCATACAACTGAATTGCATAAAGGTGTTTTGACAGCATATGCAGGTACAACCAAACAGTTGAAAAGTCGTCGTTAGATACATTGTAACCTTACATATGCAGCAATGACTTAACATTCAGGTTAAAATACCCAAATTGGAACAATACATTAGAGAGATATAATATAAGTACACGAATATAAGGGGGAGCAGGAGGGTAGAGGATAAGGGGAATAAGAGCAAGGGAGAGGAGTTGAGAGAGATTTACAGGATAATTTTATCTGAGACAAGGAGTGTCGGTTACAGTTTAACAACTTTAATCGCGAACTAACAGTTCCTACAATGTGTCTCATCAAATCTGGCTAATGGGTACTCAAGGCTACATCCAAGAACTGAGCTGAAGACCGGAATGTTGTCCAGGGTCTCCATATCTCTGTAAATTTAGTGTAAGAGCAGTTAGAGAGTGCCGCTATTTCTTCTATATAGTAAATTTGAATACTTGTATCCTTTTTATTCGAGGTAATGGAAAGATCCTTTTCCCAGAGCGCGATATACGATCTTTTAAAAGGGACATTCCTAGTGATTAACAATTTATATATCTGACAAATATATTTCCGTGGATATTTTACTTGTCCCAGGAGGGACTCAAAGATAGTCAAGGGCCTTTCCAAGGACCCTGCTGTAAGATATGGTAGGATTGCTTGTTTTAGGGACATATAGTGCATTAGATGAAGATTCGGTAGTTTTGGGTTTTCAGACCAAGTCTGTAAGGATATAATTGTCCCATCCTCTAGTATGGAGTCTAGAGTAACATTCAACTTGACTGAAGGGTTACTAGTGTGACTTCCCAAACCCTCTTGGTATAAATCTATCAAGTCTGAGATACGTGTCAGTGGGGACGGTGTGGGAACCAGCAGGTTTCTGAAGAGAGAGAGTGATTTAACTGTTAACTTGGTAAGAGCATTTTTGAGTGAAAGGTTTGTTATGCTACCTGGATGTGCAAGTAGTAATGCTCTGAGAGGAACAGGAGCTAGGAGTTCCTCAATTGAGACCCATAATTTATTCTCCGGTTTCCGAAACCAGTCTACAGTCCTGGATATAGAAGCCGTGTGATAATAGTTCTTAAAATCAGGAGCACCAATTCCTCCCAGGGATTTAGGTAGTGAAAGTGTCGCTGCTCTAATTTTGGGGTGCCTGCCATTCCAAATATAGTGGAATAGCATTGAGCGAAGTTTCGTGAAGTAAGATTGTGGAATGTGAATAGGTAACATTTGGAATAGTTTTACTGCCTGAAGATAGAACGATTAAAATTAATTTTATTAAGTTGTTTCATTAAAATGAGCCATCTTAGCCCCAAGTAACAATATAAACAGGCTCAGATAAGGTGGTCAGTAATAAGGAGAGGTGTGCTGATGTGATAGTATAGTTGCAAACACCAAGCACCACCTCACCCCTCACGATATATTCTACTGACACACCTCACTGACTGACAGACAATCCAACGCGTTTTAGTGCCACATAAATAGGTGACACATCATCAGGGATTATCGATTCAATTCGGTATTGTGTTTGATTTCACTGTTAATTCAGCCGGCTAGCACGATTGTGTGCTTATTCAAAACCTCCCGGCGCGTGTACGACACTAATGCCTTGGCCGCACACGCGCCGGGGAAGTTCCGGTCTATTTGACAGGTCCAGGCCCACTCACTGTGCTGACGTAGCTTAGGCCCAGCACCAACCCGCAGTGACCACGTCAAGGGAATGACGTTGCAGGGTGAATGCCGAGCCTCCTTACTGGCCACCAATCAGCTCTGTTACGGACGCCACAGCGTCCTGTGTTGCCATGGAGATCTAGAGGCGGATACACTCTACCATAAACGATCCAATACCGCAAAACACATGTGTCTCAGCACAAAAACAAACAACCACATAAACACACCAACTGCATCCTGAACATAGTCAGATATTGATTATCTATATTTGATGGAATACCTTTGTGATAAAAGATCCTTGCGATCCAAGTACAAAACAATCTGTTAACGCAAAACGGGGTCAACTGGAGAACCCGGACCAGCCCATAACGCACGAACTGTAGCTATTCCAGATGCCCGAGACATTCAGTGTCCGGTACCAAACCGCAATAACAGTGGCAAAATTGCAGAGCCTACCAACCAGCCATCAGTGAGAGTATGACCAACATACCAGCAAACGGCATTGAATAGAAAGCGGATACACCCATACACGGGAGTAGGTCTTCTAGATGTAAATTCTACAGGAAACACGCATAGGAGATCTGCTCATTTAGACCTTGGGGACAGATGGTCTGTAGACGGTGGATCCATTGCGCTTCTTTTTGCATGATCCTCCTATCTAAATCACCGCCTCTCATTGTCTGTCTAATGCATTCCACCCCTTGAAATTTGAGACACGAGGAGTCACCTTTATGATGCTCCCAGACATGGCGGGACACTGAGGTATCCTCTTGTCGCCTAATGTCGCCAATATGCTCCCTGATCCTCCTTCTGAATTCTCGTATTGTTTTCCCTACATATTGCATTTTACAATCGCAGGTGATCAGGTACACCAAACCCATTGTTTTGCAATTAATGTAGGACCAATTTTCAAAGCTCTTCCCAGTGGTGGTGCTGGTAAATTTACTGCTACAAAATATTGACGCACAAGCCTTACAGGACCCGCATCTGTAGCTACCCTTTAAACTCTGATTTAACCAAGTACCAACTGGTTCCTGAGTATTTAGATGGCTGTGCACTAGCCGATCTTTCACATTTCGTCCACGTCTATAAGTAATCAGGGGGGACTGTCCCACAAGGTCACCAATATCGGGATCCGCTTGCAGAATACCCCAATAACGTTGTAGAATACACCGAACCTCCACATTGGCCGAGTCAAAAGTGCCAATGAATCTAGCTGTTTCCTCCTCCACTTTCTTTGGTTTCGGGTTGAGTAAATCATCCCGATTTCTGCCTAGTGCGTTCTGATACGCCTCCTTTAAAACCTGTCTTGGATATCCTCGACGCCGAAACCTATTTTCAAGTTCACATGCCGAGATCTTAAAATCGGATATAGTTGAAAAGTTGCGGCGTACCCTCAGATATTGGCCCTTTGGAATACCACGTTTCAGGTTTAAAGGGTGACAGCTTTCCCATCTCAATAGACTGTTTGTGGCAGTAGATTTTCTATACATATTGGTCTGTATAGCTCCTGAAGGTGTCTTTTGGATTAACACATCGAGAAATGTAATCTTATTCTCATTAATCTCGTGTGTGAAAAAAAGGCCTAAATTGTTCACATTAAGGACTTCCACAAACTCAACGAACTCGGCCTTAGTTCCCTTCCACAATATCAAAATATCGTCTATGAAACGAATCCATAGGAGGATACAAGAGGTCCATTTTTCCATTATTTCCGTGAAGACACACTCTTTTTCCCACCAACCCAGATATAGGTTGGCATATGTGGGAGCACAAGGACTCCCCATAGCAACCCCTTTGAGCTGGTGGTAGATCTTTTGATCGAATAAAAAGAAATTGTGCTCCAAAATGAATCTCAATAAAAAGATCACAAATTCATTGTGGGCCTTAAAGTGTGTACCCTTTCCTCTCAAAAAATATTCGATGGCACAATATCCGAGCTACGTCAGCACAGTGGGTGGGCCTGGACCTGTCAAATAGACCGGAACTTCGCCGGCGCGTGTGCGGCCAAGGCATTAGTGTCGTACACGCGCCGGGAGGTTTTGAATAAGCACACAATCGTGCTAGCCGGCTGAATTAACAGTGAAATCAAACACAATACCGAATTGAATCGATAATCCCTGATGATGTGTCACTTATTTATGTGGCACTGAAACGCGTTGGATTGTCTGTCAGTCAGTGAGGTGTGTCAGTAGAATATATCGTGAGGGGTGAGGTGGTGCTTGGTGTTTGCAACTATACTATCACATCAGCACACCTCTCCTTATTACTGACCACCTTATCTGAGCCTGTTTATATTGTTACTTGGGGCTAAGATGGCTCATTTTAATGAAACAACTTAATAAAATTAATTTTAATCGTTCTATCTTCAGGCAGTAAAATTGTTAATTTACGGAACGGAATACTTTATCAGTGTGTATATTCAACAACATTTGGAATAGGTAGTTAAATTTGGGGAGTATCAACCCCTTAATCAAGTTTTTCCTGCCCATCCAGGAAATAAAGGGAGCTAACCAGGATTCTATGATGGATTTAGTAACTGACAGGAGGGGAATAATTTAGGGTAAAGTGGTCAGGCCAATGTTTAAAATTTGACCCCTAAGTACGTGATACATTTTGGAGGCCATTTAATTGGATATCGGGATTCTAGTAAACGTATCGGAGAATTAGAGACATTAATCCCTAAAACTTCGGATTTATCTGCGTTGATTTGGAAATTGGACAAAGCACTAAATTTAGAAAAAATTTCAAGAACTGCCGGTATTTCTATAATCGGGTCAGACATGATTATGAGTAAATCGTCTGCAAATACTGCTTTCTTGTCATGTGTAGATTGTGTTGTGATACCTTTTATATCTGGGTGTTGCCTGATATTTTGGATTAATGATTCCATCACAAGGCCAAACAGAAGTGGCGAGAGCGGGCAGCCTTGCCTAGTTCCGTTTTGGATTTGAAAGCTAGATGAAAGGGTTCCGTTAATACGAAGTTTAGCTGTTGGAGTGGTATACATTTGTAATATAGCCTGAGTGAAAATTTTAGGAATTCCAAAACGGTCTAAGCTTTCTTCCATAAAAGTCCAGTCTACCCTGTCGAAGGCCTTCTCTGCGTCAGTACTCAGGAATGTCATAGAACTGCTCTTCTCCCCAGCTAACTGTAATAAGTGCAATAGTCGTAAAGAGTTATCTTTCCCTTCCCTGCCCGAAACGAATCCCACTTGCTCAGGAGCAATCAAGTCCGGTAGCATCGGACTTAAGCGATTAGCTAAAAGTTTTGCGAATAATTTCAGGTCAGTATTTAAGAGGGAGATAGGTCTGTAGTTACTACATAAGTCAGGGTCCTTGCCGTCTTTGTGGATCAGAGTAATATGCGCTTCTAGAGTCTGTCTAGGAAAGCTAGAGCCTTGTAGTATAGAGTTACTCAAGCTAAGGAGATGGGGTAGTAGTTCTTTCTGGAATATTTTATAGTAGTGAATGGGAAGTCCGTCTGGTCCTGGACTTTTTCCCGAAGGGCACTTCGACAGGATAGACTGAAGCTCAGATTCCGTGACCGGTTTCTGCAGAATGGTTTGTTGTGTAGGGGAGAGATGGGGCAAAGTTAGAGACGCAAGAAATGAGTTAATGGTTTGTTTCCTATTGCTCCGCTCGCCATCAGTCTCTTGAGACCGAATTTGATAGAGGGAGGAGTAATAATTTACAAAAGCCTCTGAAATCAGGTCTGTGTCGCTTGTTTTCAAACCATTAGGTAATTTCAGGGAGTGAATATAAGACCTGTATTTTCTCTTTTTTATCAACGAAATCATGAGTTTAGAGACTTTATCTCCGTGAATGAATATTTGATTTTTCCAGTTAGAATAAAATTTGGCAGACTGCTTATTGAGTAAATCTTTTAAGACCTCTCTTTTACCTGTGAGTGAGGTAAGGATATCTAGTGTTTGTATATATTTGTGTTGTCTCTCCAGTTTAGAGATTTCTTCATACAGCGCCGAAAGTTTCCATCTTCTAACGCTATTTTGATACGACCCGATAGAGATGAATTCACCCCTAATCACTGCCTTATGTGCCTCCCAGATCACCGGCATGGGACATTGCTCTGTAGGATTAATTTGGAAATAAAATAGTATAGACGAGGCAACACGTTTCCTATTAGATTCTGAGTTGAGTAAACTTTCAATCAGGGACCATGTCTTTTGTCTAGCCGGTCTATGCGTTAGCGAGGTGCGAAGCAGTAGAGGAGAGTGATCGGAGTGTATAGTGGTTAGAATTCGTACTTCCACAATGTTAGGTAATAACGAAAGTGGAAGGAACAGATAGTCTAGTCTCTGATATCAGTTATGCCGAGATGAGAAGTGCGTATAGTCTATTGCATTTGGGTGCATATAACGCCATGTGTCGATTAAGGGGAAGGTTTGCAGTGATTTTTTAATTCGTGCTAGGGCTCTGTGTGAAAGCGAGGATTGTGGAAGAGTCAAGGCCTGGTTCCAGAGCTACGTTTAGGTCCCCACCCATCAAGCAAGTACCTTCAATAAAGGGCCTATCTGTGTCCAGTACCGACGGGATCCATGAAGCCTGATTGGTATTAGTTACATATAGATTACCCAACGTTACTAGGGACCCCGCTAAGAGCCCCTTTATGAATATATATCTGCCTTCGCTGTCAGAGAGTGAATCTTGTAAGACGAAGGGTACGTGCTTAGCGAGAGCTATTGCGACTCCACAGGAATTTTTGTTCGGGGAATGAGTGAAACCATGTGTTGAAGTGTGATCTATGGAAAGATGGGGATTTATGGGCCCGTAAGTGGGTTTCTTGAAACAATATGATGTCAGCTTTTTCGTTTTTTAGGTATTGAAGGATTTGTGAGCGTTTAACCGGAGAGTTTAGACCTCTTACATTGTAAGAAACTATTGACCACGTTGTATGAGAACAAGTCATAGTGACGTTGCAAGTCGGAACCGTTAGGCACGGAATCTCTCTCAAAGATGTGTCTTGTAAAATGGGGAAGGGGAACAAGAAACATAACTATGTCTAGGACATTTTGTAACAATATTGTAGATGAAACATCGGTGAGTCGTGTCACCATGGACAAATGTTGTAAGTGAACAATCGGCATTTGACGTAGCAGAGCAAATAGAGAAAATGTTAGGTGAATGTGATCAGAGTGGGGGTATTTAATCAGATATAGGTACTTGGTGAAGCAGAGTTGAACGGGTTGTACCTTGGACTTTTTGAGGCTTCTAAGCTGGGTGAGATAAAGATGTCTATGTGTGATTTAATAAAAATCTTCTGATTATGTATGATAATACTCTCCTCAAAAATAAACCCAACTAGAAGAAATAAAATGCAACATGGTCAACATCAATATTACATAAACCCCACATGTATGAGTTGCATCAAGTAGACATCTCAACATAGCGACAAATATAGGTAGCCCAGAAACTCGGTGATAAGTGGAAAAAATTCAGATTCAATCTAGACTAGCTATATAAAATATCAACAACAAAAATAGTAGCTAGTCTCCGTTCACACTCGGTTCAGTACTTTGAAAGGATATAACCGCCCGCTTCTAGGTGTAATCTGTTGATTGAAGCAGTGGACATTAAATACTTTGTATTCAAGAAGGGTCCGACATTGAAGAGGACCTTGGAGCATTGTGAGATCGGCGTCGTGTCCTTTGACCTTTGGGTGCCTGAACGGTTTCCCATTGAGGTAATTGAGGGAAATGTTGGAGACGAGCTGCATCATGAACCATTTCCAAGTCGGGATAGGCCTCCAGAGATATGTCAAGTTCAGAGCAGATATTTCTGATGTCTGACGAGGATCTAGCTGTGAATCTCTTTCCATTTACAGAGGAGGATAGACCAAACGGGAAGAGCCAGCGAAATGGAATCTGCCTCTGTCTCAGTGTAGATGTAAAGGGTTTCAGGAGCCGACGCTTGTATAAAGTGGTGGATGCCAAATCCTGGAAGATAGCAATTTGGGACTCTCCATAGAGAATGTTTGGTGAGAGTCGGCTTTTCTGTATGATGCGATCTTTAATTCTGTAATCCAGAATTCTGCAAATAATGTCCCTTGGGGGATCTAAAGGGGAAAGGGGATGGCTTTGGGCAGAGTGATCTGTGAGCCCTCTCAATAACTAGGTTTGGGTGGTCTTCTGGGTCTAGGAATTTCTGAAACGTCTCAGTCAGAGCGGTAAGAATATCTTCGTTGACAATTGACTCAGGCAGGCCCTTAATGCGCATGTTGTTTCTCCTATCTCTGTTTTCGTGGTCTTCTAGTATGGAATACATTTTATTAATGTGTGCTTCTTGAGACTATAGGCAAGTTGTAAGATCAGAGGAGGAGGAGATTAAAAAGGCTCTGTCACCAGATTTTGCAACCCCTATCTGCTATTGCAGCAGATCGGCGCTGCAATGTAGATTACAGTAACGTTTTTATTTTTAAAAAACGAGCATTTTTGGCCAAGTTATGACCATTTTTGTATTTATGCAAATGAGGCTTGCAAAAGTACAACTGGGCGTGTTGAAAAGTAAAAGTACAACTGGGCGTGTATTATGTGCGTACATCGGGGCGTTTTTACTACTTTTACTAGCTGGGCGTTCTGATGAGAAGTATCATCCACTTCTCTTCAGAACGCCCAGCTTCTGGCAGTGCAGACACAGCCGTGTTCTCGAGAGATCACGCTGTGACGTCACTTCCCCAGGTCCTGCATCGTGTCAGACGAGCGAGGACACATCGGCACCAGAGGCTACAGATGATTCTGCAGCAGCATCGGCGTTTGCAGGTAAATCGATGTAGCTACTTACCTGCAAACGCTGATGCTGCTGCAGAATCAACTGTAGCCTCTGGTGCCGATGTGGCCGACACGATGCAGGACCTGTGAGTGACGTCACAGATCTGCACTGCCAGAAGCTGGGCGTTCTGAAGAGAAGTGGATGATACTTCTCATCAGAACGCCCAGCTAGTAAAAGTAGTAAAAACGCCCCGATGTACGCACATAATACACCCCCAGTTGTACTTTTGCAAGCCTCATTTGCATAAATACAAAAATGGCCATAACTTGGCCAAAAATGCTCGTTTTTTAAAAATAAAAACATTACTGTAATCTACATTGCAGCGCCTATCTGCTGCAATAGCAGATAGGGGTTGCAAAATCTGGTGACAGAGCCTCTTTAAGGTAGTTTGCATCTTTTCCAGCGCATCAACTCTATTTCCAACTTGTAAAAGCTCTTTTTTGATGTCAGACAGATCGTTGGCAAGCGGTTCAAGTGCTGTAGCCAATATTCGCTTCATAAAGGACCTTGAGACTGGGAGTTCCTTTTCCTCTATATTTTGGTCATCGTCGCTCATTTGCTCCAGCTCGGGGTCTCTACGTTTTTGAATATCTTTTAAGGGTGAGAGTGGTTTGGAGTGACCCGACTTCCCTCCTTGTTTTTTTACAAATTTGTCCATCTCTGCTTGTGGAGGTTGTGGGTGTGGGCTCGAGACCGTAGCTGTTTGTTTCGGACCTATTTTCACCATATTAACTAAGAAAATATTGTAGCGGAAGTATTTTCTCTATTCAAGCTCGCCACAGTTGTAAGGGTATTACATAATCATAGGTGGTCTTAAAGCACGTACAGTAGAAGCGGTTAGTATCACTGCGGTAATCTCAACTTGCCCCCGAAAAAATCAAAATGTCTCTCGATGTCACAGTGGCTCCGCAGAGGGGAAGGGGGACGGGACCAAACGAGTTTCGGCAGGTACAGGCGGTGCTGATCAACCGATCAGCAACAGAAAAAAAATTGGGTCGAGGGCCCTTTAAGTATAAAATAATGTCCAGCAGAGAAGGTTAGTGTGGCAGACAGTTGTGGCAGTTGGAGTTTGGGCTGGGGTGGGGTGAGGCTAGTGTAGCGATTGGAGAGTGTACAAATCAATTGCCTCCCTGAGGCTACTCACCGACCCTCACCGACATCCACATGTGCAGGCTGTAAGGAGCCTGAAATTATATCCAAAATGGCGGCCGCGTCTCAGCACCTGCCGTCTCCAGCCTGATAGGGACACGTTCTCACACTGCCGAGGGCAAGAGGAGGGGACCAGGAGGGAACGCTGCAATCCTCAAGTCTCCGGCCGCCCGTCAGGCCCGCGGCTGTCCGTCCGGCTGCAGCACAGGTCCAGGCCGCGGCTGCAGCACAAATCGAGGCCGCGGCTTTAGCCTCGTTGGTAGGCCGCAAATCCGGAAGTTGGACTAGGCGGCTGAGACCGGACTCAAAATGACCAGCGGGAGGCGAGGAGGACCGCGGAACCTTCGAAACCCAGAGTCTGAGGTGGGAGAAGTTCAGGTTATCCTGAATGGGGACCGTTGATCAGGAGCTCCCTGTAGATGCGTCCGTCCAGTCCCGCTGCTTGCCCAATAGGCTTACATCCTAAAGGGCTTAATGCTTCTTTCAGTACCTTACTATTCAACAAACGAAGTTTTTTTTACATATTTGCCTTCTCTAGGAAGGAGATCAACTGGAAATATCATCATACCTGACAACAATTATTTGTAGCCCAGGATGTGCCACTTTGTTAAAGGGGATATACCAAAATCGCTAAATACCATCTATCCACAGGATAGGTAATAATTGTCTGATTGCTGGGACCCCTACTGATGGTGATTATGGATTTCCCAAACCCCCCCCCCCCCCCGTCCTTCGCGACCGCCAGAAGAAGGACATTGAATGGAGCGGCGGTCGAGCATGCGCACTGCTGCTCTACTGAAAGTTTATGGGAATGTGGACATGTGATAATTGTCGATTCTAGTAAAACTCCTTTATTATGAATTGATTGTGATATTGTACTGATAAGTTGCTTTGTGACCTTTGTATTGTCATAGTTCTAAAAGCATGAGACTGTAACCCAATGCTACTGTATATTTTTTTACATGCTTATAAAAACCTTCAAGTGAAAAAAAAAATAGAAATACTTTATACAAAATAGCGGCTTCCATTAGGCATTAGTTATACTTTAAACACATCAAGCTGGGTTTAGACATATCTTTTTAATTCCAAACACTTGGCAGTTGTATGAATTTAATCACTGAGGTATATTTACAATGTGATATTTTAAAAACGTTTAGAGTATATTTAATAAAAACAGCATCCTGCAATGTGCCGGCAAGTGGTAAGTCAATCAAGCCTTCATTTCAGACAACAAGGCGACGAGATGTAGAATTTCTTAGCAGTTACTGGCTTCACACTATGTCTACAACTGTAACAGAGCTTCCCATCAGTGCTTCCTTTGAGTTCTCCTTCCAGACATAGATGCTTTCTTTTAGCCTGGTTAAGTAATAAGAACGTTATGTACCTCTCAGACTAAACATGAATGCTTTTTGTTAGTCCTACAAACTTATTTGACTACCAAATGTTTTTGTTGTAGACTTTATCCCTCAAATATTTGCAGGACTAAAATATAAGAAATGACTTAGGTAGCCGATTGTAGAGAACAGATTATTGGGCCTTATTACTTGGGCTAAGTAAAGGTCAAGTTTTTCCCCATAACAACCAATCAGATTACTGCTCTGATTTCTTAAAAAAAAATTTTATTCCGTTATAGACATTATATAAATACAGTACATATAAAATAGAACTTACAATTAGATCCCAAGATAAGAGATTATAACAAATACTTAACTTCACAGAACACTTCTACATGCTTCCTTCTTTATATTTGTGTTTAATTAAAACCCCTACACTTACCCCCCTCCCACATGGTCTCCTTCAAAACTACATAATTACTATTATTTTTTAATAGCAACATTTTTTATTAATTTCTTCTAAGAGAACATCTCCTTTAATAGTCCCTTCAATCTCCTGAGAAATCTATTTTTCTGAATCTTTTTTATCAGAGATTAATTTCACCAGGATTAGTTTTCTCAGGGTGTTTCTTAAATGGGAATACGTTGGAGAGTTTTTTTTAGTAACTATTGATTCATAATTGCTTTTTTTGCTGCCATTAATATTAGGTGTAAATTCACATTATTAAAATGTGATGTTTTAATATTGCCATTTTGTGTACAGTCGGCAGGCATGTAAGTTGCATAACCAAGGATTCTTTATTGGATCTATACCTGATATATTTTTTTACCCAGTTGCATGTTTCTTGCCAGAAATTCCTAATAAGTGGGCATTCCCATATACAGTGGTAATAATCAGCTTTATATAAGTCACATTTTTGGCAATGAGTAACACTCTTACATTAACTATGCTTCAACTATTGCAGAAAAACACTGGTGGTGTTGCCAATTGTTTCCTATAAGCAGTACGCCCAGGAAATGGTAGGGTTAAAATTTCCACACCCTGCAAACAGGTAGGGTGAGAACACATGTAGCCCATGTGGACCTAATGGGCTTCCTGTCAAGCAATTGCATGTTAAATTTCCCTAGTTATCTATAAAGTTTATAGAAAACAAAACGAAAGTATTTCGATTTGTTATTATATATAAAAAAAAGTACACATACCGTATTTTTCGAACTATAAGATGCACCTGACCATAAGACGACCCCAGGTTTTAGACAACAGAAAATAGGAAAAAAAATATTTCTTAAAAAATCATTTATTCTGTTTCACCACATTCTGAGAGCCAAAACTTTCTTTATATTTTTTTCATCGATTGAGCAGTGTGAGGGCTTATTTTTTGCGGGACGAGCTGTAGTTTTATTGGCACCATTTTTTGGTTCATACGATTTTTTTGATCACTTTTTTTATTTCAGTTTTTTAAGCGCTAAGGTGACCCAAAAAACTATTTTGATGTTTTACATTTTTAAACTCACCGTGCGAGTTAAATAATTGTATATTGTAATAGATGGGACTTTTATGGAAACAGCTATAACAAATTATTTTATTTTTTACATTGTGCTTGGGGAAAAATGGGAAAAGGTTTTGGGTTTTTTTCAACTTTTAATATTTTTTTTTTTTACACTCCTGAAAATTTATCTAACATATTTTTATTTTTTTACACAATTTATTAGTTCCCCTAGGGGACTTGAACAAGCGCCCACTTGGTTACATGTGGAGTTACTGAAACAGCGTAACTCGCTGAGCTATGCTGTTTCCCTAGTGCCCATAGTAGTGAATGGCAGTTACGGAAGTAGCATCGGGGCTACATGTGAGATCTGTGGGGGTCCGTCCGCTGGGACCCCCAGCGATAAGGAGAACAGGGGACTGAAAGTCACCCAAATAGCTACATGAGAAGCCGGGACTTCCGGGTTCTGTGTCCGGCTTATCTGTTCCGCAGCTCCATAGAGAACAATGGAGAGCTGCTTGCGCAAGCGCAGAAGAATCCCATTGTACTATATGAAGCTGCCGCACACAGAACGCGGAAGTCACAGCTTCTCATGCAGCGGTCTTGGTAATTTTCGGTCCCCGTTCTCCTTATCGATCACACATGTATCCCCTATCCTGTGGATGGGGGATACATATGTTTTATGGCACAAACACTTTAAACTGCCAGGAACAGCGAAATTGCTGTTCCTGGCCATAAGAGCAGCGTGTCAGAAGCCGACACCTGCAGTGTATGGAGCGGGCTCATCCCTCGCTCCATGATGTGCCGGCACGTCATGGGTCGGGAAGGGGTTAAGTAATGAAGCGGTCATGGCGCCCAGTGATGCCGGGTCCTTTGACTGCGGACTATTAGATGCAGGGACTTTTTAGCAAGATTTATTCTTGCTAAAAACTGCGTCTTATAGTCCGAAAAGTACGGTAATTAGCATTGCCGCATTTGTAACTACTAACCATATAAAATGATAAATTTTTTTATCTTGCGCAGTGAACTATGTGGAAAAAAACCCCCAAAAACTAAAAAGACAATGCCAGAGTTGCTGTTTTTTTGTTCATCCCGCCTCCAAAGAAATGGAATAAAAAGTAATCAAAAAGTCGTATGTATCCCTAGATGGTACCAATGTAAACTTCAACTCATCCCGCAAAAAATAAGATGGATGGAAAAATAAAAAAGTTATGGCATTTGGAATTCAGTGACACAAAAAACATTTTTTAAAAAAAAAGTTTTTATTATACAGAAATAGTAAACATGAGAAAAAAACTATATAAATTTGGTATTACTGTCATTGTATCAACCAAGAGAATAAAGTTATTGTTCCATTCCTCCTCCCAAATTTTTTCTAAAGGTTATTTAATAAATTATCTGCACCCAAAAAATTCTGGCCATTAAAAAACACGACTGGTCCCACAAATAACAAGCTCTCATAAGGCTATGTTGATGGAAAAATTATTGCTTTCGGACTGCTTAGATGAAAAAAAATAAAAAAATGGAGACCTCGTCCCTAAGGGGTTAATAAATTCATGTGTTATGAATTTGTGGCAGTGGCACTTTTAAGTAATTTTATCCAAACCAAACAACATATGCCTTAGGCCTGGCCTAAAACTAGACTTTTTGTAGTACTACTGATCGATTTTAGCTATTGAGTTACAGCTGCAGTCCACAAGATTGCATGCAATTTAATGTACTCATTTGGACTACAGCTGTAGCCAGGGCCACACGGAACGGGATAGGGTGAGTTTGTAAAGTTAATTTTTTTCTGTATGAGGGGCTATATGTTGAGCACTATCTAGAGGGAGGGACTATATATGCGAGGTGCTATATGTGGAGCACTATCTACAGGAAGGGACTATATGTGTGTGGGGCTATATGTGTGAGGGGCTATCTGTGGAGCACTATCTACAGGTGGGGGATATATGTGGAGGGCGGGCATATGTCAAGCACTATCTACAGGGGGCCATACGTGGAGCACTATCTACAGGGTGGGCTATATGTGGAGCACTATCTACAGGGTACTCTATGTGGGCACTATCTACGGGGAGATCTCTGGGGCCCACTATCTACAGGGGGCTCTATGGAGGGCACTATGTATGTGGGGCACTATGTATGTGGGGCACTCTCTACATGGGGCTCTATGTGGGGCTCTGTCTGCAGGGGGCCCTATGGGGGGTACTATCTACATGGGGAACTGTGTGTGTGGGGGGAACAGTGTATGGTGCTATTATAATCAGGGACACAGTGTATGGTGCTATTATAGTTCGAGGAGCAGTGTATAGCGCTTTTATATTTGGGCTGTTTTGTGTGGTAACATGAGAATTTTATCTTCGTTTTTATAGGTGCAGAAATGTTTGAAAAGTGAGAAGCTGAAGACATCTTAGCGGAAAACTGCAGAATTGGACTGTGGCCGTGAGAACTCATCATAGAGGTCTGGACCGGATAGAGAAGAAAAGAGAAAAAGAACAACTAGAATCTGACGTCCCCTGTGAGTCACTTAATGTAAATGTTTATTCTGCCTCTAATCAGTACTCTAGTCACTGTATGATCTGCAGCAAAATAATGTGTGGTATAAGTTTTTTTTGTTGAACAGCAACTCCCAGCATATCCTTACCATTGTTCAGGCCATGCTGGGAGCTGTAGCTTTACGCCATACAAACCTATACAGCAGGGGTTTCACTAAATTGAGCTGTACTTTTGCTGGTGATGTATATATGTACTGAGCTTGGTTCTGAAGCAGTATATATGTACTGAGCTTGGTTTTGGTGCTGTATTTATGTACTGAGCTGTGTTCTGGTGTTGTAGTTATGTACTGAGCTTGGTTCTGGTGCTGTATTTATGCACTGAGCTTGGTTCTGATGCTTTATATATGTACTGAGCTTTGTTCTGGTACTGTATATATGTACTGAGATTGGTTCTGTTGCTTTATATATGTACTGAGTTTGATTCTGGTGCTGTAAATATGTAGAGAGATTGGTTTTGGTGCTGTATTTATGTACTGAGCCTTGTTCTGGTGCTGTATATATATAGTGAGCTTCATTCTGGTGCTGTATATATGTACTGAGCTTTGTTCTGGTGCTGTATATTTGTCCCGAGCTTTGTTCTGGTGCTGTATATATGTAATGAGCTTTGTTCTGGCACTGTATATATGTACTGAGCTCGGTTCTGGTTCTGTATGTATGTACTGAGCTTGGTTCTGGTGCTGTATTTATGTACTGAGCTTGGTTCTGGTGTATTTACGTACTGAGCTTGATTCTGGTGTTGTATTTATGTATTGAGCTTGGTTCTGGTGTTGTATATATGTACTGAGCTTGATACTGGAGCTATAATAATGTAGCATATATTTATAATGACAACATTGTAGGGCAGATGGAATTGTTGCAATTCATTATATATTTAATGGGAACCTGTCACGCAGTTTTAACCCCGAACCGCCACCATGCAGTAATACATGACCTGACAATATTTCCAAACATTCCCCTGTATGTTTTTTTCAGATGCAGCAAAATCTATAAAATCAACTTTTAAAACAGCGCACACTATATGCTAATTCGTTATTAAAGGGTCATGGGGCGGTGCCGCTATCCTGAAGAGTGACATAGTCGTGTCTCCAAACCCACCTTTCCATGCTTGATTGACATCCCCCTGGCTGTTCCACATCACTACCAGGCTCCTCCAACTTTCTCGGATGCGCCATTGCCTTGTACTCCATGGGCATACAATGTGCAACGAGGTTTACTCTGCCTGGCTTCATCGCTGCACCGCGCATGCCAGGGGAGTACAAGGCAAGGGCACATCCGCAGGAGTTGGAGGAGGCTGCTAGTGATGTAGAACAGCCAGGGGGATGTCAATCAAAATCTGGGGGGGGGGGCATTCAAATCAATCAGTAGAGCTACAAAAAGTGTAGATGTAGCCCTGGCCTTATTAGGTCATATGGATGTCATAAAGGGATTAGTCTACATGAGAACTTCCTTTTCTAACAAGAGAACTCCTGCTCTAGACCCTAGCGACAGCAGAGAACCAATGCATGTAGTGGTTCTTTAGAGAACCCACTAGAGATGGCACATGACTGCAGTGGATCCTAATTGGTTCATGCACTTTTGGAACATGTCATCTCCCCATGTCATTATGTTGCTTTTTAACTGGTCAAAGATAAAGTTTTATTAGAAAATGTCCATCCAGCCAGTAAAATTATGTATATTTAAAAACATTTCAGTAACTGCTAGTAGTGTTTCTATGGCATATTATCTGACTGACTTTGAACAACTAATGGCAAACAAAATAAAATAAAAAAAATTAAATTCTTGCACAGGTGAAATAAACACTTCTTCAAATCACAAAGCCAAGACTGTTTTTGTTTCCAACAAACAGCATTAACCCCTTAATGACCAGCCATTATTTTAGACCTTAATGACCAAGCCATTTTTTACGTTTTTCCATTCAAAGAGCTATAACCTTTTTATTTTTGCATCGACATAGCTGTATAAGGTCTTGTTTTTTGCGGGACAAGTTGTAATTTTTAATAGCACAATTTTGGGGTACACAGATTTTAGTGATTAACTTTTATTAACTTTTTTTGGGGGGGGGAATAGAAAAAAAACAGCAATTTCGCCACACTTTTTTGCGTTATAAATTTACGCCGTTTACTGTGTGGTATAAATAACACAATAACTTTATTCAGTGGGTTGTTGCGATTGCAACTATACCAAATTTGTATAGTTTCTGTATGTTTTACTACTTTTACACAGTGAAAACCCTTTTTTTTTTCAAAATTATTTGTTTTTGTGTCTCCATATTTGAAGAGCCATAACGTTTTTATTTTTTTGCCGATGCAATTGTATGAGGGCTTTTTTTTGCGGCACGACTTTTTATCGGTACCATTTTGGAGTAGATGCGACTTTTTGATCACTTTTTATCACATTGTTTTTAAGGCTGGATTCAAAGAAAACAGCAATTTTTGCATGTTCTTTTTATTCTATTTTTTACGACGTTCACCGTGCGGGTTAAATGATGTAATAAGTTTAGAGTTGGGGTTGTTACGGACGCGGCGCTACCAAATATGTGTAACTTTTTTTACTTTATTTTGTTTGTTAATAATAAAGCAGTTTGTAAGGGGGAAAAGTGGGGTTTTCATAATTTTTTTTTCACTTTTTATTAAACTTTTTTTTTAACTTTTTTACTAGTCCCACTAGGGGACTTCACTATGCAATTATCCGATCACATTTATAATACGCTGCAATACTTGTGTAAAACGGACAGGCATCTGCTATGTCATGCCAGAGGCATGACCTAGCAGGCATACACTACAAGCAGACCTGGGGGCCTTTATTAGGCCCCCGGCTGCCATCGGAGACACAGACGCTGGGCGATCTTATCGCCGGGTGCCGGTGGGTTGAGAGGGAGCTCCCTCCCTCTCTCCAAAACCACTCAGATAGCACACTATTGAGAGCCGCATCTGAGTGGTTAAACGGGTGAGATCAATACTAATATCGATCTCACACGTTCGTGCAGGGATGCTCCCAGCCCTCAGCTACCTCTGGCTGAGAGCAGGGAGATTTAACGGCTCCCTTCTATGTTTATTTATTTCGATGCAGTGATGTAAAAAGGCTATTGCATCGGAATAAAGCCCATTAGTGACCGACGTAAAAACACTATGGGGCGGTCACTAACGGGTTAAAGCAGATCTGTAAGCATAATATCCTGCCCTACGTAATGGCAACATATTACAGCTACAGGTCTATACTTCTAGTAGCCAAAATGACACAATAGAATGTTGTGCCGTTCGGATAATTTAATTGTTGAAATAATACAGTGGACTCCTAGTTAAGAGTCCACTGTATTTCCCCTAAGGCATGTGATTGACAGGCTGCTCTGTATACGTGGAGGATACACAGCATCCTGTCAGTCACTGCAGAGAGGGGCAGGGTGAGGCAGAGAGAGGTGGGGGGACCAGCTTTGAACAAAAAAAATGATTTCACGTCATGAGATGTCCATGCTACATGTGTCTATGTGTGGCCACCCAGTGGTTGTGATGTAAGTTATAACTTGTCAGGAGTTTCATGAGAAATTAGAGTCCTTAAAATGTAGCTAAACGTTCGACAAACTTCTAACATGTCATAGTGACATGTCAGAAGTTTGTATTGGTGGGGGTCCGAGCTTGGAGGCCCCCACCAATCGCTAGAACGAAGCAGATGAACAGTTCGTGTGAGCGCTCAGCTGCTTAGTTTCTGTTCGGCTTTTTCCGGAAATAGTCTATGAGCCCGTACTCCGATACATTGGCTTTCCGGAAAAAGCCGAACAGAAACGAAGCAGCTGAGCGCTCACACAAACGCTTCAGCTGCTTCGTTCTAGCGATTGGTGGGGGTCTCCGTGCTCGGACCCCCACCAATACAAACTTCTGACATGTCACTATGACATGTCAGAAGTTTGTAGAAAATTTAGCTATGCTTTAACCAAATTCAAGCAAGGTAAGGGTGGACACATCTGTAGCTAAAACAGAAGTGACCGCTACTATATAAATTCAATTCAGTGAACCAAATTAGATTGAACAGCAACCAGGATTCTATGTTGCAAATAAACTTGACGACAATAATGTGTTTTTGGAATATTCTCATGTGACAAATAAAACACACGACAATCAATGTGTGGCAAAACTGCACGCGTTTTACCGTGAATAAGGGCTAATTTTTCTGAGAATTTTTGGCTGTACATTGAAAACTGCATCAAAAATTTAATTGCAATGCGGTATTCGTGTTTTTTACATGTGAAACTGTTCCACCTGTAAAAACTGCACATACAAAAACCGCATTGCAGACTGAGGCAATTCACGTTCTTTTTTGTCACATTTTTTTTAAGCATTTCTTACAGCGCGGCCAAAAACGTCTCATGTAAATGCACCCATACTGTTGTTTTGTAATTCACAGGTTGTACATGGCATGTGAGAATACACCATAAGGCCACTTTCACACAACAGTATTTTCGTTAATAGCCAAAACCAGGAGTGGATGCAAATACGGAAGAGATGCAAACCATTACATTATACTTTTTCTGTTTGGGTTCCACTCCTGGTTTTGGCTCACAATACTGGTGTCAAATGCTGACCAAGTTAAGGCCTCATGCACACGAACGTATTTTTTTCCTCCCGTAAATACTGGCGTAAATACGGGTCCTTGGTCACACGTATTTGACCCGTATTGCACCAGTATTTACGGACCCGGGCCCGTAAATACGGGTCCGGTGTCACCAGTATTCCACCCGTATTTACGGGCACGTTTTCGTTGCAAAATTGCACTGAAATAATCGGCAGCCCCTTCTCTCTATCAGTGCAGGATAGAGTGAAGGGACAGCCCTTTCCGGAGTAAGGCTGGGTTCACACGACCTATTTTCAGGCATAATGGAGGCATTTTACGCCTCGAATTACGCCTGGAAACAAGGCTCCAATACGTCAGCAAACATCTGCCCATTCATTTCAATGGGTTTGCCGATGTACTGTGCCGACCTGTCGTTTTACGCGTCGCTGTCAAAAGACGGCGCGTAAAATAACAGCCTCGTCAAAGAAGTGCAGGACACTTCTTGGGACGTAATTGGAGCCGTTTTTCATTGAATCCAATGAAGAACAGCTCCAAATTACGTCCGTAATGGACACCCCGCAAAACGCGAGTACGAGCAATTGCGTCTGAAATTCAGGAGCTGTTTTCTCCTGAAAACAGCTCCATAATTTCAGACGTAAATGCAGTTATCGTGTGCACATACCCTAAAAGTAAAAGAAATTCATACTTATCCGGCCGTTGTCTTGGTGACGCGTCCCTCTTTCGACATCCAGCCAGACCTCCCTGGATGACCCAGCAGTCCATGTGACCGCTGCAGCCTGTGATTGGCTTCAGTGGTCACATGGGCTGAAACGTCATCCCAGGAGGCCGGACTGGAGGAAGAAGCAGGGAGTTCTGGGTAAGTATGAACGTCTTTTTTTTTTTTACAGGTTGATCTATATTGTGATCAGTAGCCACTGTCCAGGGTGCTGAAAGAGTTACTGCCGATCGTTTAACTCTTTCAGCACCCTGGACAGTGACTATCCCCTGACATCACCTAGCAACGCTCCCGTAATTACGGGTGCACACACGTAGCCTCCCGTAATTACGGGAGCCCTATAGACTTCTATGGGCCTGCCCGTGCTATTATTACGGCCTGAATTTGGACATGTTCTATATTTTTCAATGGCACGGGCACCTTCCCGTAAGCATGCGGGGAGGTACCCGTGGCCAATAGAAGTCTATGTCTAGTAATTACGGGCGTTTTTACGTTCGTGTGCATGAGGCCGAAGAGTGTTAAAAAAAAAACAGCGATCTGCCCCTTTTTAGACCCTTTTGTGCCCACTGACCAGTGATCACCCCCTTTGGTGCCCACTGGTTATCAAATATATAATTATATAATTTCAGTCACCAACAGTGTCCTTCTGTCCTACTGTGATCTGTGCCCAGCTATCACCTGTCGCAGTACCCTGTCGCCATCACCCTGCTGTGTCCCTAGATTGCCCACTGCTCGAGTTCTCTGTTAGGTAGCAATGCCACGTCTCATTTAGTTTTTCCCCTGGTAGGTAGGGTACCCTTACTCATTGAATACAGCAGGGTTACTGGTCTGTTCTCATTCCCCAGTTGAGAGTAGCACTGTTTATTTTTTGTTAAAAAAATATTTTTTACAGCCCCCTCAGGCATTCAAATTGGCACTACGGGTTTCAGCCCCATTGATTATTATAACTTTTTTTTTTCGGACGCCCTTTTAGATTTAATGGTCCAGCAGACCAACATCTATGCAGAACAGTTTATCACCCAGAACCCTGACTCTTTTTATGGGAGAGGCCAAAATTGGACACCCACAAACGCAGTGGAATTGCAGAAGTTTTGGGGTTTATTTTTAAGCTTTGGTCTCGTAAAAAAGCCCAGTATTAGAGACTATTGGTCCCCTGATATTTTATATAACACCCCCTTTTACCGCACAGTAATGACAAGGATGCGATATCAAGCCATCCTAGAGCTTCAAGGGTAGACTGAACTTCAGGCAGTATCTACCCAATAAAAGAGCCTGGTACGGCTTAAAACCGTACAAACTATGTGAAAGTGCCACAGGTTACACCTACTCTTTTAGGGTTTATGAGGGGAAAGACTCCCATATAGATCCCCCAGAATTCCCCCCCCCTTCCTAGGAATTAGTGGAAAGATTGTATGGGATCTTGTTCATCCTCCACTCGGCAAAGGATATCATTTATATCTGGACAACTTTTACAATAGTGTCCCATTGCTAAAAGTTCTCTCGTCCAGATCCACCTTGGCGTGTGGAACAATCCGCAAAAATCAGAAGCGCCTCCCCAAAACTTTGCTGAGTCAGATTCTAAAATTAGGAGAGAGCAGAGCTGTCTGCAGCGACGATCTGCTCCTCCTGAAGTATAAGGGTAAAAGGGACGTCCTTTTACTGACCAGCATTCATGACAGCAGATGCAGCCTTGTCCCTGTTCTTGCATCCATCACTCAAGTTCCCAAACCATTTTGTGTCCAGGGATACAACAAATATATGGGTGGCGTCGACCTGTCTGACCAGGTCATAAAACCATACAGCGCCATGCGCAAGACCAAGGTATGGTATAAAAAGCTGTCCGTGCATCTTACACAGATGGCTTTATACAACGCCTTTGTCCTCTGCAGATATGCTGGCAGTAGATACGTTCCTGCAATTTCAGGAAAAAGTTATCAAGGCCCTGATATTTGCTGACCAGGTAGGTGAGGGCAGTTCTGCTGGTTCTTCCGTCAGCAGGATAATTCTCGGCCAGCATTTCCCCACAGAAATCCCCCCCCACTGAAAAAAAACAGAAGCCCCCCAAAAAATGCTGTGTGTGTTTGTCCCACAAATCCCGGACTGTGCATGAAACAATGTTTCAAAATATATCATAGCTCCTTGGATTTTTAATTTATTTATTCTTCATTCACCTTTTCTGTCTCCCATATTGACCATGACAAATTTTTTATTTTTTTTTACTGACCAGACCCATTTAAAATTTGATTATTTAAAATTTGAAAAAACCACCTAAAACAAAACTAAAAATTATCACTATACCAAGAACTCGAGGGAGTGTCTTTCTCACCTAGGTTGCAAATCTGGGTGAGAGGAATAAATCCAGATGAGATTGGTTTTCTCAGCAAATCTTTTTTTGCTGAGGCCTTTGATTTACTTTTTGGGCTGGATTTTATGGAATGGTGGGTAGGTTGATAGTGGGACCTGCCATTCCCTCTCCCTCCATTGCGGATTTTCCAGGTTGTCCTCCTAAATTACTAAAATTAAATAATTTCTTATTATACCCCTAGATGAATCCCTAGAGGGTTGTCACTTCACAAATTAAAAATTCTCACTATACCCCTAGATGAATACCTTGAAAGGTGTTACATTACAATCTAAACCTTCTCACTATACCGCTAGATGAATTCTTGAGGGGTTTAGTTTCCTAAATGGGGTCACTTTTCTGGGTTTCTAATGTTTCGACACCCCAGAGCCTCTGTTTTCATGAGACAGGGCAGTAAATGCCATCGTAGCAGGCCTCAGATGTTGCATGGTGCTCTTTAAATTCTGAGCCTGTGGGTGCTTTTTCTCCTTTAACTCCTTGTAAAAATGATGAATTTGGAGCTAAAGCAATATTTTCTTTGAAAAAAATTAAATGTTCTATTTTTACTGCCCAGTGTATGAATCACCTGTGGGGTCAAAATGCTCACTATACCACTTGAAAAATTCTTTGAGGGGTGTAGTTTACCAAATGGAGACACTTTTGGGGGGTTTCCACTGCACTAGTACCTTTACAAATGCGACATGGCGCAGAGAATTCAATCCAGCAAAATCAGCGCTCCAAAAGCTAAATGGCGTGCCTTCCATTCCGAGTCCTGCCACTTTACCAAACAGCAGTTTATGACCACATGTTTGGTATTTCCGTACTCTGTAGAAGTTGCTTTACAAATGTTGGGGTGCTTTTCCTCATTTATTTGTTGAAAAAATTTAACATTTTGAGGTAAATCTCCATCTTATTGGAAAATAATGTAATTTTTCATTTTCACTGCCCAATTCTAATGAAATCTATGAAACACCTGTGGGGTCAAAATGCTCACTACACCCCTAGATGAATTCCTCAAGGGGTGTAGTTTCTAAAATGGGGTCTTTTTCAGGGTGTTTCCTTTGTTTCGGCACCACAAGACCTCTTTTAACCTGACATGGTGCCTGAAATATAATCTAAGAAAAGAAAGGCCCTAAAATCCACTAGGCGCTCCTTTACTTCTGGGGCCTTTGTTTCAGTCCATTAGCACACTAGGGCCACATGCGGGACATTTCTAAAAACTGCAGAATGAGGGCAATAAATATTCGGTTGTGTGTCTCTGGTAAAACCTTCAGTATTACAGGAAAAATTGATTAAAATGTAATTTCTACAATGAAATGTGCAAATTTTCCTTCCACTTTGCTTTAATTCCTGTGAAACGCCAAAGGGTTAAAAAAAAACTTTCTGAATGCTGTTTTGAATACTTTGAGGGGTGCAGTTTTTAAAGTGGGGTGATTTGTGGAGGTTTCTAATATACAAGGCCCTCAAAGCCACTTCACAACTGAACTGTACCCTAAAAAAATGGGCTTTTGAAATTTTCTTGAAAATGTGAGAAATTGCTGCTAAACTTATAAGCCTTGTAACATCCTAGAAAAATAAAAGGATGTTCAAAAAACGATGCCAATCTAAAGTAGACATATTGGAAATGTTAGCTAGTAACTATTTTGTGTGGTATAACTATCTGTCTTACAAGCAGATACATTTGAATTTAGAAAATGCTAATTTTTTGCAAATTTTCTGAAAGTTTTGGTGTTTTTCACAAAAAAATATTGAATATATCGACCAAATTTTTACACTATCAAAGTACAATATGTCACGAGAAAAGAATCTCGGAATCGCTTGGATAGGTGAAAGCATTCCCATGTTATTACCACATATATAGTAACACACGTCAGATTTAAAAAATGAGGCTCTGTCATTTGGTCCAAAAGTGGCTGTGGCGGGAAGGGGTTAAAGCATTAGACACTTTTCTCTTCCTTGCGCCACCCATGGCTGGTGAAAATTGCACTAATATTTTGTAAGTTAATAAATGTGCAACATTTTATGATTGCTCTTAGCTATGCCCCTTTTTCTAGATACTTTTCAAACCTGTCAAGGAAAGAGCAAAAATTGTCCAGAATAAATTTGGCGCAGACCATGTGTAACTTTTTTAGTGCAATTTCCACCAGAATTCTGTCACAATTTGCTTTTGAAAAATCTCCCCCAATAAGTACAGGAAAGTGCAAGGGCAATATGTATATTCTACACTTGAAGTTCTATTAGAAATCTGCTTACAAATTCTATATATATGCTACATACCTTTCAAAACCAAAATGGAGACACTTTTGGGGGGTTTCCACTGCACTAGTACCTTTACAAATGCGACATGGCGCAGAGAATTCAATCCAGCAAAATCAGCGCTCCAAAAGCTAAATGGCGTGCCTTCCCTTCCGAGTCCTGCCACTTTACCAAACAGCAGTTTATGACCACATGTTTGGTATTTCCGTACTCTGTAGAAGTTGCTTTACAAATGTTGGGGTGCTTTTCCTCATTTATTTGTTGAAAAAATTTAACATTTTGAGGTAAATCTACATCTTATTGGAAAATAATGTAATTTTTCATTTTCACTGCCCAATTCTAATGAAATCTATGAAACACCTGTGGGGTCAAAATGCTCACTACACCCCTAGATGAATTCCTCAAGGGGTGTAGTTTCTAAAATGGGGTCTTTTTCAGGGTGTTTCCTTTGTTTCGGCACCACAAGACCTCTTTTAACCTGACATGGTGCCTGAAATATAATCTAAGAAAAGAAAGGCCCTAAAATCCACTAGGCGCTCCTTTACTTCTGGGGCCTTTGTTTCAGTCCATTAGCACACTAGGGCCACATGCGGGACATTTCTAAAAACTGCAGAATGAGGGCAATAAATATTCGGTTGTGTGTCTCTGGTAAAACCTTCAGTATTACAGGAAAAATTGATTAAAATGTAATTTCTACAATGAAATGTGCAAATTTTCCTTCCACTTTGCTTTAATTCCTGTGAAACGCCAAAGGGTTAAAAAAAAACTTTCTGAATGCTGTTTTGAATACTTTGAGGGGTGCAGTTTTTAAAGTGGGGTGATTTGTGGAGGTTTCTAATATACAAGGCCCTCAAAGCCACTTCACAACTGAACTGTACCCTAAAAAAATGGGCTTTTGAAATTTTCTTGAAAATGTGAGAAATTGCTGCTAAACTTATAAGCCTTGTAACATCCTAGAAAAATAAAAGGATGTTCAAAAAACGATGCCAATCTAAAGTAGACATATTGGAAATGTTAGCTAGTAACTATTTTGTGTGGTATAACTATCTGTCTTACAAGCAGATACATTTGAATTTAGAAAATGCTAATTTTTTGCAAATTTTCTGAAAGTTTTGGTGTTTTTCACAAAAAAATATTGAATATATCGACCAAATTTTTACACTATCAAAGTACAATATGTCACGAGAAAAGAATCTCGGAATCGCTTGGATAGGTGAAAGCATTCCCATGTTATTACCACATATATAGTAACACACGTCAGATTTAAAAAATGAGGCTCTGTCATTTGGTCCAAAAGTGGCTGCGGCGGGAAGGGGTTAAAGCATTAGACACTTTTCTCTTCCTTGCGCCACCCATGGCTGGTGAAAATTGCACTAATATTTTGTAAGTTAATAAATGTGCAACATTTTATGATTGCTCTTAGCTATGCCCCTTTTTCTAGATACTTTTCAAACCTGTCAAGGAAAGAGCAAAAATTGTCCAGAATAAATTTGGCGCAGACCATGTGTAACTTTTTTAGTGCAATTTCCACCAGAATTCTGTCACAATTTGCTTTTGAAAAATCTCCCCCAATAAGTACAGGAAAGTGCAAGGGCAATATGTATATTCTACACTTGAAGTTCTATTAGAAATCTGCTTACAAATTCTATATATATGCTACATACCTTTCAAAACCAAAATGGAGACACTTTTGGGGGGTTTCCACTGCACTAGTACCTTTACAAATGCGACATGGCGCAGAGAATTCAATCCAGCAAAATCAGCGCTCCAAAAGCTAAATGGCGTGCCTTCCCTTCCGAGTCCTGCCACTTTACCAAACAGCAGTTTATGACCACATGTTTGGTATTTCCGTACTCTGTAGAAGTTGCTTTACAAATGTTGGGGTGCTTTTCCTCATTTATTTGTTGAAAAAATTTAACATTTTGAGGTAAATCTACATCTTATTGGAAAATAATGTAATTTTTCATTTTCACTGCCCAATTCTAATGAAATCTATGAAACACCTGTGGGGTCAAAATGCTCACTACACCCCTAGATGAATTCCTCAAGGGGTGTAGTTTCTAAAATGGGGTCTTTTTCAGGGTGTTTCCTTTGTTTCGGCACCACAAGACCTCTTTTAACCTGACATGGTGCCTGAAATATAATCTAAGAAAAGAAAGGCCCTAAAATCCACTAGGCGCTCCTTTACTTCTGGGGCCTTTGTTTCAGTCCATTAGCACACTAGGGCCACATGCGGGACATTTCTAAAAACTGCAGAATGAGGGCAATAAATATTCGGTTGTGTGTCTCTGGTAAAACCTTCAGTATTACAGGAAAAATTGATTAAAATGTAATTTCTACAATGAAATGTGCAAATTTTCCTTCCACTTTGCTTTAATTCCTGTGAAACGCCAAAGGGTTAAAAAAAAAACTTTCTGAATGCTGTTTTGAATACTTTGAGGGGTGCAGTTTTTAAAGTGGGGTGATTTGTGGAGGTTTCTAATATACAAGGCCCTCAAAGCCACTTCACAACTGAACTGTACCCTAAAAAAATGGGCTTTTGAAATTTTCTTGAAAATGTGAGAAATTGCTGCTAAACTTATAAGCCTTGTAACATCCTAGAAAAATAAAAGGATGTTCAAAAAACGATGCCAATCTAAAGTAGACATATTGGAAATGTTAGCTAGTAACTATTTTGTGTGGTATAACTATCTGTCTTACAAGCAGATACATTTGAATTTAGAAAATGCTAATTTTTTGCAAATTTTCTGAAAGTTTTGGTGTTTTTCACAAAAAAATATTGAATATATCGACCAAATTTTTACACTATCAAAGTACAATATGTCACGAGAAAAGAATCTCGGAATCGCTTGGATAGGTGAAAGCATTCCCATGTTATTACCACATATATAGTAACACACGTCAGATTTAAAAAATGAGGCTCTGTCATTTGGTCCAAAAGTGGCTGCGGCGGGAAGGGGTTAAAGCATTAGACACTTTTCTCTTCCTTGCGCCACCCATGGCTGGTGAAAATTGCACTAATATTTTGTAAGTTAATAAATGTGCAACATTTTATGATTGCTCTTAGCTATGCCCCTTTTTCTAGATACTTTTCAAACCTGTCAAGGAAAGAGCAAAAATTGTCCAGAATAAATTTGGCGCAGACCATGTGTAACTTTTTTAGTGCAATTTCCACCAGAATTCTGTCACAATTTGCTTTTGAAAAATCTCCCCCAATAAGTACAGGAAAGTGCAAGGGCAATATGTATATTCTACACTTGAAGTTCTATTAGAAATCTGCTTACAAATTCTATAAATATGCTACATACCTTTCAAAACCAAAATGGAGACACTTTTGGGGGGTTTCCACTGCACTAGTACCTTTACAAATGCGACATGGCGCAGAGAATTCAATCCAGCAAAATCAGCGCTCCAAAAGCTAAATGGCGTGCCTTCCCTTCCGAGTCCTGCCACTTTACCAAACAGCAGTTTATGACCACATGTTTGGTATTTCCGTACTCTGTAGAAGTTGCTTTACAAATGTTGGGGTGCTTTTCCTCATTTATTTGTTGAAAAAATTTAACATTTTGAGGTAAATCTACATCTTATTGGAAAATAATGTAATTTTTCATTTTCACTGCCCAATTCTAATGAAATCTATGAAACACCTGTGGGGTCAAAATGCTCACTACACCCCTAGATGAATTCCTCAAGGGGTGTAGTTTCTAAAATGGGGTCTTTTTCAGGGTGTTTCCTTTGTTTCGGCACCACAAGACCTCTTTTAACCTGACATGGTGCCTGAAATATAATCTAAGAAAAGAAAGGCCCTAAAATCCACTAGGCGCTCCTTTACTTCTGGGGCCTTTGTTTCAGTCCATTAGCACACTAGGGCCACATGCGGGACATTTCTAAAAACTGCAGAATGAGGGCAATAAATATTCGGTTGTGTGTCTCTGGTAAAACCTTCAGTATTACAGGAAAAATTGATTAAAATGTAATTTCTACAATGAAATGTGCAAATTTTCCTTCCACTTTGCTTTAATTCCTGTGAAACGCCAAAGGGTTAAAAAAAACTTTCTGAATGCTGTTTTGAATACTTTGAGGGGTGCAGCGGGAAGGGGTTAAAGCATTAGACACTTTTCTCTTCCTTGCGCCACCCATGGCTGGTGAAAATTGCACTAATATTTTGTAAGTTAATAAATGTGCAACATTTTATGATTGCTCTTAGCTATGCCTCTTTTTCTAGATACTTTTCAAACCTGTCAAGGAAAGAGCAAAAATTGTCCAGAATAAATTTGGCACAGACCATGTGTAACTTTTTTAGTGCAATTTCCACCAGAATTCTGTCACAATTTGCTTTTGAAAAATCTCCCCCAATAAGTACAGGAAAGTGCAAGGGCAATATGTATATTCTACACTTGAAGTTCTATTAGAAATCTGCTTACAAAGTCTATAAATATGCTACATACCTTTCAAAACCTATCTGTCGAAATGTTTTCTCCCAAGTTGTACCTGTAAGTAAAAATACAAAAATATTAATGAACATTCATTGCTCAAAATTATGTAAAAATACCAAAAAACAATAAAAGCAATGCATTGACTTAATGCAACAGAAGGCAGAGATTTTAATTTCTAATTGATCCTTTAGTAAGATTTTAGGCAGAGATAGAGATAAACATATTCAAGATTAAGGGTATGTGCACATACAAAATAAAAAACATCTGAAATTGTGGAGCTGTTTTCAAGGGAGAACAGCTCCTGATTTTGTTTTAACAACTAGCGTTTTTTGCTGCGTTTTTTATGTTTGTTTTTTAAGCTGTTTTTCTATAGAGTCAATGAAAAACGGCTCCAAAAACGGCTCAAGAAGTGACATGCACTTCTTTTTCACAGGCGTTTTTTTACATGCCCGTTTTTCAAAACGGCCACGTAAAAAAACGCCCTGTTGGAACAGAATGCCGTATTTCCCATTGAAATCAATGGGCAGATGTTTGGAGGTTTCTGCTTCCGATTTTTCGGCCGTTTTTCAGTTCCACTTATTTTTCAGAAGTAGAGCTTGATTTTTCTCTAAATAGTTTTTCACTTTTGCACACTAAGGCCTCATGTATACAGCCATAGCCATGTGCACAGTCCGTGATTACGGCACGGACAGTCATGGAGTGTCATCCAAGGGCTGTCAGCAATTCACGGACTGTGCACACATTAATTTTAACAAGCCCATACCTCAAATTCGGACCGTATAATGACTTGCCCTTTCTTGGCTTTCTGTTGCGGGTTTTGCATCCCCATTAAATTAAATTGGGAAAACCCGCAACAGAAAATCAACGAAAAGGCAGCACAAATTGACATGCTGCCGATTTAAATTCCGCACTGCAGGTCAATTTATTAACATTTACGCTGCATTTTTTTACCGCAGCATGGGCATGAGATTTTTCGAAATCTCATCAACTTTGCTGCTACTGTTAGGGTATGTTCACACGCTGAGCCAAAAACGTCTGAAAATACGGAGCTGTTTTCAAGGGAAAACAGCACCTGATTTTCAGACGTTTTTTGAGCAACTCACGTTTTTCGTGGCGTTTTTTCGGCCGTTTTTTTAGCTGTTTTCAATAGAGTCTATGAGAAAACAGCTCCAAAAACGTCCCAAGAAGTGTCCTGCACTTCTTTTGACGAGGCTGTAATTTTACGCATCGTCTTTTGACAGCTGTCAAACGACGATGCGTAAATTACAGGTCGTTGGCACAGTACGTCGGCTAACCCATTCAAATGAATGGACAGATGTTTGGAGCCGTATTGGAGCCGTATTTTCAGGCGTAAATCGAGGCATAATACGCCTCGTTTACGCCTGAAAATAGGTCGTGTGAAACCCAGCCTAAATGGTGCGTATTTCCGTACAGAATTCCGTTGCGTAAATTCAGCAGCGTTTGCGCTTCATGGGAACCCGGCCCAAAGGCTGCATGGCAGTGCAGGGAAGCTGTACAACTCCTTAGTTTAGAGCCAAAAATCTCCCTACATCTCTGTATGAAATCAGAGACATATGTAGGTACAAAAAAAGTCTCATGGATCTCTGTGGCAGCTCTATTACAGCTCCGTACGAAATGGAGCCATAATACAGTCGCGATATTAGCACTAAGTTTGTTAAAATACCAACATGACAATAATTGTCTTCAAATCTTTTACCCAAGCAATAAAATAATTGAATTTGACCTGTATACATCTCATGGGCAGAAAGAAGGTACTGTATTTCACAAATCCCTGTGAATTATTTTACCGAACACTGAAAACAGTACAACACATTGAAATAACCGGGATGTTCCCTTAATTCCATGCCATGTTAAATTAACAGGAAGATAGTGAGACTTCTGACCTCAACATGTCCTGTTATCACAGAAATTTAATTCCAAGAATTTCACCTTTGAAACAGGACACAACTAGGAAGTGTGCAGCTGGCCATTAACTCCTCAAGGACGGAGACAATTTTGACCACGAGGACAAGAAAAATATTTTTATTTTTCCTCTTTGCATCCCGGCAGTCATAAATTTTTATTTTTTGTTCAACTTTGCTATAAATGGCTTTGTTTTTTTGCGGGACGACTTGTACTTTATGTAGGTCCCGTTTTTTGGTACTTATATATTAGCTCTTAATTGAACATTTTATTTTGGCAAAAATGCTGAAAAAAAGCAGTTCCGCTGCAGTTGAGGTTTACTTTATTATAGCTTCCACCAATCATCATAAATTATGCTTTACATCTATTGTGCATATTGTTTTAAAAATATGTGTATATTATTTTATGATCCTCACATTTAATAAAGTTTATTGATTATAAAAAAAAATGCATTTGTGCGCATTGTTTTTACAGATATTTTATTTATTTAACATTACTTTGTTATTATTATTTTTTTAACAACATAGGGGGATTTTTCAATGCTGATCTTTAACTTTTAACTATAACGTATTGGCATATATCTATATGCCAGCACATCAGCCTGTGTACTGATAGTAGACAGGCAGTTGTTAGGGAATACCCAAGTATAACAACAGGAAATATAGTTAGACATCCCTGAGGTCCCCTAATGGATCCTGGGCTGTCTGTCCATATAAGGTATGGGACTCGATCGCATTACAGGGATTAGCTGTGATGTGATCAGAGGGAGGTCCCTTACTCTTTGAATACCGTGATCAGTGTTGATCGCGGCATTTAAATGATTAACAGCTGGGATCAGAGATTCCTCTGATACCAGCCATTAGAGCTGAACTTTGTCCGTGCATTACAGTCGTTGCCCTACTTCTGATCGCACAGGCTAACCTGCTATGCCCGCATGATCAGCAGGACGGATATGCTCGTCCTGATGTGGCAACATCCTACTACTACGGACGAGCAGCTTTGTTATTAGTCGTCAGCCAGTTAACAAGACAATCTACACAGCAGGAGCAAATGAAAAATATACATCATTAGAAGAAAAGTGTATACTAATATGGTTCCTGATGCTAAAAAATCTAAACATCATTTGTTTCTTTGTAATTACCAGTACTAGATTTATATGTCAGGAGCTAATAGGTGCAAAATGCCTAGAACCATAGACTGGGTTCCCACTGCATTTTAAAAATGTTTGCTTTTGGCTGATGATCTCCCATTGAAAAACATGGGAGTTTATCTACCAAAACAAGAGAACTTATGTTAAAAAAAAAACACAACAAAATTGTAGTGTGAATCCAGACTCAGACCCCTGCTATGACTAAAGCCAAAACCATGTCCCATTTTTATCTTTTTTTAAATGTATTCCTTATCTCCTACATAATCTGATCGGCGCTGTAATGTTGTTAACAACAGTGGTTTTTATTTTGAAAAACTATCATATTTGAGCAAGTTATGAGCAATTTTAGATTTATGCTCTTTCTGAGCTTGGTGGTTTAAGTGGCTTGTGAACTAAGTGGAGTTCTAAAACCGGATTGTGTTGCTGTACTTCTGTATTGTGTTGCTGTATTTCTGTGTTTGTGAATCTGTTTTGATTGCTAGCAAATAGAAGATAGCAAAAACTCACACAATTTAAAAAAAAAAATTTGTAAATTTTTTTTTTTTTTTTTTCCCTTGCAGATTCGTTCCAGCTGAACAGCTGACGAGGGGGAAGGGGTTAACTGGACACAGGTGGTATAAATTAGTCAGCAGACCTCATTTTGAGCTTGCTCTTTCTGAGCTTGGTGGTTTAAGTGGCTTGTGAACTAAGTGGAGTTCTAAAACCGGATTGTGTTGCTGTACTTCTGTATTGTGTTGCTGTATTTCTGTGTTTGTGAATCTGTTTTGATTGCTAGCAAATAGAAGATAGCAAAAACTCACACAATTTAAAAAAAAAAATTTGTAAATTTTTTTTTTTTTTTTTTCCCTTGCAGATTCGTTCCAGCTGAACAGCTGACGAGGGGGAAGGGGTTAACTGGACACAGGTGGTATAAATTAGTCAGCAGACCTCATTTTGAGCTTGCTCTTTCTGAGCTTGGTGGTTTAAGTGGCTTGTGAACTAAGTGGAGTTCTAAAACCGGAGTTGAAAAGAGGAGTTGAAGCCCCAGTAAGTACTCTTCTTTTTCTTTGACAATTGTTCGCTGTTTTGGTGTAACTTGGATAATGGATAGCAAGATTGGAGGTTTTCTTCAGTGCACAGTTTGTCATATGTATACACGACTGGAGCCGGAGTTCCAGGGTGAATATCTCTGTGGCAGATGTGAGCATGTTGTTCACCTGGAAGCTCGCATTAGAGATCTGGAGGCGCAAAATGCAACACTGAGGAGGATAGACAATTTTGAGCGGAGCTTGCTGCTCACAGAGCATGCAGTTAGTGGGTTAGAACTGGAGGGTGAAGACATGGGTGAGCAGGATCAGGTAAGTAGCTGGGTTAATGTAGTTAGGGGCAGTAGAAAGGGGTCAAAGACAAGGAAGGCCGATCCGGTTTCTGGCATTCCAAGCAAAATTGCCAGGTTGGGTGATGATGCAAGGGTGTCAGTCTCAGAAAAGGCAGCCCTAGTGGATACTGATCTCCCTAACAGCCGGGAGAACAGCCCAGCTAGTAGTCGGCGGGATGGTAATGCAGGCAAGCCAAGACAATTGATAGTTGTAGGGGATTCTATAATCAGGAAGACGGATAGAATAATTTGTCGCCAAGACCGCCTCAACCGAATGGTTTGCTGTCTCCCTGGTGCCAGGGTTCGGCATGTGGTGGAACGGGTGGACAAATTGCTGGGAGGGGCTGGTGATGATCCAGCTGTCGTGGTCCATGTCGGTACCAACGACAGAATAAATGGTAGGTGGAGGAGCCTTAAGAATAATTTTAAAGAACTAGGCTACAAGCTGAAGGGAAGGACCTCCAAGGTTGTATTCTCAGGAATACTGCCTGTGCCATGCGCATCACAGGAAAGACAGCGGGAGCTTAGGGAGTTAAATGCATGGCTGAAGTCTTGGTGTAGAGGAGAAGGATTTGGGTTCCTAGAGCACTGGGCTGACTTTTCATTGGGGTACAAACTGTATTCTGCAGATGATTTGCACCTAAATGGAAGGGGGTCCGCTGTGCTGGGGGAGAGAATTCTAGCTGGGGTGGCGGAGTATTTAAACTAGGGCTGAGGAGGGAGGTCAATGTAGAAAAAAAAGGGGTAGCCAGGTTAGAGAGGGGTCAGACTATATTGGTGGGGGGAGAAACAGAATGTGGGGAGAGGACTAGACAACAAGATAAGGAGATCCTTTCGTTACAAAACATCAGTGTGAATAAAAAGGACCGATTAATGTCAAATCACATTTCTGATAATAAAAGTGAACAACTGACAGGCAAGTTAAAGTGTATGTTCACAAATGCCAGAAGTCTAGCAAGCAAAATGGGGGAGCTGGAGGCCTTGATACTGAAAGAAAATATAGATATAGTTGGTGTTGCTGAAACATGGCTGGACTCTTCACATGACTGGGCTGTAAATCTACAGGGTTTTACACTTTTTCGTAAAGACAGGACAAATAGGAAAGGTGGTGGTGTTTGTCTGTATGTGAGAAGTGATATGAAGGCGAGTGTGAAAGAGACAATAGTGGGTGAAGACTGTGAGGAGGTTGAAACCTTGTGGGTGGAACTAGAAAGGGAGGTAAACACTGAAAAAATTAGTTTTGGTGTAATCTATAGACCCCCCAATATAACTGAGGAGATGGAAGGTCAGATATATAAACAGATGGAGCGGGCTGCACAGGCGGGTACTGTAGTGATAATGGGAGATTTTAATTTCCGGGATATTAATTGGTGTCATGGTTCGGCTTCAACTGCAAAGGGGAGACATTTCCTCAACCTGTTGCAGGAAAATTTTATGGGCCAGTTTGTGGAAGACCCGACTAGAGGTGAAGCTCTGTTGGATCTGGTCATTTCTAATAATGCAGATCTTGTTGGGAATGTCAATGTTCGTGAAAACCTCGGTAACAGTGATCATAATATAGTTACATTTTACCTATACTGTAAAAAACAAACGCAGGCTGGGAGGGCAAAAACATTTAATTTTAAGAAAGCCAATTTCCCCAGGATGAGGGCTGCAATTCAGGATATAGACTGGGAAGAACTAATGTCAAATAATGGAACAAATGATAAATGGGAGATTTTCAAATCTACTTTGAGTTATTATAGTGCAAAATTTATTCCTACAGGTAATAAGTATAAACGACTCAAATTAAACCCCACATGGCTTACACCTTCTGTGAAAGGGGCAATACATGACAAAAAAAGGGCATTTAAAAAATACAAATCTGAGGGTACAGCTGTAGCCTTTGTAAAATATAAAGAGCTTAATAAAATCTGTAAAAATGTAATAAAATTAGCAAAAATACAAAATGAAAGGCAGGTGGCCAAGGATAGTAAAACAAATCCCAAAAAATTCTTCAAGTATATAAATGCAAAAAAGCCCAGGTCTGAACATGTAGGACCCCTAGATAGTGGTAATGGGGAGTTGATTACAGGGGATCAAGAGAAGGCAGAGTTACTAAATGGGTTCTTTAGCTCTGTATATACAACTGAAGAAAGAGCAGCTGATGTAGTCGGTGCCAGTGCTGTTAATATATCAGTTGATATACTGAATTGGATGAATGTAGATATGGTCCAAGCTAAATTAAATAAAATAAATGTGCACAAGGCTCCGGGACCAGATGGGTTACACCCTAGAATTCTTAAAGAGCTTAGTTCAGTTATTTCTGTCCCCCTTTTCATAATATTCAGAGAATCTCTAGTGACTGGTATAGTGCCTAGGGACTGGCGCAGGGCAAATGTGGTGCCTATTTTCAAAAAGGGCTCTAGGTCTTCCCCGGGTAATTATAGACCAGTAAGCTTAACATCAATTGTGGGGAAAATGTTTGAGGGGCTATTGAGGGACTATATACAGGATTATGTGACAATAAATAGCATTATAAGTGACAGCCAGCACGGTTTTACTAAGGACAGAAGTTGTCAAACTAACCTAATCTGTTTTTATGAAGAGGTGAGCAGAAGTCTAGACAGAGGGGCCGCTGTGGATTTAGTGTTTTTGGACTTTGCAAAGGCATTTGACACTGTCCCCCATAGACGCCTAATGGGTAAATTAAGGACTATAGGTTTAGAAAATATAGTTTGTAATTGGATTGAGAATTGGCTCAAGGACCGTATCCAGAGGGTTGTGGTCAATGATTCCTTCTCTGAATGGTCCCCGGTTATAAGTGGTGTACCCCAGGGTTCAGTGCTGGGACCACTATTATTCAACTTATTTATTAATGATATAGAAGAAGGGATTAATAGCACTATTTCTATTTTTGCAGATGACACCAAGCTATGTAATATAGTTCAGACTATGGAAGATGTTCATGAATTACAGGCAGATTTAAACAAACTAAGTGTTTGGGCGTCCACTTGGCAAATGAAGTTTAATGTAGATAAATGTAAAGTTATGCATCTTGGTACCAACAACCTGCATGCATCATATGTCCTAGGGGGCGCTACACTGGCGGATTCACTTGTTGAGAAGGATCTGGGTGTACTTGTAAATCATAAACTCAATAACAGCATGCAGTGTCAATCAGCTGCTTCAAAGGCCAGCAAGATATTGTCGTGTATTAAAAGAGGCATGGACTCGCGGGACAGAGATGTAATATTGCCACTTTACAAAGCATTAGTGAGGCCTCATCTAGAATATGCAGTTCAGTTCTGGGCTCCAGTTCATAGAAAGGATGCCCTGGAGTTGGAAAAAATACAAAGAAGAGCAACGAAGCTAATAAGGGGCATGGAGAATTTAAGTTATGAGGAAAGATTGAAAGAATTAAACCTATTTAGCCTTGAAAAAAGAAGACTAAGGGGGGACATGATTAACTTATATAAATATATTAATGGCACATACAAAAAATATGGTGAAATCCTGTTCCTTGTAAAACCCCCTCAAAAAACAAGGGGGCACTCCCTCCGTCTGGAGAAAAAAAGGTTCAAGCTGCAGAGGCGACAAGGCTTCTTTACAGTGAGAACTGTGAATTTATGGAATAGCCTACCGCAGGAGCTGGTCACAGCAGGGACAGTAGATGGCTTTAAAAAAGGGTTAGATAATTTCCTAGAACAAAAAAATATTAGCTCCTATGTGTAGAAATTTTTCCTTCCCTTTTCCCTTCCCTTGGTTGAACTTGATGGACATGTGTCTTTTTTCAGCCGTACTAACTATGTAACTATGTAACTGGGCGTTTTTTACATTTTTACCAACTGGGCATTGTAAAAAGAAGTGTATGACGCTGATCAATCAGCGTCATACTCTTCTCTCCATTAATTTTTAGCTGTAATCGCAGCACAGCGTGATCTCGCGAGATCACGTTGTGCTGTAACATACTCCCACTTTCACTTTACCGAAGTGTCTTGAGAGTGAATATACATCGCTTTCAGCCAGGATGCGATGTGTATTCACACTCCCGACACTTCGGTAAAGTCTCTATGGGACTTAATCACAGCACAACGTGATCTCGCATGATCAGCGTGAGTAGGTGAATGTGATGTAAACCTAGCCTCAGCCTAGATTCAAAGAACTCTCTGAGACCTTCAGAAGAAAGGTTATAGATGTCTAAGATTGCCAAACAAAGGATGTCATCTACGCTTGGGAAACACAACCTACTGATCAGAGTCACGGGACTTTGAAAAGTTTTCATCTTTCCCTGCATTCAATACTGTATTGCAAGCCAAATGATCTCAAACTGCACCAATGTTTATTTCTTTTTTTAAACAAGTGGAGACTTCAAGCAACTGCCAACAGGTTCAGTTTGAAACAAGAAAGCAAGAAAAAAGTCTCTAAGAACCCTAGAATTTTAAAGGGCCTTAGCTACCCTGAATGTCTGTTTATTCACCATAGAGTTATAGGCATGCTGTAGTTGTCTATATCTATACCAGCCATTCTCCGGAACCTTATATAGTAATCTATATGTCTTCTCCTGTCTGCTGTCTCGATACATTCGTTATGTTAAGGATACATCAGTCAATTTTTTTATTAATTCTTCTAGCAAAAAATTATTCCACAGCAATGTATTTTCAATGGAGGTGCCTATTTCCTCTATATCCATAACAGCAAACCAGATTCTTGCATCAATTTATAAAACATTTAACTTTATCTACTATATGTAAAAGAAGCCCTGATTCCAATATTTCATATATATCTTTCCATTTACTACTACCGTCTATTGTTATGAAGTATGTATTTGCTATTCCAAATTCCCATCTTTTTGAGTGTTGTATTTGTGAAGAAATAAAATCTAAAAACAAATTAGGCAATGCAAATCCTTCGATCTGGACATTATTTCTTGTTTGACCCAAGCCCTCTTCCCCTGCCAGATGAGGTAATTTATAATTAAAAGTTTTGAAAACGTTTTTAGGTATCCATATCAAACTATTAGAGAGGTAGTGTAGTATCATGGATAACAGTATCAGCTTGACTAGTGCTGCCCTGACCGCTCTTGACAGCGGTAATCGGTTCCACGTCTCCATCTTATTCCTCTTTCAGACAGTAATAAAATTATATTTAGAGCGCTATAGTCATATAAAGACCTTGAAATTTGAATACCCAATTAATCTAATTATTTAATTGTGGGCTCAAAGAGGGGGAGGAGCTTGAGTCAAATGTTATCAGGCTTGATTTACTCCAATTAATCTTAACCCCTGCATTATCACTCCCTGAGTTAGAGTTATATATATTTTTTTATAATAAGTGGCAAATACTTATGTTATAGCCTCTGGATCATAAGCCAAGTGTCCATCCTCCCCATTGATAGCTATTATATGGTTAGGTGGATTATGACTTCTCGTAATTCTCGCCAATAATTTGCTTGATTGATTAATCTCAACCAATACCGGGGAGTAATTAGAAATTCCATTCATAGATTTTTTTTTGTATAAAAGGGACCATACGTACATTAATAAAGGCAATGTCGATGCGTGACATAGTTCCACTAGATTTAGAGTAGCATGAGAAACAACATTTATTAGGATTCTTTTGTCTCCATATATTTATCCAACCTAATTCAGATGTTAGATTTTTAAGAGTATGATTCAATTTAAGTGAGAGGGTGAAGACTTTCTTAAATCTATCCATATCTTTGTCAATTACTGCATTAAAGTCTCCTATAATTAGGGCTGGTCACTGGTTTAGTTCATAGCTTTTAATACCATATACAGTGTATTCATCGCAAATTTCTACAAAAACATATATATATATATATACCTTATCCCACCCCTCACCCCATGGATCATATAGAAGATAAATAAATCCAGAAAAAAACAACCTAAACAAATAACTTAGACCACAGTGAAAGTAGCGCATCTGACAATTGTACTGACCCCACATCTTTAAAAGAACGCTCATAATTATATATCTAATTTAAGCCAAGCATCACAAATTATTAAATGGGCAGACATCCATTTTCTTGCTACAAGAAGCCTTGCCAAAAATAACAGTCTTATGACTAATTACTTTTCATGTGTAGAGTGAAAGGACACTTCAGATATATCAAAGGACAAGCAAAGGGGTCAAACGGCACTACCGTATTAATTTTAAGCTGTATATATCCAAAATCTTTGACCAATATACCTCAATTCTGGAACATGCCCAAAACATATGCATCAAATCAGCATTTAAAGCGCCACACCTCATACAACTAGTGGTTTGACAGAGCCCAATTCTATACAAAAAGGAAAAAGAATAAAAGAGCCTATGCATCCACATTAATTGAAGGTTTTGTGGTCAATAAGGAGAGGACATGTAAATAGACTGTAATATATTGTGCCATCTACCATCTGACAGAACGCCTAAATCGTATGTCCAGTGTATTCTAGATTTAATGCTAAATTTGGAAGTTACATAGAAATTAATTAATTTAACAGTGGTCCACCCTGTTGCGAGTTAAAAGAAATAAGAAAGTCTAAGATTAGTGACGATTGTGTACTGTAACTAACAATAGAAGAGTAAGCAGTGCTTTGTAGTTGCAAGTATATAAAAAAAAATCTGTGCTAGCTGACAAACTCTCGAAAGGAAGCATCACAACTTCCTTAAATAGCTGAGACACAAAGATCAGTCTCCTTTTTTTCAAAAATTCTGAAATGTTGCTCCTTCCATAAAGGAGCTAAGTGAAGGATCTGACCAGCTCCAGCCAAAACCTTTGTGGGACCTGAATTGAGAAGCATCAGACAGTAAATTTTCAGTCCTAAAAGGGTACCAATTTGTTCATCTATCCGGACGACATGCTCCACCAAGCATACCACACCCAGAAAAAGGAATATTTTCAGTGAAATCCTATCTTCTTCGTTGCTAAATGGAAAGCCTCTGATCTACTCCTCTGATCTTATTTTAATCACCAAAGGTTCCATCATTATTGCGAATAGCAGGGGCAACAAAGGGCACCCCTGTGAGGTACCACACAATAAGCTAGATATTACATAGATTCTGCCACCCATTCCAACCCCTGTTTATGGTTGCCAATAGAGCAGTTTTACTAAACCAATAAATCTTTCTCCAAATACAAAGTGAGACAAAACCTCCCACAGAAAGCCCAACTCCACAGTGGGAAAGGCCTTTGCCGCATCAAGCAACAAAATCTCCCCATACTGCGGTAGCCCTGAGACCTCCCAAAGGTTTGAAAAGCTTCTTCTAACATTATATTAGATAGACTTTCCTCTGAGAAATCCAGACTGCTCCGGTTGCACCACCATGGAAACAACGGAAGAAAGACGAGTCGCTAGCACTTTAGCTAACAGTTTGATATGTGTATTAAACAAAGATATAGGACGATAAGAGTCAACTATATAATGATCCTTATTTTTTTTAAACTCACTATGATTAATGCCTTCTCCTTGAACGTAGGAGATCTATCAGCTAACTGCATGTATAAACGACTGCAATAACTCAAGATGCAATAAACTCTGGTACTGGCGATATCGTTTTAATGGTGTCCTGTCAAGCCCCAGCTTCTTATTGCACGAGGCCTGAGAGAGCGCCAAATCAAACTCTGCCATTTCCAGAGGGGCATCCAAACTAGTGCTATGCTTAGTAGTCAAGGTGGAAAATCATAAGTCTAAACATGCTCGCACCTGAGTTAGATCATACTGTATCTGTGAATCATATAACTTTTCATAGTACTGTGCAAAGAAATATACCACCAGTTCACTGTCCGTTATAATATTACCTTACAAGTCTCTCACTATGGGAACTTCAAAAAAAAATAGGGATATTATAGAAGCTAAATATTTGCACGAACAACAAAAAAAAACAGTCTGATGCTCTTTTTTTGCAGCATATCTACATCCTGCGATTTTAACCATTCTTCCTCGTGAACTATCCATGGATTATTTATATACCTAGCTTCAAGCAAATCAACTGTAGATTTAGCTTCATGTAATTGGGCTCTAAACACTCTTTTAATTCTAGATAAGTATTTAAAAAAAAAAAAAAAAACATTGCAAAAAGGCGTTTAAATTATCCCAGACATATATACGGTATGAATAAGTTTAGCTCTTATTAAGTTCCAAATAGCCTTAAATCATTAGCAATACTTGAGTTTGTATTAAGAGAATGTAACAATTGGGGCTTTATATTATAGACCTAATGGTTGCCTAGATGGGCTAGATATTTCTATGGCTAGAACTGAGTGGTCAGAAAGAGCCCTCATTTCTCAGATCTCACTCTTCTAACATCCTTACATTAACTAGAGGGAAGTCAATACGGAACATGGTGCCGGACACTTTTAAATAGCAAAAAACCCTTGTTTGCTTGGATTTCTAACCCTCCAAGGATCCAACAACCCAGTTCCCTCAGTAAGTTAGAAATGGACACCACTCTTGATGTAGCAAGCACATTGACCTTCTAAAGTGATCTAGTGACTCAACCTGTGCCGTATTAAAGTCTCCTTATATTAGGAAAGGACAAGGCGGTTTATCCTGCAAAAACATATTGAACTTGCGTATAACCTCAAAAGTAAAGGGGGTTGAATATAAATCATAGCTATTATGCAGGTCAACTCCTCAAAAACTCAATATAAAAATACAAATCTACCATTCAGGTCAATACAAATCCCATGTATATTGCATTTAATGGTTTTATGGATCAGAATGGACACACCACGGTAGTAGGATGAGAATACTGAATGAAAAGTATGACACATACATTTCTTCTTAAAGAGAGGCACTGTTGAATTTGTCAGATGAGTCTCCTGCAGGCATACAACTGCCAGAAATTAAATATGAATGAGATCAAAATTTGTGATTCTTTTTAATCTGTCACCAGCCTCTCATATTCCAAAAAAGTATTCTCATTTACTCCCGGGAGAAAGAGAAAAGGGGGAAATAAATGTAAGCATAAAAGGCCGTAGCTGGTTGTCTAATAATACCAAACCATAAACACTAATGTAAACAAGGCATGATAAATGTTTGTGAAAAAAAACCTGAATATTTGCAGGTTTACACGATACATCAGTTTCATGAAACACAAGTACTGCTTTATGCCATAGGTGGACATACTGTAACACAGAGCCCTTCTGGAGTGTGGAATACATGGATCTGGGTATTTCTCAAATATTTGCAGTTAGTAAAAAAGTTACTTTTCAATTTGTTTACCTTTGTCTTTAACTATACATTTTTCTTCCATCCATTTGTAATGAGGCTCATGTACAGGCAGAGGTGCACGCAGCCTGTATGACAGTACATGCAGCCCGTACGGGTCCTTAATACAGACGTATACAGTCTCTGTGCACTGCCATAAAGGCTACATCAGACTCTGTTTGGATGGACATATTCTCCCCTAGAAGCAAAACTTCTAGATGAGAATACCCTCTGTACATACGAAGTCCAATGGAGCATGCCACGGAAAACTTCTGCATTCCTCCTTATGAAGTCGGAAGCATAGAGAAGTAAAGTCCCTTGGACATATATGGCAGTCTTTTTATGACTCCAAAGAGCTACACACTTAAAATTGTTTACCATTTTTTTTATTATTAATGTGTAGAGATTAAATCACAAATTATTCTGATCTGTTCAAAAAGTGATTTTATTTCATATCTGATCTTCCATCTGCTCTTTGAAGCACATATTTATTTATCTGTTAACATCCTTAGCCATAATGCTTTGTGCAGTGTGAATCTCCCAAAGTGTTCTTTAGAACATTTAATCAGTGGAGAATAATCCATTTTTATTCCTTAAATCACTCCCATTAGATTACTATGCATAAATGTTTACTCCACATTAAAGACAGTTAATGTCCTTTTGGACTCATGTTTCTACTACAAAGACAATATCACATTTGTAACTTGAAATGTCTATAAGACAAGAAGACAACTCTGCTGGATAGTCAAGCTCTTATTAATTTAATGAGTCCTGTCTTTGCAGCATTAGCGAGTCCATTTACAAAGTGCAGAAAAAAAGCCTTCCATACAGCAAAAGTGCTGGCTGCTCAGGGTTCACTATGTTTTTTTCACATATGTAGGTTTGATCTGACTTGAAATATGAATTAATCAAGTTACCAAACATTGTGTAGCTTTGTTTATTTTTATTGGAACGCCCTGTAGCAAATTAACATAGACATTCACATAATTATACCAAGATATCAATGCATAGAAAGCACTAACTGTGGGTAAAATAATAAGTTCTAACATAGAGGTAAATCAATTATACACTGAAAAAAATATTTATGAGTAATTGGATAAAGTCGACTTCCTTTTTGGGTAACTAGAATTTTACAAGCTGTGCACAGGAAATTATATCTCTATACAATACACTGCAGCTTTATTATGGCCCCATAGCAGTCTAAAATAACATATTACGCATACATTCAACACGGATCCATAATATGGCTATGTGCAAAAGCCCTAAATACAAGCAATTATTTACCTGCATTTAGGCTCCCACTGACCCACCAGACAGCCGGGGAATCCCCCAGTGAACCCCTAAACCTAGAAGTGGACCTCTATTTTTCAATTACTCAAAGCGCCTCTGCCAGAACTGCCACCAACCCCACCCTTGAGTGGCACACACATTGAATCATTGTTATCTCAGTTGATTATATGTGCATATAGTAAACTGGTTAAGTTATTTAATAATTGACCCATTTTACTATATATATGCATTATAGCTGACTGAGATGGCATCTTGTTTCGGCGCAGTGTACGCATTATAGCTGTCTGAGATGGCATCTTGTTTTGGCACAGTGGCGCCCTTCTGCTCACTTCTTGGGCCTCGCCTCCTCAATGTCATTGATGCTTCTCCCCACAATCTATCATCTCACAGCTTGCTGCCTGTGTGAGTGTGCGAGCTTGTCATGATGCACAGGCAGGATATCCCCTGCCACCTGCCTACATCCTGGACCTGAGAGTATACTAGTGTGGCAAGTGTTCACACAGGGCTGTGTGGAGAAAAGGGCTAAGCAGCAAATTGAAAAGAAAAAAAAGTATGTCCACTCCATAGCAATAGGTAAATAAACTAAATACATCAATTTTTCAATTCATGCGATTGTCTTCCCCTTTCCTTTTATCTGTTGGATAACTACAGATCCAGGATGCCTTGACAGTTGCAGATGTGCAGGACCTGCTGGGATTTGTAGTTTTCCCTATAGCTTGGGAGCCACAGATTGCATTCTCTTCTTAACACTTTATTGACGTTTAACCCCTAGCGACCACAGCACCAAGTTTGACCGATAACCCCTGAGGAAGCCACATTGTGGCGATACGCGTGGGGCGGTCAGTCCCCTTCTCCCCTCTTGATACATTACGGTAACATGCTGGTTTGATGCAATATTTGCATGTGCATATATTAGGATTGCATATTTAGGGGAATAGGAGGTATTGTGTGGGCCTGCATTTTTCTTACCAGTTATCAGGGTGGTTAACCCCCCCCCCCCCCCCAGAGATTCTTTGTAGCATGTTTATGCCCTTTTAAATGTTTTTAACTTTGTCATGTGGTGTAATTACTTTCAATAAAAGCTTATATTTGTAATATACATAGTTAGGCCTCATGCACACGAACTTATTTTTGTCCTCTCGTAAATACTGGCGTAAATATGGGTTCTTGTTCACACGTATTCGACCCGTATTGCACCAGTATTTACGGACCCGTGCCCATAAATACGGGTCCGGTGTCACCAGTATTCCACCGTATTTACGGGCACGTTTTCGCTGCAAAATTGTACTGCACGGCCCTTCTCTCTATCAGTGCAGGATAGAGAGAAGGGGCAGCCCTTTCCGCAGTAAAAGTAAAATAAATTTATACTTACCCAGCCGTTGTCTTGGTGACGCGTCCCTCTCTTGACATCCAGTCCGACCTCCCTGGATGGCGCTGCAGCCAGTGATTGGCCTGTGATTGGCTGCAGCGGTCACATGGGATGAAACGTCATCCCGGGAGGCCGGACTGGAGGAAGAAGAAGAAGAAGAGTTCTGGGTAAGTTAACTTTTAATACTATTAACTCCAGCGGTAGTCACTGTCCCGGGTGCTGAGAGTTACTGCCGATCAGTTAACTCTTTCAGCACCCTGGCCAGTGACTATCCCCTGATGTCGCCTAGCAACGCTCCCGTAATTACGTAGGAATAGGACATGTTCCATATTTTTCAACGGCACGGGCACCTTCCCGTAAGCATACGGAAAGGTACCCGTGGCCAATAGAAGCCTATGGGCCCGTAATTACGGGCCGTAATTACAGGCGTTTTTACGTTCGTGTGCATGAGGCCTTTCTCATGATATATTTTTTCTTGCCATATACATTGTTGCACTCAGGACAGTTTGTGTTTTGCGTTTATATTGTGCTTTTCAGGGTACGTGGCAATATTTGTGCAGTGCCCGCCACTGGCGTAGCTATAGGGGTCGCAGCGGTCGCAATTGTGACCGGGCCCCGAAGCCAGGGGGGCCCACGGCCCCCCGCACCATATCAATAAAAAGTTACTATAGTAACTCGGGCCGCGGGCCCCTGTTACTATAGTAACAGACTTTACTTACCTTCCTGGTTCCGGATGGCAGCGGAGGTCCTGACGTCACAGCGCTGTGCGCAGCGCATGACGTCACAGCGCTATGCGCCGCGCACAGCATCGAGGCGACAGAACTCCCGCCGCGGCCGCAGAGGAAGGTAAGGTTAGCCCTGACTGGCGGGGTCCGACTCCCGGGACCCGCCAATCAGCTGTTCTGAAGGGGCCGCAGCACTCGTACGAGAGCTGCTCCCCTTCATTCCGGTCACACTGTGAATCCGTGTCGGCGATTCACAGTGTGGGCGAGTGCTGCGGCCCCTTCAAAACAGCTGATTTGCGGGTCCCGAGAGACACATCAGCTATTGATGGCCTATCCTGTGGATAGGCCATCCATGTTTAGGGACTGTACAACCCCTAAGCCTACGATGTAGCAGGCTTAGGGGGCCCATGAGACAGGATCACAGATTGTGTGATGCGGTCTGCTGGGCCCTGTATCTAAGCCAATCACATGGTAGGCTTAGATACATGGCCCATGCGTGATCCTGTTTGCTGGGCCCTGTATCTAAGCCAATCACATGGTAGGCTTAGATACATGGCCCATGCGTGATCCTGTCTGATGGGCCCTGTATATAAGCCTACCACACTGTCGGTTTAGATACAGGGCCCCAGCACACAGTAATCTTATACTGTATACGATTACTGTCTGCTGGACCCTGTATCTAAGCCTACGTTGTGGTAGGCTTAGATACAGGGTCCCACAGACAGTATCACACATGGGCCCTGTATCTAAGCCTAACACGTGTTACTAATCATTTCTTGTGTGTTTTCTTACAAGTTCGGTCGTTGGACTACGTCGGATTCCAGGACTACTTCGATGACGGCTTTTTTTTTTATTATCAATAAAATGGTTAATGAGGGCTGTGTGGGTTTTTTTCTTATTTCAATAAAATATTTTTTCTATGTCTTTGTGTTTGTTTTTTTTTAAACTATATTACTACCGCCTTAGTAATGGCCGCCGGCTGATTGACAGTATCCATTGCTAAGGCAGGGCTTAATGTTAGCCGGTGCAGAGGCTAACACTAACCCCCTTTATTACCCCGGTACCCACCGCCACCAGGGGTGCTGGGAAGAGCCGGGTACGATCCAGTACCTGACCAGCTGTAGTGATGGTCGGCCACTGCAGTGGCCGCAGGCTGGTATTATCAGGAGGGGAAAGGCCAAAAACAGTGGCCCTTCCTACCCTGGTGATGCTAGGCTGCTGCTGCTTTATTGTATCTGGCTGGTTATGAAAAATGGGGGGGACCCCACGTCATTTAAAAAAAAAAATAATAATTGGAAAGAACGATGTGGGGTCCCCCCCAATTTTCATAACCAGCCAGATACAACAGCAGCAGCAGGCAGCATTACCAGGGTGGTAGGGGCCACTGTTTTTGGCCTTCCCCAGCCTAATACTACCAGCCTGCGGCCACCCCGGTGCCTGACCGTCACTACAGATGGACGGGTACTGGTTCGTACCCGGCTCTTCCCAGTACCCCTGGTGGCGGTTGGTACCGGGGTAATAATGGGGGTTAGTGTAGCCTCTGCACCGGCTAACATTAAGCCCCGCCTTAGTAATGGAGGTTGTCAATCAGCCGGCGGCCATTACTAAGGCGGTGATAATAAAGTTTAAAAAGATACAAGCACATAGAAAAAATATTTTATTGAAATAAAAAAACACAACCCTCATTAACCATTTTATTGAGAATAAAAAAAACGCCGTCATTGAAGTCCTCGAATCCGAAGTCCAACAACCGAACCTGTAAAAAAACACAAACACACAAAAATAATCTGTAACACATAAAGAAGCAAAATTATTATTCTTACCTATCCTGGGTCCAGCGCTGGAGACGCAATGTCAGCGAGCTGGGCCCTGTATCTAATCCAATCATGTGTGATACTGTCTGCTGAGCTGTGTATCTAATCCAATCATGTGTGATACTGTCTGCTTGGCCCTGTATCTAATCGTATCTTGTGTGATACTGTCTGCTGGGCCCTATATCTAATCCGATCATGTGTGATACTGTCTGCTGAGCCACTGTATCTAATCCTATCATGTGTGATACTGCCTTCTGAGCCACTGTATCTAATCCTATCATGTGTGGTACTGTCTGCTGAGCCACTGTATCTAATCCTATCATGTGTGGTACTGTCTGCTGAGCCACTGTATCTAATCCTATCATGTGTGATACTGTCTGCTGGGCCACTGTATCTAATCCTATCATGTGTGATACTGCCTTCTGAGCCACTGTATCTAATCCTATCATGTGTGGTACTGTCTGCTGAGCCACTGTATCTAATCCTATCATGTGTGATACTGCCTTCTGAGCCACTGTATCTAATCCTATCATGTGTGATACTGTCTGCTGAGCCACTGTATCTAATCCTATCATGTGTGATACTGTCTGCTGAGCCGTGTATCTAATCCTATCATGTGTGATACTGTCTGCTGAGCCACTGTATCTAATCCTATCCATAGTTTATAGGGTCGTAGTGCTATAGATATGCTATGCTGTCTCCTATACACACTTTTTTTTGGGCGGACACATATGTATTGGGGCTATTTCCCTGACATTTTAAGCCCTGAGGGTATGTTCACACGGCAGCGTCTGTTACGGCTGAAATTACGGAGCTGTTTACAGGAGAAAACCGCACCGTAATTTCAGCCGTAATGGCATGTGCAGGCGTCTTTCGCTGCGTCCATTACGGACGTAATTGGAGCTGTTTTTCTATGGAGTCCATGGAAAACGGCTCCATTTACGTCTGAAGAAGTGACAGGCACTTCTTTGAAGCGGGCGTCTTTTTTACGCGCTGCCTTTTGACAGCGGCGCGTAAAAAAAAATGTCCGTCGGCACAGAACATCGTAAGACCTATTCTAATGAATGGGCAGATGTTTGCCAACGCTTTTGAGCCGCATTTCCGGACGTAATTCAATGCTAAAACGCCCGAATTACGTCCGTAAATAGGGTGTGTGAACCCAGCCTTAGTGACGCCCCCGGCTGCTAGTGCTGCATTGTTGGGTCACTTAGAAGACCCAGCGATGCAGCTGAAAGCTGCGGACCGTCGGCCATGAGAAGTTTGCGGGGGGGGGGGCCCTGTAAGAATTTTTGCATCGGGGCCCATGAGCCTTTAGCTACGCCCCTGGTGCCCGCAGATGATTTAAATAACCAAGTTTGACAGAGGACCCTAATAGATTACTTGTTAATGTAACACTGACAGGCAGTAATGTTTTGAAGTACTAAGTATTCCAAAGCATTATTTAAGAAATCAAATGGACACAACATCAAGTTCCTTAGTGGGACTACAAAAAAAAAAAAGTTAAAAATACAAAGTAAACTGTCCAAAATAAAATATAAAAGAAATTATCATCTTTTTACATTAAAAAAATATTTGATTTAGTTAAATTAGCAATCTATAAAAAAATAGAAAAGTTGCAGCCTAGCCCAACTTCTTTAACCCCTGAAGGACGCAGCCTAGTTCAGGCTCAGAGCCCATTTTTCAAATTTGACAAATTTCACTTTATGTGGTAATAACATTGGAATGCTTTTACCTATCCAAGCGATTCAGATTGTTTTCTCGTGACATATTGGGCTTTACGTTAGTGGTAAAATTTGGTCGATACATTCAGTGTTCATTTGTGAAAAATATAAAATTGACAGAAAATTTGGAAAAATTTAAGTTTTCCTGAATTTAAATGTATCTGCTTGTAAGGTAGATGGTTATACCACACAAAATAGTTACTAATTAACATTTCCCATATGTCTACTTTAGATTGGCATAATTTTTTGAACATTATTTTATTTTTCTAGGAAGTTACAAGGCTTAGAACATAACCAGAAATTTCTCGTATTTTCATGAAAATGTCAAAAGCCTTTTTTTATGTACCAGTTCAGTTCTGAAGTGGCTTTGAGGAGCCTATGTATTATAAACCCCCATAAAACACCCCATTTTATAAACTAGACCCCTTAAAGTATTCAAAACAGAATTTAGAAAGTTTCTTAACCCTTTGCAAATTTCACTTTTCTTGCAGAAATTACATTTTAATAATTTTTTTTCTGTAATACAGAAGGTTTTACCAGAGAAAAACTACTAAATATGTATTGTCCCAATTCTGCAGTTTTTAGAAATGTCCCACATGTGGCTCTAGTGTGCTCGTGGACTAAAACACAAGCCTCAGAAGCAAAGAAGCACCTAGTGCATTGTGGGGCCTCTTTTTTTCTTAGAATATATTTTAGGCACCATGCTAGGTTTGAAGAGGTCTTGTGGTGCCAAAATTGTAGAAATCCCCCAAAAGTGACCCCATATTGGAAACTACACCCCTCAAGGAATTCATTTATGCGTGTTGTGACCTATTACACTCCACAGTTTTTTTCACTTATTTGAATTGGTCTGTGAATTTAAAAAAACAATTTTTTTTTACAATAATATAAAGTTTTGGTTCAAAATTTAATTTTTCACAAGGAATTAAATACCCGATTTTGTCGCCCAATTTGTCCTGAGTGCAGCAATACCCCACTTGTGGAGATTTACACACTGTTGGTGTGTTTGTGAGGGGACTTGCTAGTTAATAAAGCCCTGTGGTTACAGCAGCCCCAGCACTAAGTCAAGCAGTGCGACGGAGTGTACTAACAGGGAAAAAGAGAAGGAATGACAAGTGTAATGTGAGCTAGCAGTCTTGTAGAAACAGTGACAGATGACTGGGCTTCAACTCCATTGTAACTGTAAATTGGCAAATAATGTGTCGGAATTCAAAGCCAGAAATTCCTGTGTCCCAGGAAATAGCTCTTCTCATTGAGCTACTGGACATCTCCAATGATGAACCTATTTTCTAGGTTCTCTTGATCCTTGACTCTTGAGATTCCTTGCTTGATTATCTGATTAGTCTCACACTTTTTATTACCTATATAAGCCTAAGTGTAGTGTCCATGGCCGCGGGCCGTCGGGTTCACTCACCTCCCGACGCCCGCAGGCCATGCATCTTTCGCTTGCATGGCCTGCCTCTTCACATCGTGTCAGATCGGGGTGTTCAGTTTTCGTCTAAGTTCTGGAGAGCCCTTTGTAAACTCCTGGATGTGAGTTTGGACTTTTCCTCAGCCTATCACCCCCAGTCCAATGGGCAAGTTGAAAGGATCTGTAAAGGATCTGCCAGGCACAACTTCTGTGTATACGCCCATAGGTAATCAGTCTGCACCTGAGTCTATGTCTCTGAGACTGACTCCATCTTCCACCACTCAGGATGGCAGGCTTAGGAGTGGGAGAGCCTATCGCAGCCTGGCCAGACGGAGCTAGCTCCCGCCCTCTGTCTATTTATACCTGCCTTTCCTGTTCCTCCTTTGCTTGTGATTCTTCTCGTGTGGTTTCCTGGCAAAGCTACAGCTTCTGACTATTTGATCCTGCTCCATTCTGACCCCGGCTTACTGACTACTCTCCTGCTCTGCGTTTGGTACCTCGTGCACTCCTGGTTTGACTCGGCTCGTTCACCACTCTTGTTGCTCACGGTGTTGCCGTGGGCAACTGCCCCATTTCCCTTAGCTTTGTGTACCCTTGTCTGTTTGTCTCGTGCACTTACTGAGCGTAGGGACCGCCGCCCAGTTGTACCCCGTCACCTAGGGCGGGTCGTTGCAAGTAGGCAGGGACAGAGTGGCGGGTAGATTAGGGCTCACTTGTCCGTTTCCCTACCCCCATCATTACAGGATCAACCAGATCATGGAGAATTATCTCCCCCACTTCATCTCTTCACAGCACGATAACTGGGTACAGCTCCTTCCATGGGCCGAGTTTTCATACAACAACCACACAAGTGAGTCCACCACCTCCACTCCGTTTCACATCGTGTACAGTCAACATCCCAGAGTCCCTCTTCCTGTGTCGACTTCATCTCAGGTACCCGCTGCTGACTCTGCATATGGGGACTTCCTGCAAATCTGGCAACAGACCCGGTCCCATATTTTGCTGGCGGTAGATCGAATGAAGCGAAAGGCGGATACTAGGAGAAGAGAGCCGCCTCAGTATCTTCCGGGGACTAAAGTTTGGCTGTCCTCTCGGAACATTCGCTTGAGGGTGCCTTCATACAAGTTTGCTCCCAGGTTCCTTGGTCCTTTCGAGATCCTGCAACAGATCAACCCTGTCTCCTATAAGCTGCGGCTGCCTCCTACACTCAGAATCCCTAACTCCTTCCATGTGTCCCTCCTGAAACCAGTGGTCCTGAACTGCTACAGCAAGACTTCAAGTTCCACAGTTGCCCCCAGCGGTCCTTCTGATGTATTCGAGGTAAAAGAGATCCTGGACTGCAAAAGGGTAGGAGGAAGGACTTTCTATTTGGTGGACTGGAGAGGGTTTGGTCCTGAGGAGAGGTCCTGGGAGCCAGAAGAGAACCTCAGCGCTCCTGCTCTTATTAAACAATTCCTCTCTCGCTCTGGCCCCAAGAAGAGGGGGCGTAAGAGGGGGGATACTGTAGCGTCCATGGCCGCGGGCCGTCATGTTCACTCACCTCCCGACGCCCGCAGCCATGGATCCATGAGCGCTGGTCCCCGTCTCCCTCCTAGGAGACACCAGCGCTCACTTCCGCTCTGTTCAGCTGTGTCCCGTAGGGTGCGCGCCGCATGCTCGCGCCCAGCCTTAAAGGGCCAGCGCGCGCAAATAGGAAATCGTCATCATCATCTGGCCTTCTAATCCTTGCCTGAGCATTGTTAGTTTTCCCAGTCTGTCTTGCAAATGGTCCCTTAGTGTTTCCCGTTCCAATTGTTACCCGTGCCTTGTTACCCGTTCCTGTTCCCCGTGCTGTGCCTTAGTATCGAGTCGTGCCACGTTCTGTGTCATCTGCCACGTCCGGAGGAATCCGCCACGTCCTGTGGCATCAGCCACGTCCGGAGGAATCCGCCACGTCCTGTGTCATCTGCCACGTCCGGAGGAATCCGCCACATCCTGTGTCTTCTGCCTCACCCGGAGGAGTCCGCCATGTCTGGAGCAACTTGCGGCTCCTGTGTCATCCGCTACGTTTGCCGCCATCTGCTGCACCCATCTCATCTGTGCCAGAGCTGCGGCCACCATCTGGACTATTCAGGTACCCTTGTGCGGGACATTGTATTTCTGGGGTGTCTTGTTGTTTGGCCAGCTGCCTCCCCGCTGCAGCGGTATGGCCTAGTGGGTCCACTAACCTGCCCCGTGACACTAAGACTTGCTCTTCCTTCTTGCCAAATTATTGAGCTTCCTGCCTTTTGTTTTTGTTTAAAACTTACTGAGACTATGAAGGTGCATCATATTTTTCATTGCTCTCTCTTTAAATCATTTCATGAAAATCCTTTTCTAGGCCGCATTTTGCCTCCCCGACACCAGTGAAAGTGCAAAGTCAAAATGAATACATTGTTGAGAAGATTTTAAACTTCAGAATCTATCCAAACAAGCTGCTTTACTTGATCCAGGGGAAAGGTTATGGATCTGAGGAGAATTCTTGGGGACCAGAAGCAAATGTTTTTACGCCTAGGCTAACCAAATAATTTAATCAGAGATATCCTAACAAGCCAGCCCATAGGACATCCTGGAAGAAGGGTAGTATTGTTAGGATTCAAACCCAGAAACTCCTATTTTCCAGGCAGTAGCTCTTCTCATTGAGTTATTGGTACTGCTGGACAGCTCTAACACCGAATATGTTATCTAGGGTCTGTTGATTCTTGTCTCGTGAGATTTCTTGCCTGTTTCCTGATCACATTTCTGCCTTATGCTACAAACTGTTGACGCTGATCTGTGTACAGAACTTTGATTGTTTCATGACCATGTCTCTGCCTTACGCTACAAACTGTTGCCGCTTATCTATGTGACAAACCTGGACTATTACATGACTATTTTTGCTATTATTACCCACCTTTGATTGTTTTGGGCACTGGACTTCAAATCTGCATCCAGACCTTGATGCAATTATAACAACTTTCTGTTACTGAATTAGAAAAAAATGAGACGGTGCAGAACAAATGGTTCAGCTTTAAAAGGGTTAAAACTACACAAAGGTATTGTAAATAAGACTATAAGAGCAGTGTAAAGTTTTTATTTTTCACTGGAGGTATAATTTAACATAGGTGGTGGTTTGGATTCACACAAGGTCTTCATGACAGCATTGTACCTGACAGATATCAGCAGGGGCCATGTTAACTGCACAATCTCAATTGTTGAAGTTATCATCATCATCCTTTGGTCAGGTATCTTAAAACAATCATATCGCAGTAAAAAAATATATTAATTATCTTTTCTGGTAAGTCTCCTTTAAGTGTAAAAGCTTCTAAACATATAGCTTACTGTATGAACATTTTCGATATGGGGATTTTAGTTTGATTTCCAACTTTAGTGCAGATATCAGACATATAATTAATATATGAAGAATACGTATTAAACCTTCAGTTGGGAAACACTACTGTAATCACTTAGCCAAACTTAGCCCATAAACTAATGTGCCCTGACTGTCTTTATATATATTTTAGACGCAGAGTTTATGAAAATGTTATTATAAGTGTAAATGTTTAGATTTGTTAGAGCAAAGGTGGGCATATAAGTCGCAGTTTGACAGAATGCAGAACATACCACTTATAACACTGTCAATTTATTATTTTTACTATGTTTTACAAAGGAAGCACATTAACAACTTTTATTACACATAAGTTAACAAGGCAGTAATGCTTTTCATAATATAAACTGCTCATCTCAGTAAAATAATATTGTCCAATCAGCAACCAGCCTACCTACAAAATAAAATTTGTGCAACATACTTTTTTATTGATTCACAATAGGATTCATAACCTTTTTTTCATTAACACTCAGAACCACAATGACTATGGTAAGGTCAATTTCTCTACTTGGTTAACACCTCTAACAAACAACTATACCCACAAAAAAGTGCACAACATGTCTTTATACTGGAGTCTGGTGTTTGGCCACAGTAGCTTCATTATATTGATTAAACATTTTCAGTAAGAAGCCTATAGATACCTAAATGTCCATAGCAAAATGTCACCGTTTGGAATGACACATATTAACCCCTTCACGACTGCCATATGGCTATATACGTTCCAACTGCCGATGCCCCGCACTGTTGCCACATGTATAAACGTTGACAGCCTGGAACGGGGTTTAATCAGTGCAGTGCTGCTTCAGTGTGAGCAGCACAGCATTCTCATGTCTGCCGGGGCTTTAAGAGCCTGGGACTACACCCCCCACTGTAGACAGCGCCACACACAACCCCACGTAGATAGCGCCACAGACAACCCCCTGTAGATAGCGCAAAACCCCCTGCAGATAGCGCTACCTAAGCTCCCTCTAGGAGCGGAATTCACAGCCATCGCTCTGTGTCTGGGATTCCGCTTCTAGAGATTGCCCCTGACGTCACTGTTCATTTGGACAGTGAAGTCAGAGGCTCTCTATTGGAGTGGAATCCCCGGCCGACACTCTGACCGGGAATTCCGCTATTAGAGAAGCCCCTGGCGTCACTATCCATATATAGACAGTGATGACAGTGGCTCTCTCTAGGAGCGGAATCCCCGGTGTCAGATTGCTCTGTGCCAGGGATTCTGCTACTGGGGAAGCCCCTGGCGTCACTATCCATATATGGACAGTGACGTCAGGGGCTACTCCTGGAGGGGAATCCCCGGCCACAGTGCTGCCGACGTTGAGACGGGGGTTTCCGCTTTTAGAGTTAGACCCGAACGTCACTGTCCATATATGGACAGAGACATCAGGGGCTCCCTCTAGGAGCGGAATCCCCGGCCAGATGGATTCCGCTCCTACAGGAAGCTACATTGGTGTTATTTACAGGAAGGGGTGCCAATTACGGGGAGGGGGGGTTATAAATGTAGGGGGAGAGGCACTATCTACAGGGGAAGTAGCGCTATCTGCAGGGGATGACACTATCTACAGAGGGCATGTTGCTATCTACAGGGGGTGAAACTATCTGCAGGGGGTGGCGCTATCTACAGGGAAATGGTGCTATCTATAGGGGTGGCACTATCTGCAGAGGGTGGCACTATCTACAGGGGCTGTGGTGCTGTCTACAGGGGGTGTAGCACTATTTACATGGGTTGTATGGGCACTGTGGCTTTATATGGGCAATACCTACAGGGGACAGTGTGACGCTATCTATATGGGCACTGTGTGTGGCACTATGTGGGCACTATCTACAGTGGGAACTGTGGCACTATGTGGGCACTTTGGCACTATTTACAGTGGGCACTATCTATGTGGTCACTGGCACTATCTATAATGGGCAATGTAGCACTATCTACAGTGGTATTGCGTCACTATCTACATGGGCACTCTGGTGTTTTGAGGTGGCTGCGACAAAAAAGCCCTTAACAAATTATTCATCCATTTTTTTAACATCCATGAAAAATGGTTGGCAAATGTCGGTGAAAGACGGTCAGATGGCCGGGAAATGGATTCAAATTTTGAGACACATTGATGCAAAACAGCCATGAAAAACTGACAGTTGATCCGTTGCTAACTGCCCTTTTTTTTCACGTCGTGTGAATATAGCCTTATAGCCCTCTTATCCGCTCACAGCGATCCAGGGTGACAATGTGTACACACACACACACACACACACACACACACATACACATACACACACATACACACACACACATATATATATATTGCGACAACTTGGGGTAAATTTAACTCACAGGATCGCCATCTCCCGGGTGAGATGGTTGACACATATAGAAAGTTCACTCCAACTCCTTGAATAAAAGGTTTAAACCAGCCGCAGCTAGCTTTATTGTCTTCACCACATCAATCAGTGTTACAACCATAAACATACAAAATAAACCCCAGGCCGTCCAGCCTCTAACTAACACATTCAGTGTCCCTCACTACGAGACACTGAGCCTTGTGCCCAGCACCTCAAAACCTTCACAGCTTTACCTCACACGGTGGTCACTCTCACTGGCTAGCATGCCTGGCTTCCCCAGACTGAGAGCCCTGTGTGAACTGCACACACCTGAATTAAAGTGCCGTCTCTGGTGAAGCCTAACTAGACTCATCATACAGCCCAAGACATGGACTGTCTGTATGGAGTGAAAAGCCCACCCTTCTCCTTCACACTCCAGCAAACCAGGCCCTATTCCGGGCTTTACACCGAAGCAACAGCAGAGAAAACCCTCTCTGCTGTACATGCTCCCTGGTTGCTTGAAACCTGACAGTTTCTGCGCTGTCTAGTAGCTGCACTGCTACAATACACACACACACACACACACACACACACACACACACACATAATATAGAGAAATATATATAAAAAAAATACAAAAAAGCATTTTTTCACATTTTTTTGTGATTTGTCTGCTTATAATAAAATTTAAAAACATGGAATGAAACAATCTAGAAATTGAAAGCCTCATAAGTCTTGTAAAAAGCAAAGTAAAAATAGTTATGATATTCAAAGCAGTTTCAAAGATATTATCGTTTAAAGAAGTGCATATCAGATATGGAAAATTTGATCTGGACACAGGGGTATCAATGACCCTTGGTCACAAAAGGGTTAAGGCTAATTAATTTTTTTAATCTCATTCTTTGAACAAGTATTATTTTTTTGTAGCACAGATAGTGCTTTGATGTAGTACTAAAACAAAACTGGTATTTTTTTCATTTTTCAAGTTTTATACAGTGGAACAGGGGAACCAAAAAAACAATGATCTGTCAAATCTATGACACTAAATTTATGCTACAAAATAATCATCAACCTCCCATGTATAATGATACCAAATGCGTGTACTTTTCGCACACTTTATGATCGATATACACTGATAGTAACATTAGAGCGACTTTGACGACGGACAAATTGTGATGGCTGGACAGCTGGATTAGAGAATGCAGGTCTTGAGGGGTTTCCTGGTATGCTGTGGTTGTACCTACCAACAGTGGTCCAAGAAAGGACAACTAGAGAATTAGTGACAGGGTCATTAGTGCCCAAGGCTCGTTGTAGCACAAATTGCTGAAAGTTATTGCTGGTTATGGTAGAAAAGGTGTCAGAACACACAGTGCATCATGGCTTGCTGCATTTGGATAAATGCTTCTTGCCACACTCCGTAACTTTTTTGTTTTGCAAGAGCGTGCAGCCTAAAAATGTTGCGTTAAGGACTTGGCCAAATTTTTCCTCTTTGCATCCCGGTGATCATAACTTTTTAACTCCTTGACGCAGGATGATGAAACTGTATTGAAGCATAGTGAAGACTCACGGGCAGAGCGGGCTCCATACACTACAGGTGTCAGCTGTGTATTACAGATGAAACCTCGCACATACGGCCATCTAAGATGTTAGAGAGGGCTGCCCCCTCCTACAGCCCATCGCCCCACCTCAAAGCAATCGCATGGTGTAAATGGTTGTCATGGCAGCCCGGGGCCTAATGAAGGACCCCAGGCCTGCCATTTTTCTTGCTTCTGTTAAGCTTTGCCTCTGGCTGAGCTTAATAGGAGCCGGTAAAAATGACAATACACAGCAATATATTAATATTGTAGTGTATTGTACCAGAGATCTGACGATCGCTGGTTTAAATACCCAATAAAGGACTAACAAAAAATTTAAAAATAGTTAAATAATGCTCTCAGTAGTGTGCAAAAAATAAAAAATAAAACATTACATGTTCAAATTAAATCGCATTCTTCCTCTAAAGTAATGCAAAAAATAAAGAAAATAAACAAAATTGGTATCGCCGCGTCCATAAAAGTCCAAATTATTACAACATAATATTATTTAATTTGCACAGTGAACGCTGCAAAAAAAAATTGTTAAGCACAATAATCGCTGTTTTTTTTTGTCTTAGCACTAGAATTTTTTTTTATAAAAAGTGATCAAAAAGCTGTATGTATTAAAAAAATCTATCAAAAAAAGCTAAAAATAAGCCCTTATAGTGAAGGAAATAAGTATTTGATCCCTTGCTGATTTTGTAAGTTTGCCCACTGTCAAAGTCATGAACAGTCTAGAATTTTTAGGCTAGGTTAATTTTACCAGCAAGAGATAGATTATATATATAAAAAAAAAAAAAAAAGAAAATCACATAGTCAAAATTATATATATTTATTTGCATTGTGCACAGAGAAATAAGTATTTGATCCCCTACCAACCATTAAGAGTTCAGCCTCCTCCAGACCAGTTACATGCTCCAAATCAACTTGGTGCCTGCATTAAAGACAGCTGTCTTAAATGGTCACCTGTATAAAAGACTCCTGTCCACAGACCCAATTAATCAGTCTGACTCTAACCTGTACAACATGGGCAAGATTAAAATCCTGCAGTGCCCACAAGGTCCCCCTGCTCAAGAAGGCACATGTACAGGCCCGTCTGAAGTTTGCAAATGAACATCTGGATGATTCTGAGAGTGATTGGGAGAAGGTGCTGTGGTCAGATGAGACTAAAATTGAGCTCTTTGGCATTAACTCAACTTGCCGTGTTTGGAGGAAGAGAAATGCTGCTTATGACCAAAAGAACACCATCCCCACTGTCAAGCATGGAGGTGGAAACATTATGTTTTGGGGGTGTTTCTCTGCTAAGGGCACAGGACTACTTCACCGCATCAATGGGAGAATGGATGGAGCCATGTACCGTAAAATCCTGAGTGACAACCTCCTTCTCTCCACCAGGACATTAAAAATGGCTCGTGTCTGGGTCTTCCAACACAACAATGACCCGAAACATACAGCCAAGGCAACAAAGGAGTGGCTCAAAAAGAAGCACATTAAGGTCATGGAGTGGCCTAGCCAGTCTCCAGACCTTAATCCCATCGAAAACTTATGGAGGAAGCTGAAGATCCGAGTTGCCAATTGACAGCCTCGAAATCTTAATGATTTACAGATGATCTGCAAAGAGGAGTGGGCCAAAATTCAATCTAACATGTGTGCAAACCTCATCATCAACTACAAACAACGTCTGACTGCTGTGCTTGCCAACCAGGGTTTTGCCCCCAAGTATTATGTCTTGTTTGCCAAAGTTATCAAATACTTATTTCTCTGTGCACAATGCAAATAAATATATATAATTTTGACAATGTGATTTTCAGTTTTTTTTTAAATATAATCTATCTCTCACTGGTAAAATTAACCTAGCCTAAAAATTCTAGACTGTTCATGTCTTTGACAGTGGGCAAACTTACAAAATCAGCAAGGGATCAAATACTTATTTCCTTCACTGTATATCGCTCAAACGACACAAGAATTAAAAAAAAGTTATGGCTCTCAGAATCTGGCGATACAAACTATTCTTTAATAACAATTTTTTTTGTGAAAGTAGTAAAACATTAAAAAATATATACATTTGGTATCCCTGTAATCACATTAACCAGCAGAATAAAGTTACAGTTAAAACCGTAAGAACGAAACCCAAAAAACAATGGAGGTTTTCAACATATTATTTCCAAAGACTTTTTTCCATTCCCAGTACATCATATCATACTTTAAATAGTGCTAATAGGAACTACAACTCCTTCCGCAGAAAATATAAATTCACAGCACACCATTAATGGAAAAATAAAAGAGTTATGGCTCTTGGAATTCGGGTAATGAAAAACAAAAATTGGCTTGGACTGCAAAGGGTTAATTTTATGTTTGACATAGCTGTATGAGACTTTTGTTTTTTGTGGGACGAATTAAACTTTATGTAAGTGATGTTTTTTGGTACATATACATTAGAGTTTAATTCATGATAATTTTATTTTGGCAAAAATGCTTAAAAAAGTTCTGCTCCAGTTTTGGTTTTTTTGTACTTTTTTACAGCATACAACACCAATCATAAATGATGCTCTAAATTCATTGTGCAGTTTGTTATGGTCGCGACGGTACCGAACATGGGTAATATTAATCTATGTTTGGGACTATATTTAATAAAGTTTATTTATTGTAAAAAAAAATTGAACTAGTGTGTATTTGTTTTTACAAATTTTTCTTATTTAAGGCTGCATTCACATCTGCGTCAGGACTACGCTCCAACGTTCCGTCTGAGCTTTCCATCGAAACGGGGACCTGGCACAAATGTAAACCATAGTTTTCCGTTTCCATCACTATTGATTGGTGACGGATCCGGTGCAAATGGTTTCCGCTTGTCTCCGTTGTGCAGGGGTTCTGTCGTTTTGACGGAATGAATACCGTAGTCGACTACGGAACGTCAGAACGGAGCCCTAACACAGATATGAACGCAGCCTTACAAATCTTTCTCTTTCCAGTTTACTTTTTTTTTTAATACCATAGGGGGATTTTTAATTTCAATCTTTGTTTTTTAACTATAAGGTAGTGCCATATATCAGTATGCCGGTACATTATCCTGTGTACTGATAGTACACAGGCAGCTGTTAGTATGTTCTAACAACAGGAAATATGGTTAGATAGCCGTGAAGTCCTTCAATGGAACCTGGGCTGTCTGACCATATAAGGTATTGGCCTCGATCCGTGTGACATGATCAAAGGGGGTCCTCCCTCATTCTTGCTCTTTGAATTCCGCAGCATTTACAGGTTCCTCTGATCTCCGACATTAGATATGGGCCGCCACTTTTCCTTTGAATGCCATGTCATTTAGAGGTTCCTCTGCTCACCGTCGTTTGAGTGGGGCTGCAGCTGTGTATTACAGTGGTTGCCCTGCTCCTGATTGCATGGGCACACTTGCTATGACAGCACGATCAACAGGACGAGCATACTCATCATTAGTCATTAACCAGTTAACCCCTTAAAGAGGTTTTCCAAGATAAACTTTTCTGATGGCAGGGAGCTTAGCTCGGACGCAAGACAAAGCTTGTAATTTATTTACTTTAAGAAAAGTGAACTGTGACGTGATATTTTGTTCCTGCTCTAGTGACATCCTGTATACTTATCCTATGGTGAGGGAACCATTAGTCACTCCCCAGTATACAGGATGTCACTAGTGACGTGCTATTACAGGGACCGGCCGCTATACTCAGCAGGCTGCAGTTCTAGTAGGAGGAGCGCAGAGTGCGATAAATGAGAACTGCATAGAACTTCAGGATCAAGCTGAATCTAATGGCACGCCCCACAACTACAACCACCTATGTAAACAAATGGTGCGCAACGAGGATACAGATAGCGGCAGGAATTTAATTTTAATGCTGAAAGGGTTATTACCATGTATGAATGTAATTTCTGTGTTTTTGTTGTTTTTATGAACTCACAAAACCCCTTTAAGGCACAGCCAAATTTTGCCTTGAGGACAAAGCAATTTTTTTATTTTTTCCTCTTTGCATTCCGGCACTCAATACTTTTATTTTTTGTTCAAGTAGCTGTATGAGACTTTGATTTTTTTGTAGGACTAATGGACTTTATGTAGGTCCCATTTTTGGTACATATGGCACATTTAAAAAAAGGCGTTTTCCTTGCCGTTTGAATTTTCTTTGTTGGCCGAGAGCATCATTGAATTATAAAAATGGAAGAGAGACATTTTAAACATGGAGAAAAAAAATAATGAAATATGATATCGTAGTGTGAAAATGAACACATTTTTATGTACAAAAGTTATCAATTACATTGGTAAATCTTTATTTCTGCTTAACAATTATAAGACCTGTAGTAAAGATTTATATTCATGTTTTCATCATGGATGTGAAATCCTTTCCTTAAAGTGGAGTTACTTTAAGATATATACTGTATTATAGAAATTATGAATATCCTACATTGCTAATTTTAAATACAATTTACAACAATATACCTTGGGTACTCTGTACATTTAAAAAAGTTTTTTTTTTTTAGATAACAATTTGTATTAATGTTATTGGTGCAATTTTTTCTATATATTTGATAAAAAATTATTTGTACTTTTTGAGATACAGCCGCTTTGTATCCTGCCCAAGGCTGTATCTTGCACTGGGACCTGAATTCGTCAGATCAGCAGCACTGACGGATTCAGTTAAAGCGGGTCCTGAATGTCTCTGACACTCAGGATCCACCTGTTAGCGATCACATATCAGTTATGAACCTGAGGCTAAGTTAGGAACCGTAGCCATGTGCACGGCCGTGATTTTCAGGTCGGCCGGCAGGGGAGTGTCACTCGCAAGCCGCCCGCAAATTGCGGGCCGTCCACATGCAGGCGCGCATTATTTTCTATGAGCCTGGATCGCAAAACACAGTCCAGGCTCCTGGGCCATGCACGGACCGTGGAAACTACGGTTGTGTGCATGGGCCCATTGAAATGAATTGCGGCCGCAAATATACGTTCGTGTGCATAGGGCCTTAAATGTGATCGATAACCGCTCGATCCTACGTGACCCGCTGTCACTGAACCAGTCAGTGCCGCTGACCAGACGGATACAGGTTTCAGCGCACAATACACTGCTCTGTATACAGGATACAAAGCAGCTGTATCTAAAAAAATACAAATCATTTTTAATAAAATGTAATTACAAAGTTGCACCAATCACACTGATACACATTTTTTATTAAATTTAAAAAAAAAATCTTTTCAAATGTGAACATAGCCTTTATCTTTGTTCTATTCTAAAAGTTAATATTGGTTCAATAAAATTAAAGTGAGAATAACAAGCAGGTAATAAGTAGGCCATATTGTATAATTATTTATACAAAATAAGTTATTAGAAATTATATTTTTCAGCACAGAAGCTAGATGGTTCAGTCACCTTAGTTGTCCAAACTATTTTCCATGAAAATTGCTCTTATATACTTAAAACAAACTGGAACAGGAATTTAAAATAAGAAGCAAATATTCTTTCAGTTCCTGACAGATGTTTCAATCAATACCTGCCCAGGAAATCAGATGTTACTTCTTCATTGTGCTTTTTCCCAAAATGCAAGCAAAGTCACATGTGTTTAGCCCAATAATAACATATGTGCTTTATAACTCAAGCAGCAACCAATGTCATCTAAATGTCACAAGTGGATTCTGTTGAATCTCAATCTAAAAGATATAATAGCATAACAAATGTATCTACCTTCTGCCCAATACAAAAAAGTAAATCTCCTGAACAATAAATATATGTACCAAATATTATTAACATTTTTACAGTGATCTCCTCATATGCTTGTATTACTAAAATTATATAGTTAATATGGTTGAAAAAAAGACTGTCCATCACTCTACGAGAGGAGATATCAGATAAGCTTCATTTCAGTAAAAAGAGCTATCTGACCAGCACCCCTAGCTTACAGTAGAATGTAATCACCTAAGGCCTCATGCACACGACCGTATTTTTTCCCACCCATAAATACTGGCGTAAATACGGGTCCGGTGTCACCCGTATTCCACCCGTATTTACGGGCACGTTTTCGATGCAAAATTGCACTGCACTTATCGGCAGCCCCTTCTCTCTATCAGTGCAGAATAGAGAGAAGGGGCAGCCCTTTCCGAGGTAAAAGTAAAAGAAATTCATACTTACCCGGCCGTTGCCTTGGTGACGCGTCCCTCTCTTGATATCCAGCCCGACATCCCTGGATGACGCGGCAGTCCATGTGACCGCTGCAGCCTGTGATTGACCTGTGATTGGCTGCAGCGGTCACATGGGCTGAAACGTCATCCAGGGATGTCGGGCCGGATGTCGAGAGGGATGCGTCACCAAGGCAATGGCCGGCCGGGAGACCGGACTGGAGGAAGCAGGAAGTTCTCGGTAAGTATGAACGTATTTTTTTTTTACAGGTTGCTCTATATTCTGATCGGAATTCACTGTCCAGGGTGCTGAAAGAGTTACTGCCGATCAGTTAACTCTTTCAGCACCCTGGACAGTGACTATTTACTGACGTCGCCTAGCAACGCTGCCGTAATGACGGGTGCACACATGTAGCCACCCGTCATTACGGGAGCTCCATAGACTTCTATGGGCTGCCCGTGCCGTTATTACGGCCTGAAATAGGACATGTTCTATCTTTTTCAACGGCACGGGCACCTTCCCGTAAGAAAACGACCCGTAATAACGGGAGTTTTTACGGTCGTGTGCATGAGGCCTAAGGCCTTATTCAGACGAACGTGTCAGTTACGCGTAAAAAAACGCAGCTTTTTTCCTGCGTTGCAGTTCCATGTGACATCCGTGTACGGTGCGCGTCTGCATTTTTTACGCGCGTATGACATTCGTATGTCACGTGTTTTTTTACGTCAGCAAAAAAAAACTGAAGGAGGTGTTTTCTTTTTCTCATAATTTCTTTAGCAACTGTTGTGTGAATCACAGACAGCACACGAATGACGTCCGTGTGCTGTCCATGATTTTCACGCACCCGTGATGCGCAAAAAACACACAAGAATAGGACATGAAGTGAGTTTCATGCAGCGGACACACGCTGCGTGAAAAACACTGAATGTCTGAATGGTCCCTTTTGAATTGAATAGGTCCGTATGACGTCCGTTGTTTTAACGCGCGCCACGCGGATGTGAAATACGCTCGTGTGAATAAGGCCTAAGAGAGCTAAAAAAAAGTTTGCCTCTAAAGATGTACAGGGTAAGCTGCTTCAGTCATCTGCAAATGTCGTAGTGACGCGTTGTTATGGAAATTCTGCATAACTGTATACACAATTTATATAGAGGTACTGTATAGAATAAAATTGCCATATTCTTAATGTCTTATGAAAGTTGTGGTTTCTGTTTTCAGCTACACTTTATACATACACATATATTAACAGAGCTGCCCCCGATTGGAACAAATGTTTGCACTGAAAAAAATAAATATTCTGGCTCCACAGAGTTGATGAGAAAAATTGGATCTGCTAACGGGTTAACTGTTTAATGACCACCGATAAGCCTTTTCACGGCGGCAGGCTGGAGCGGGTGCTCCTGCTCCAACGGTAGCGATAAAGTTTCCTTCGATCGCAACTGTTTAACCCACCAGATGCCGCGGTCATTAGCGATCGCTGCATCTAAGTAGTTTACAGAGGGAGGGGGCTCGCTCTGTCACCCATTGGCGGCCTATAAATGCGATTGTGGGCCGCCGATGTGTTGCCACGGCAGCCAGGGGCCTAATAAAGGCCCCTAGGCCTGCCATGGCTATATGCCTATTAGGCCGTGCCAGAGGAATGACCTGATAGATGCCTGTCAGTTTTATACTGGCAGGCAGTTATGCCTTGGTATATTAACAGAGTATATTGGTATATTAACAGAGCAATAAATCTCAAATATTTTCATTTGCAGTGCAGTTCTGTTTGGAGGACATCAGTGCATTTTACACATACAATATGCTTCTCTATAATGAATAGTATTGATGATGCAATAAAGATAACATTTCAATTTAAACCCTCTATATGAGCAGGCAATGCTTGGTCCTAATGAAGTGATTATATCTCTACAGAAAATAAAACTTGTCACTACATAAACATGGACCTTCCCACTGGCTGTCAAGATGTTACATTAAACAGATGGGAATTGTTATATTATCTTTAGGTTCACATCAGTTTGAAGACATATGTACATACTTATTGGCTCATTTCACATGTTACTCAGGGTTTTGAAAAACTGGTTTCAACTAATTACTTCCATTTCCTTAACAATGTTTTGTGGGAAACAATATAACATGTCAAAATAAAATCTATTTTAAATCTTTAGATTTGAACAGGCACAATAAGTTTTTATTTACATAGCATGCTTTACCACAAAATATACATTTAGTTTACTATATGTCTATTTAAATATATGTATATTTTAGGTACACAAATCTAACTACAGTGAAACCCTCTTTCTACAAAGTAATTCTCACCACAAAATAAAAGTAGACTTTGAGGTAAAATAATGCTCTACTTTTACATAGTTAGCAAATGCAGGATTTTATATGTGTATATATATATATGACACTCTATTTTTCCTAAAAGAGTTGTATATGTTTTATATTACATGTTTGTTTAACATCTCGCGCTTTACATCTCGGATCATGTCAGATTTAGAGAGAAAGATAGGGAGGACACAGCTGTATTATTAACCCTTTCATGACCAAGGGTCATTGATGCCCCTGTGTCCAGGTCAAATTTTCCATTTCTGATGTGCACTCCTTTAAACGATAACTTTGCAACTGCTTTGAGTATCCTAACTATTTTTACTTTGTTTTTTTTTACAAGACTTATGAGACTTTAATTTTCTAGATTAGTTTAATTAATTCCAAGTTTTACATTTTTATCATGAGCAGACAAATCACTAAGGCATTATTTACACGGGCGTTGCACACCTCGGAAGTGAAAAACTGCAGTTTTTTACGCCCGTGCTCGGCGCTGCGGGACGCGATGTCTCTCGCATCCCGCATAGATGAGAGTCTATGGAGGGATGCGTGAAGCGTGGAAAAATAGGACATATTCTATTCTCCCACAGACCCTTCACACGGCTGTGTGAACGGCCACATTGAATTGCAAAGGTCTGTGGGTCGGCCGATGATTCAACGGCTGTCGCACAGACGTTTTACACTCTCATGTAAATAAGTCCCAAAAATGTGGGTAAAAAACACCCTTTTGGAATTTTTTTTATAGATTTATCTGTTATTTAGGTGTGTGTGTGTGTGTGTGTGTGTGTGTGTGTGTGTGTGTGTGTATATATATATGTATATATATACATATATATATATATATATATATATATTATATACTGTTGCAGCTCTTTAACAGTTAGCCTTCACTCTCCAGGAGATAGAAGAAGACTAAAGAATTAAAGAGGCTCTGTCACCAGATAATAAGTGCCCTGTCTCTTACATAATGTGATCGGCGCTATAATATGGATAAAAGCAGTGGAATTTATTTTGAAAAACTATCATTTTTTTTATCAATTTATGAGCAATTTTAGATTTATGCTAATTAGTTTTTTAATAGACAACTGGGCGTGTTTTTACTTTTTATCAGCTGGGCGTTGTACAGAGGAGTGTATGACGCTGACCAATCAGTGACCAATCAGCGTCATACACTCCTCATTGTTCCAGCCCAGCTTCTTTCACTGCACAATCACACTGCAACAATGGGCTGGAACAATGAGAAGTGTATGACACTGATTGGTCACTGATTGGTCAGCGTCATACACTCCTCTGTTTTTACTTTTTATCAACTGGGCGTTGATAAAAAGTAAAAACACGCCCAGTTGTCTAATAAGAAACTAATTAGCATAAATCTATTTAAATTGATCATAACTTGCTCAAAAATGATAGTTTTTCAAAATAAAAACCACTGTTGTTATCTACATTACAGCGCCAATCAGATTATGTAGGAGATAGGGCACTTATAATCTGGTGACAGAGCCTCTTTAAAACAAAACTTTTAGTACCTTATCTGCCAAGATAACAAGCACACTGGCTCCATTATCTCTGGGCAGAAGCCCACGGAGGGAGAAGGAGGGGGGAGGTGCTGACATTCAATGGGGAGAGAGAAAAGTGCAGACTGCTTCATTGTGAGCAGAGCTGCACTTGTAACTTTAGTTTCATAAAAAAAACACGTTTGTTTTATGAAACTAAGTCAAAGAGGTGTCGACACTTGTAAAGAGAGCCAACACCTAGATTAGTGCCGAGCTGCTCACGCTGATGCAGCTTCTGCACTCATTAAACCCCGATGAACGCTGCAAACATCTATATATGTGCTAACTGCACGGGGCATCGGCAGTTAGAACATATATAGCCATATGGCAGTCGTGAAGGGGCTAATTAAGTTGTAAAGGGCATGGTCATTTAGTGGTTAGTACTGTTTTCTTGCAGCAATGGGCTCCTGGGTTTGAATATGGCCAAGGACGCATGTAATTTGGATGAGTTTCCTCTGGTTTCCTCCCACGCTCCAAAAACATACACATTAGATTACATGGCTTTCTATGAAATTAGACCTACTGTGTATGTATGAGATAGAGAAATAAGAGCCTCATTGAGGACAGGGACTGACATAAATTTTGACAAATTGTGGCAAAAAGTTGCGTACATGGCGGGTGCCAAAAGTTTATGGTTTTTAGACACTTGTTCACTTTCAGAGACAGTTTTGAAAAGTGTCTACAAAAAGGGCGTGGCTAAGGGGTGTACAATGCGCCAGATTTGTTAGTGGCGAGCACAATTTTGTTTGTCCAAAATATTGATGTTTAGTATGCAATCCATGAGGTGGCATAAGGAAAAAAAAGTGTCTAACATACAGTATCTAGCAAAATGCAACAAATGTATTATATAGAATGGACCATTGTGATAATTTTGTGGCGTTTCTGCCTGTCTGGCTTAGTTTTATGCTGTTTATCTTTAAGAGAGTATTAATAAATCTTCTTCATCTCCCATGGATGTGGAGAAGTTGGAGGATTGGTTTAACACGAATAAATGCAAGATTATGCACTTGGAAAGGGAAAATACAGGTCACCATTACATACTAAATGGGAAAAAACTGTGTAAAACTGATATAGAAAAGGACTTAGGAATTTTAGCGGGCAATAAACTTAACTGTAGCAACCATTGTCAAGAAGCTGCTGCCAAGGCAAATAAAATCATGGGGTGCATCAAAAAGGGTTTAAAGATGCACATGACAAGAGCACTTTAAAAAAAACCCTAGTCAGGCTGCACATGAAATATTGTGTACAGTTTTGGGCACCAGTGCACAAGGAAGACTAAAGTCATAAATGGAATGGTTGGACTACAATACCCCGTAGAATTATCAAAATTAGGTTATATACTTTTAGAAAAAAAAGACTGCTGAGGGGTGACCTAATAACTATGTATAAATATATTAAAGGTCAAAACAGAGTTCTCTCTCATGATCTATTTATACCCAGGACTGTAACTATAACAAGAAGGCATCCACTATGTCTAAAGTAAAGAAGGTTTCTACACTGGAATAGAAGGGGATTCTTTATTGTATGAGCAGTGACACTATGGAACATTCTGCCAGAGAAATTTGTTATGGTAAATTCAATAAAGGAGTTTAAAAGGGGCTTAGATGCCTTTCTTGAGTGTTATAATATTACACATTAGGTTTACTAGATTACTGAAGAGGGGTAATTTATTAAGTGATTTATTCTGATTGCCATATTCGAGTCAGGAAGGAGTTTTTCCCTAAGATGGGGAAAATTGGCTTTTGCCTCATGGGAGTTTTGCCTTTTTCTAGATCAACATTGCAGAATAATAAACTGTAATGTATGGACATATGTCTTTTTTGGGCCTTACCAACTATGATACTATGAATCTCTGTACAGGAAGGGGAGAAACTTTACCCTTGGACCGAAATGCTTCAGAAATCACAGACCGGATTCAACTTGCAATGGTGGCCTTGGATACAGCCAACCGCTTGTGCAGCCCTTCAGGAAGAGCAAAAAGAGAATCAGAAAGCCCGAGCAACTCCATCACAGCCAGATAAATGAGGACTGCTTCTACCACATCGAGAAAGAGCTGAGCCTGCTCCCTCGGATGAGAATGGGACAGACAAAAAGAAGGAGGGACTAACTCTTCATGGATATGGAATGCAAAGACCTTTTTGGGGAGAAAGGACTTGACAGGATGGAACACCTTTGACTCTTTGATTTTGCTCTCTCCAAGCGACGAATATTAGTAAAATGTATAGTTTTTAACAATTTGTTGAGTGCAAGCTTAGCAGAAATTGCAGAATTTGTAAAATATTTGCAGTATAGAATAGAGAAATACAGATTACATTTTCCCATATGTACAGTGCAAGTGTTTGCCCATATTACATAATAGAGCAAATGGAAGTCATAGAGGGGGTTCCTTACTAGGGCCAGAGGGGAGACTGCTAAATATCAGTTACTCCCGCTCTGGGGTCTTAACCCATTTATTTATTACGTAGCTGTAGCTAGCGCTGAGATCTGAATATACCAGGGCAGCAGCACTGATGGGTTCAGTGTCAGCTGGGATCCACCGGTTATCAATCACATCTAAGTTATGAACTTAGATGTGATCGGTATCAGCTCGATCCTGTGTGTCAGAGACACGCTGGACCCGCTGACACTGAAACTGTCAGTGCCGTTGACCGGATGGATACAGGTTTTACCGCTATATATATCTGCTCTGTAACCTAAGCAGCTGTATCTCTAAAACTAAAAATAATTTTTGATAAAAAGTATTTAGAAAGTTGCACCAGACACAATGATTGTTTTTTTAAATAAAAATGCCTAACACAATTTCAAAGGCGTATATAGCCTTTAAAACTTCACACTTGCAAAATTTAGTTTTAAGCTACTCAGGTATGTACATGAATAATTTATAACTTAGAAGCTATAACTATATATTTTTTTTTGGGCTAAACAATAATACATATATTCATCAGAACTCTGTGAATCTGTCCTACATGTAATAAATGGTAGCCTTAAGAGGAGGACTTTGCATGGTTAGTAACTAGGGTGCAAGTGGGCTATAATGTGAGAAATGTAGCATCCGTATTACAGCCAGACCGCCATGGTTCTACTGAACCAAACTTAGATCACCAATCAATCTTATGTTCAGGTCAGTAGAAACCTGTGAGAAAGGGGTGTTGCAGCTGTAATATGCATGTTAAAATGGCCGTATTGCACCCATGTGAAAGAGCATCACTGGAGCCTGAAATATTGCTCCTACTAGTGAAATACTGTACAGTGTAATAGAAGAGGAACATTTATGAGCACATGTTTCATTATTAGGGCACAGATATACTCTATGTAAAACACAGCACAATAACACAAGTTGATAAAAGATACACTTACAGTTAAAATGAGGGTTTATTATCTTTCTGGCCTCCAAGCTGTTTATTGTTATTTGAAAGATGATGTGCATTAACAGGAAGGAAAAACTTGTGAAACATAATGATTTTAATAACCGTCCCGTATGTCCTGTAAAATAAAGAATAAAAATGTGAGACTGTGATATGTATACAATGAAAACTCATAAAACCAACAAACTTTCATATACATGACAAATGCAAAATATACATCTACCATAACTGGCGTTATTGTTAGCAAATGTATAATCCAGGAGCTTTGTTATATATATATTCATCACTTTTTATGATTTATTTTTTGATTCGTTTTGACAGCGCAATGTGAAAGAATCCCATGCCTGCTATCTGGACACCATTAACTCTGATGGTGCTTTACATGAAGAACTTTGCTGTGGTAGTGTTCTGCACGGTGAAAAAACGCAATGAAATGCAATTTTTATGAAAGTTATTACAGTTTAATGCAGTTATTGTTTGCACGCTTTTTACATGCATTTAATATGAATGTGTAACACATGCAAAAATAGCTTTAATATCAGCTTCTGTTTAAGCATATCAAATGAATCTAGTAATTAAAGTATGATAAAATAGGCCAACATGTCCATATTGCTATGCGCACTATTAAAGATGTAACTAAAATATATAAATCCTCTGCTTCCAGCTCTTAAATTGCACCTCCATTTGTGCACCACAAATCTAATCAATAGGACTGACGATGATACTCCCCAGGTGTCGTACTGCCACAGTGTCGCCCAGCGTGCAGGAGCATCTCTCCACACCCAATGTCAGGTTAGTTCGGAGATACCTTCTACAGAATTTAGCTTTGGATTTGAACTGCCTTACAGTGTAATGTAGACTTTTAGCTGAATAAAATGTAACAACTTCAGGGTAAAAGACAATTTAAAATTTTTGTCAGATTAAAAAAACAAAACTGTTTTTCTAATTTACTGACATTGACCCCCACTTGACCAGATGTTAATTCTGGGGTAATGTGGTGGGCAAGAGCCCATCTTTCTGCAGAATTATTCCAGGAAAAATAAAATTAAGAATTGCATTGTGCCTATTAAATCAATGGGCCACCCATGTAGTGTGCAGATATGCAGGGTTCTCCAGAGTTAGAGTCACTCTTCGCTGTCACTCTACGCTCTGGCAAATACAGAGGGGTTGGGCTGGGGACCTCCCTCTGTTACATCCATAATGTCGTAACAAGACATATATAAAGGGGTTAAAGTAGAAATCTCCTTTAAAGCAGTAGATTCATGGGTATAGTATGAATTTATAGAGCACACACACTCACACACACACACACACACACACACACACACACACACACAGACAAATAGTTGCACACACACTTAAGATATAGTCAGAGCATTATAAAGTGTATAAATAGATTCACCATACAGTGTACATAGGCAATGCTGCCATGCTGTATACATAACTAATGCCACCATACAGAACACATATATAATGCTACCATACTGTACAAATAAATAATGTTGCGATGCTGAGCAAAAATATTGCCCATATAATGTCAGAGTAAACCCCCATTAAGTACCATTATAGCAAGAACAGTGCCTCCATTATCAATGTAACAATGCCAACTAATTTCCCCCCTGTAAACTGTATTGCCTGGAGAGTGTCCCTTACAAACAATAGTGCCTGCATAGTGCTCCTTTAAAACAGGGCCTACTGAGAGCCACCCATACAAATTAGTGCCAGTAGAGAGTAGTGGTATAATCTGCAATCTTCTTGGGCAGTAAAGTAATCAATGGGTAAATCTCAGGTGGTCTAGGGTGGTAAAGTGATAAATGTCACTGTCAGTTTTGGATTTATCTGCTGAATAATATTATAATTTACTTTTTCAGAGTTCTCTCCAAGCCCCCTTTTACCACCACACATCCTGATTACATTATTAAGTACTGATGTTTACAACCACAACTAGAGTGAGTTTACTGCATTTGGGTTTAAGTTCTCATTGACGAAGACAGCCTCTCTTTAAAACTAATCTGGATGGGTCCAGCTTCTGTCACCCTCAGTGATCAGTTTTTATCATTGATAGAAGCTGTGTCTCGGCACACATTTTCACTGCTGTGAACGCTACAGGGGAAATGTAGCATCACATGAAAGGCCATTCAAATTAATCATTTTGCATTAAGCAATTGTGGAAAGTAATGGTACAAAGTTTTTTTTTAAAAAAAATCAATGCTAAATATGTTTCTAACTTTATTTTACTACTTATCTATTTTCCAATAGAATTTTCCATGATAGTTATTTTCACTGTGAGTGATTCAGTCCAAAAAGTAAAATATTGATACTAGAAAAACAAATGCTGTCTATAACTATAAAAAGTACTGTGAAGTCTTATATGATCACATAAATGTCAGGGCCAAAAAATGAATATGTGGTAAAATTAAATATTAATCATTTTAAACACAGTTCACTTCTATATTTTGTATAATATGATTCATTGCACTTCTTGTAGTCTCACAAAGCTAAAAGTTCCCCACCTAAGAGAAACATCTCAATGTTTGCTACTATGAATCAAGCCACTGTTTACGCGGACTTGGCCTGACCTGACCCAGCAAGTTTATATTCTGTGGTTTTGAAAATAGAATCTGGCAGACTGGCAGAAACAAACAATAATAAATATGTATGCATAAATAAAAAAAATTATGCCAAATAACAGAGGATATTGTTTCCCTGCAATCCTGATATTTACTTCCAAAACGTATCTAGATATTATCTAGATGTTATCAGTCCGTTGTGTGTAATGGTTTTGCAGTTGAAGAAACGGACTTCGAATTATGGTTTTAGATTATCCAAATTGTGCTCGTCTTGGCACTGCATCTAATTATGTGTGCAAGTTGCTTATTATGATCATACCTTGCATAACCTCACTTTTTATATTTTTGTTCATAATGTAAAACAAGAAATTGGATGAAATCAACATGAAAGTAGCTTATAACCCATAACCCATAGGCCTTAGGCCTCATGCACACGAACGTATTCTTTTCCTCTCGTAAATACTGGCGTAAATACGGGTCCTTTGTCACACGTATTCGACCCGTATTCCACCAGTATTTACGGACCCGTGCCAGTAAATACGGGTCCGGTGTCACCAGTATTCCACCCGTATTTACAGACCCGTTTTCTCTGCACTAATCGGCAGCCCCTTCTCTCTATCAGAGAGAAGGTGCAGCCCTTTCGGGCAGAGTTTCCGCAGCGATTGAAAGTAAAAGAAGTTCATACGTACCGTTGTCTTGGTGACGCATCCCTTTTTTGACATCCAGTCCGACCTCCCTCGGTGACACGGCAGTCCATGTGACCGCTGCAGCCTGTGATTGGCTACAGCTGTCACATGGGATGAAACGTCATCCCGGGAGGCCGGACTGGAGGAAGAAGCAGGGTAAGTTAACTTTTAATACTATTACCTCCAGCGAAAACACAAGAGAAAGAAAAAGAGTCAAAAACTATCAATAAATGTAAATTTGCCAATGGCATAGAAAAAGATATATTTTATTGGACAATACAAATAACACGATTAAAAATAGACTACAAATCAAAATGGACTGTATATCTCCAAAGGGTATGGGAGAGGGACGTTGGTCATGGAGGTAAAACAGTACAAACAACAGTTTATAACAGTAGTTCTAAGCGGTTTGCCAGCAAATAGATACAGAGGAAGCGAGGGTTAGCTACAACCATATACAATGTCGGTATATATCAGCAAGAACGATTAATCTAGTAACAGGCATGAAAAGGATAAAGAGCTTAATAGTTAAGCAGAGAACGTCTCCGTGCAACCAGACCTGCTGTCTAAGTAGACGTAAATGTTTTGCAGCTAAACCTGTCGCAAGCTCAGAAGAGTAAATGTATCAATCAGTAGTCACATATTTAACAATTGCAAAAGAAACACCGCTAGTACTGACCCATATCGTTCCAAGGATGTGGTGACTCCCAAAGGTGGAGAAACCCCAACGCGCGTTTCGCGTGGATGGCTTTTTCAAGGGGTATGTTCCTAATCATTTGAATTACGCCTCTTATGCAATACGTCACAGGGTCAGCTGAGCTCATCAGCCAATAGGGGAATGATTTCAGCCGTGCGCGTCCAAAGAAAAGGCATCGCGATACTTAAACTCCGGGCCGTCAAGACACGACCACGCATGCGCGGCTCCGGAAACCGCGCAAGCGCAGACGCGTACAATGAACAATCCAGGCAAGTCCCGACGATGACAGAACTGACACACACGGATGAAAAACATGATAAGGTAAAGATAGGGGACTCAATATAGCACTAAAAAATATATAATAATCGGGCCAATATCAGTGCTATTTATCTAATTCACGGCCAAATTCAGTAAGACTATCACACTAACTCAAATATCGGAAAAAATCTATCGTATAAACAGATCATTCAGATATAAGCAAAACAGGTACCATAGTCAGATCAATCCATATTACGGTAATGTGATCAGTACTAGAGTAACTAAAAACATTCCTGTAGAGAAAGTAATCATGATAAAAATAATACTAAAAATAAGCATAAAAATTAAACTTTACAAATTATAAACTAACATGTGAAGAAAATCTCATAATAAATGAGCTAAACAAATATATTTATAAAAATATATATTTATAAATGATTATTAATATATGTGATAATTACAGAAGACAACATATAATCATGAGTGTCAAAACTAAACAAAAGTAAGATGCTTGCTAACAAAAATTTTATTTATAGCAGCAATTAGTGAGATACCACAGTTATAAAGAGATAAATTCGTATAAAGTGAATTACAAAAAGTGATAAATAAAAACGGTAACTCTCTACTTTAAAAACATAGTTCGTGCACAATGCAGTACAGGAAATGTCACATAACAAAAATATATTGTCAAAGAATGGATATACATTACTAACATATCAACACCATATAAATTGATCAAATATACAATATAAGATATTGAAGAGTCTCCTATGCCCAAATCCAATCCCTCAGAATCTCAGAAGGCACGCTCGCAGATGGTCTAAGGCATACATGATCAGCAACAGAGGAAATGACTAAATAGAACAAAAACACATATTAATAGACATACAGTTAAAACAAATTAAAAATACATATAGGCAGGAAGTTCATAGAAATGACACAAAACTTAGTGTCTCATTCAGACCAACAGGGGCCATAGTACCTAAAGTGACTATCCACTTACATTCCCTCTGGGCTAGCAGTTTCTTGACGTCTCCGCCTCTAATCCCAGGGAGAACTCTATCAATACCCCATGCCTTAAATGATTTGGGATCACAGGCATGGTGTATTTTGAAGTGCTTAGGGATGGTCTTAAGGAGTGTGAGATCATCCACATCTCTTGCAGCCACTATGTCACGCACGTGTTCACGTATTCTGACACGTAATTGCCTTGACGTTAGACCTACGTATACTTTTTGACAGGCACAGGTGGCGTAGTAAATAACATTCATTGTACTACAAGAGATGTAGTGTCTAATATCAAACTCCCTGTTATCAATCATTGATACAAATTTAGTTGTACGGACCAGATTCTTACAGGACAGGCAATCACCACAAGGATAACAACCATGTCTAGGGGTACTTGATGTAAATGGATTGCACTGTCTTGGTACATAGTGACTTCTTACCAGCATATCCTTCAAGTTCATACTTCGTCGAGCCGTCATAAGTGGTTTGTTGGAGAGATTGCCTGCCAACGCGGGTTCTAAGTGCAGAATTGGCCAATGTTTCTCTAACACGGATCTCATCGTATGCCACTGGTTATTGTATGTAGTGATGTATCGAATTTTGATATCATCACTTTTCTTTTTTCCCAAGGAATGTAAAATTGAGTTCCGGCTCGTAGATTGCGCCCGTCTATAGCCCTTCTTGATACTTCTATGGCTATACCCCCTGTCAAAAAATCTTTCTTTTAAATCAGTAGCTTGTTTCTCAAAGTTTGCTTCTGATGAGCAAATACGTCGCATTCTCAGGAATTGACCAGTAGGGACGGCACCAATCGTCGACCGGCTGTGGGCAGAGGAAGCATGGAGCAAGGAATTAACCGACGTCTTTTTCCTAAAGACATCGGTCTGGAGACAGCCTGTGGAGTCAACCTCAATGCTAATGTCCAAAAAGTCGACCCTGTGTTGATCATACACATAGGTCAACTTTATGTTCATGTCATTGACATTAAGGCATTGCATGAAGTGTATAAGCTGCGTCTCTGTCCCCTGCCAAACAAATAGAACATCATCAATGTATCTCATCCAGGACAGCACATGGTCGTCGGCGTGGGCGCCACCATCATGGAAAACCTGCCTCTCCCAATACCCGAGAAACAGGTTTGCGTATAACGGCGCACACGCCGCCCCCATGGCCGTACCTTGTTTTTGTACATAGAACACATCCTTAAAGACAAAGAAGTTATGTGTCAGGATGTATTCCAGTAATTCCACAACCAGTCGACAAGTGGGGCCGTCCCAACTGCTCGTCCCCAAAAAGAAACGTACCGCATTTAACCCATCAGTATGTCGTATGCTGGTGTACAGCGACTCAATGTCCGCTGTCACCAGGATCATATCAGCATCTAAATTGATGCCATCAATTTTTTTTAAGACATCAGATGTGTCTTTCCAGGGGCCTAATACCACGGGGCCTACGGGTCCAAATCTTTCCCTCCTTTCCGATTGAGGATGAGGTCTTTAAAACTAAATGGGAGGGGTTTGCTTCCGATTGCTCTAGAGGCTTTATGCATCTGCTGTCCCAGGCAAACCAAGTGACTTTATGTGATCTGGAAAAAGAAATTGAAGAATTGCAAACCAATCTGAAAAATGACCTCTCCAACACAGAACTTGAGAAACTAAATGATGACCTTGACAGGGATTTTTCAAAGTGGGAGCAGGAAATTCTTTCTGTCAAATCTTCCAAATTCCAGAGAGACAACAATGACTCTCAGCAAGGGAAGATGTACAGATGGCGCAATGGGCGATCTAGATCTTTTAGTAGATCGAGGTCTACATCTTTCTCATCTGTGATTTCCAGTGATAATCTTGGAAGATTAAAACGCAATGATGAGATAACCACCCCTCAAGAAACCATCTACCCTCGTAGAAACAGGGAGAGACAGGTGGCAAGGCGTAAGGACAACCAGACATATCAACAGGGGAAGAAACCAAGGAATACACTAGAGGTGATTAATTTATCTGAGCATTCCCTCTCGGAGACACAATGTGATGTACTGAGTAAGGGACTGACATTCTCACCCTGTAATTCCTTTAACTTCTTTGCAGCTATGAAGGATCTATATCTATTCTCACGAAAACTAATTCTTAAAAAGTTACATAGTAGATCTGGAATAGATGTGGGACTGAATAGTGCTCTGGAGAAAGAAGCACTTAAGGCCCTTGAGGATCTGTTACAAGAGCAAATTTCTACTGACCAAGGTAGGTTCCCAAAATCAATTATACCCAGATCATTGAGGTTCCCACCCTTGTCCATATGCCCACAAGTCGAGATTTTTACTAAGATGGTAATAAACGACTTTAAACGCATCTCGTCAAACAGGAAATTTGATAATTTAACTAAAAATCAACGCGATGCATTAGAAGAACTAAAAGGATATGAGGATGTGGTATTCAAGGCGGCGGACAAGGGTGGGAACATCGTGATCTGGCCTATTGATAAGTATGAAAAGGAGGCATATAGACAACTTAGAGATAAAAATACCTATCTTAAACTTACTTATAACCCATTGGGAACTTTTTCAGTAGAGTTATGTAAGATCCTCACGATGGCCCATGAGCAGGGAATTATTCCGAAAAACATATTATCCGGACTAATGACACAATACCCAAGAATTCCAACTTTATATTTCCTGCCCAAGGTTCACAAAAATATGACAGACCCCCCGGGACGTCCCATAGTGTCAGGGATAGGAGGACTGTGCGATCCTATCTGTAGGTTCATTGACCATTATCTAAAACCACTAGTAGAAAGCTTACCATCTCACGTCAAAGACATATCTGATGTCTTAAAAAGAATTGATGGCATCAATTTAGATGCTGATATGATCCTGGTGACAGCGGACATTGAGTCGCTGTACACCAGCATACGACATACTGATGGGTTAAATGCGGTACGTTTCTTTTTGGGGACAAGCAGTTGGGATGGCCCCACTTGTCGACTGGTTGTGGAATTACTGGAATACATCCTGACACATAACTTCTTTGTCTTTAAGGATATGTTCTATGTACAAAAACAAGGTACGGCCATGGGGGCGGCGTGTGCGCCATCATACGCAAACCTGTTTCTCGGGTATTGGGACAGGCAGGTTTTCCATGATGGCGGCGCCCACGCCGACGACCATGTGCTGTCCTGGATGAGATACATTGATGATGTTCTATTTGTTTGGCAGGGGACAGAGACGCAGCTTATACACTTCATGCAATGCCTTAATGTCAATGACATGAACATAAAGTTGACCTATGTGTATGATCAACACAGGGTCGACTTTTTGGACATTAGCATTGAGGTTGACTCCACAGGCTGTCTCCAGACCGATGTCTTTAGGAAAAAGACGTCGGTTAATTCCTTGCTCCATGCTTCCTCTGCCCACAGCCGGTCGACGATTGGTGCCGTCCCTACTGGTCAATTCCTGAGAATGCGACGTATTTGCTCATCAGAAGCAAACTTTGAGAAACAAGCTACTGATTTAAAAGAAAGATTTTTGGACAGGGGGTATAGCCATAGAAGTATCAAGAAGGGCTATAGACGGGCGCAATCTACGAGCCGGAACTCAATTTTACATTCCTTGGGAAAAAAGAAAAGTGATGATATCAAAATTCGATACATCACTACATACAATAACCAGTGGCATACGATGAGATCCGTGTTAGAGAAACATTGGCCAATTCTGCACTTAGAACCCGCGTTGGCAGGCAATCTCTCCAACAAACCACTTATGACGGCTCGACGAAGTATGAACTTGAAGGATATGCTGGTAAGAAGTCACTATGTACCAAGACAGTGCAATCCATTTACATCAAGTACCCCTAGACATGGTTGTTATCCTTGTGGTGATTGCCTGTCCTGTAAGAATCTGGTCCGTACAACTAAATTTGTATCAATGATTGATAACAGGGAGTTTGATATTAGACACTACATCTCTTGTAGTACAATGAATGTTATTTACTACGCCACCTGTGCCTGTCAAAAAGTATACGTAGGTCTAACGTCAAGGCAATTACGTGTCAGAATACGTGAACACGTGCGTGACATAGTGGCTGCAAGAGATGTGGATGATCTCATACTCCTTAAGACCATCCCTAAGCACTTCAAAATACACCATGCCTGTGATCCCAAATCATTTAAGGCATGGGGTATTGATAGAGTTCTCCCTGGGATTAGAGGCGGAGACGTCAAGAAACTGCTAGCCCAGAGGGAATGTAAGTGGATAGTCACTTTAGGTACTATGGCCCCTGTTGGTCTGAATGAGACACTAAGTTTTGTGTCATTTCTATGAACTTCCTGCCTATATGTATTTTTAATTTGTTTTAACTGTATGTCTATTAATATGTGTTTTTGTTCTATTTAGTCATTTCCTCTGTTGCTGATCATGTATGCCTTAGACCATCTGCGAGCGTGCCTTCTGAGATTCTGAGGGATTGGATTTGGGCATAGGAGACTCTTCAATATCTTATATTGTATATTTGATCAATTTATATGGTGTTGATATGTTAGTAATGTATATCCATTCTTTGACAATATATTTTTGTTATGTGACATTTCCTGTACTGCATTGTGCACGAACTATGTTTTTAAAGTAGAGACTTACCGTTTTTATTTATCACTTTTTGTAATTCACTTTATACGAATTTATCTCTTTATAACTGTGGTATCTCACTAATTGCTGCTATAAATAAAATTTTTGTTAGCAAGCATCTTACTTTTGTTTAGTTTTGACACTCATGATTATATGTTGTCTTCTGTAATTATCACATATATTAATAATCATTTATAAATATATATTTTTATAAATATATTTGTTTAGCTCATTTATTATGAGATTTTCTTCACATGTTAGTTTATAATTTGTAAAGTTTAATTTTTATGCTTATTTTTAGTATTATTTTTATCATGATTACTTTCTCTACAGGAATGTTTTTAGTTACTCTAGTACTGATCACATTACCGTAATATGGATTGATCTGACTATGGTACCTGTTTCGCTTATATCTGAATGATCTGTTTATACGATAGATTTTTTCCGATATTTGAGTTAGTGTGATAGTCTTACTGAATTTGGCCGTGAATTAGATAAATAGCACTGATATTGGCCCGATTATTATATATTTTTTAGTGCTATATTGAGTCCCCTATCTTTACCTTATCATGTTTTTCATCCGTGTGTGTCAGTTCTGTCATCGTCGGGACTTGCCTGGATTGTTCATTGTACGCGTCTGCGCTTGCGCGGTTTCCGGAGCCGCGCATGCGTGGTCGTGTCTTGACGGCCCGGAGTTTAAGTATCGCGATGCCTTTTCTTTGGACGCGCACGGCTGAAATCATTCCCCTATTGGCTGATGAGCTCAGCTGACCCTGTGACGTATTGCATAAGAGGCGTAATTCAAATGATTAGGAACATACCCCTTGAAAAAGCCATCCACGCGAAACGCGCGTTGGGGTTTCTCCACCTTTGGGAGTCACCACATCCTTGGAACGATATGGGTCAGTACTAGCGGTGTTTCTTTTGCAATTGTTAAATATGTGACTACTGATTGATACATTTACTCTTCTGAGCTTGCGACAGGTTTAGCTGCAAAACATTTACGTCTACTTAGACAGCAGGTCTGGTTGCACGGAGACGTTCTCTGCTTAACTATTAAGCTCTTTATCCTTTTCATGCCTGTTACTAGATTAATCGTTCTTGCTGATATATACCGACATTGTTTATGGTTGTAGCTAACTCTCGCTTCCTCTGTATCTATTTGCTGGCAAACCGCTTAGAACTACTGTTATAAACTGTTGTTTGTACTGTTTTACCTCCATGACCAACGTCCCTCTCCCATACCCTTTGGAGATATACAGTCCATTTTGATTTGTAGTCTATTTTTAATCGTGTTATTTGTATTGTCCAATAAAATATATATTTTTCTATGCCATTGGCAAATTTACATTTATTGATAGTTTTTGACTCTTTTTCTTTCTCTTGTGTTTTATCTGATATTTGGAGTTTCTATCATTACTGGGGAGTTGAATAAATTTAACCGCACTTGCTGGCGACTTAGCCCATAGACTGTATAGTCCCTTGAGACATATGTTGACATTATTACCTCCAGCGGTAGTCACTGTCCCAGGTGCTGAAAGAGTTACTGCCGATCAGTTAACTCTTTCAGCACTCTGGACAGTGACTATCCCCTGACGTCGCCTAGCAACGCTCCAGTAATTACGGGAGCCCCATAGACTTCTATGGCCCTGCCCGTGCCGTTATTACGGCCTGGAATAGGACATGTTCCATATTTTTCAACGGCACGGGCACCTTCCCTTAAGCATACGGGAAGGTACCCCTGGCCAATAGAAGTCTATGGTCCCGTAATTACGGACGTTTTTACGTTCTTGTGCTTGAGGCCTTATGAAACAAAACTAAGTGCTGACTTTGTTAATGTAGACACGATGAGTAATTCAGTTTGAACAAAATTTCAATGTGCTATCTGTGTTTTTTCATAAGGCTCAAAGAAAACCTAAGGAGTTGTATTAACTTGATTTTAACAGTGCATAATTATTATTATTATTTTTTTTTTACAAATGCTGCCTGCTACATCTTTATAGATCTATACATTATTTTATTTTCACTTTCCATAAATGTACTCTTCACATTCAAATAAAGCCACAGAAATGCCATGGTCTGGATAATTCTGATTACTAAATTTTCATCCTTTATTATTATAATAGTAATCTACTAAATTTGTGTAAGATTTAGAAAATCTCACTTTCAGCATGCATCACATTTTAGCATACACATTTTTTATTGACTTCATAAAATAAATACTTAATTTTAAGTAATAATCTATGTAATAGTCATTGGCCAGTACATTACCACCAGAGTTAGTGATGTAATTTTTTTTGTACACTATATGGCCAAAAGTATGTAGATACCTGACCATCACACCGATATGAGATTGTTGGACATTACATTCCAAAACCATGGTCGTTAATATAGACTTTGGCCCACTTTTACAGCTATAACAGACTCCATACTACTGGGAAGGCTTTACACAGAATTTTGGAGTGTGCCTGTGCGGATTTATGCCTATTCAGCTAAAAGAGCATTTCTGAAGCTAGGCAATGATGTTAAACAGGAAGGTCTAACTGGTAATCGACTTTTCAATTTATCCAAAAAGTGTTCGATGAGGTTGAGGTTCGGGCTCTGTGCAGGCCACTTTTCGGATTATCATTTGCGTTTTTCCTCCCCATCTTCTAAAAGCCATAACTTTTACATTTTTCTGTCGATTTATTTTTATTTTTTGCGGGACGAGTTGTAGTTTTTCATGGAACCATTTATTGTACCATATAATGTAATAGGAAACTGAAAAAAAAAATCTTTGTGGGGTGGAATTGAGAAAAAAAACAGCGATTCCTCAATTGTTTTTTGGGTTTTGTGTTTACAGTGTTCACCGTGCAATAAAAACAACATGTTAACTTTATTTTGCGGGTCAATATGATTACGGCAATACCAATTTTATATATTTCTTTTTACTACTTTTACAAGGAAAAAACTAATTGTTAAAAATAACATTTGTTTTGCATTGCCACTTTCTAAGAGCCATAAGTTTTTTATTTTTCCGTCGATATGGCGGTATGAGAACTTATTTTTTGCGAGACGATCTTTAGTTTTTAAATGTACCATCTTGGGGTACATTCAAGTTTTTGATCACTTTTTATTCCATTTTATGCTGGAGATGAGGTGACCAAAAAACAGTGATCCTGTTACAATATATATATATATATATATATATATATTTTTTTTATTTTTTTTATTATTTTATTTTTTACTCCGTTCACCGTTGGGGTTAAATACTGGGGTTAAACACTGCCTGAGGCAGGGCTTAATAGGAGTACAAAGATGGAAGACATGGGGGCCTTCATTAGGCCCCCAGGCTGCCATGGCAACCATCGTCACCCCATGATCGCATTGCAGGGGGGGGGCGATGGGTTGTAAGAGGGGGCTGACCTTCTCTTTCTAACGGCTTGAATGTCATGGTCGCTTTTAACCGCATCATCTAAGAAGTTAAACTAGCAGGATCCTGCTCGTTAAAGTGAAGTGTGGGCTGTATCACACAGCCGACCCCTGTGTAGTATGGAGCAGGCTCAGCCCGTGAGCCTGCTCCATACTCCCCTTACCCAGCTATGACTAAATTGCGTCAAAGGCATCATTTTGCCACGTTTCTTCTATTTATATGTAGTAGAATAACCCCAAGTAATTAAAGCATATGAATGTTGAATGGGGCCGTGAATGAGGCTGTGCCGCAGTTCCCTGCACAGCTGTGCAGAGAAGACTTTGAAGAAGGCGCAGCACTAAAGAAGCTGCCTTAGCTTTGACCCCACTTTATTCTCAGTATTGGTGGAGGTCTAAAAAATGTATGGCATATTCACCTCTGAGGCCCCTCAGGCTGGTCTCAGAGGCAAGTTCATTAATTCATTTGTCATAACCGATAACTGCATACGTGAATAGTTGATTATTGTTGCTATCCACATGAGTTGTCGAAGTTGTAACAGCAGGTCCATTGTACCCTGGAAACATTCCAGTATTGTCCCCAATGGTAAATTCTTAACTTCTGAAGTTTTGGATACCAGGACCTAGATGGCCATATTAGATATACCAGTACTATTTGTTCTATGTGTTACTGTCACGTAGGGTTCGTGGACCCACTGGGGTCGTACCGCCTTGGCAGTATGGCAGCTGGCCAACAGGGCGCAGGTCAGAGTCTATAGTTTATCGGACAGTAGCAAGGCAGGCTTGGCAGGATCTAGGCAGCAGGTAGACGTCAGTCGTGGAGAAGCAGGCGTGGTATACAGCACAGCACGGCTACAGCTAAGCACTGCACTAGATCAGGATACAGGTTACAGGAACAGGAAACACTGGGAGCAGGAAACAGTAGGGGACCATTTGAAAGACAGACTAGGAATACAACAACAAAGCTCAGGCGTGGGAGGATGGGGCTGGGACCTTCTTATAGCCCAGGGTACTCTGGGCCAATTAGCTCAATCACAAACATGCTTGAGCTCTGGCTTCTCAAGTCTGGACCCTTGTTGTCACTGTGGAGCAGGATGGCGAATGTGCAAACATCTCTTGAGAGAAGGGCGTCAACTGGATGAAAGGAGTTTGTGGTCAGCGACCACGGACGTTTCAGTTACTTCTGTATTTTCTGCAATATTTGTGGAAGCATGTTTGGGGGAGGGAATGCATTAAGGTTTACCAGACATATCCACGAAAAGGAAAGCAGATCTATCCTCTAATCTTTTGGGGGCCAAGTTCTTGCTGCGAACGTGAGTGTCTGTGCTGTTGTTTGGGTGGTGAACAGATATATCTCTCCGTTGCTAAAGATCTGTAATATTTTCAAGAATACTTGAATTTTCAGTGTCACTATTGCTAATGCCAACTTCTGTGTGGAAATTGCATCTACTACCTTTTTTGTGTGTCCTGGAACATAATGTACTGTTAACTCTATACCCCTCTCTAGGGCCCAATTTCAAAACTCTAGCGACTCGGCCAATAGGTTCCTCAAATTTGTTCCTCCCATTTTGTTGATATATGCTACTGAAGTCCTGTTGTCCACCTGGATCAGGACTAACTGCTGTGGGGGATTGTCTTGAACTAAAGCCTGGCATCATAGTCTTGCCGCTCTGAGTTCTAGCGCGTTTATGTGCAACTTCTTTTCTGAATCTGTCCAGATAATACTTACTGCTGAATTTGTTGAGAATGCTTCCCAACCAAGGAGAGAGTCGTCTGATGAAACTGTGGTATTTGGTGGTGAGGAATAATTTGTGCATGAAACAAGGTAATTTAGCTGAATACATTTTTCTAATTCCTCTCCCACCCCTTTGGGAAGTGTCACTTTGTTTTCGACCTCTAACCTAGTCTGAGGTTCTCTTCTTCAGCACATGTGGATCTGCATGCAAATTTTTGGCGCTCGTTTATGACCTGATTGCATTGCTACTATCTTCACAATTAGTCTTGCAATTCCTTAAAAAGAAACGCAGTGAAAAATGCCAACGAAACAGTGTGTATCCAGTCTAATTAAACTCTCTGGAACATTTGTGGTAGTCTCGATGATGAATCAAGATGTGGTTGTTTAGACAATAACACTCTGGCATATGCTATGAAACTTTTAGATAAAACATCTCATTGGTCTATTTAAGAGATACTACAGTACATAAATTGAGGCACATCAAGGTCTCATAAATGTAACTGGACATTCTCTATGCCAATAAATTCACTTATTTAAATATACCCTCCTTCTTGCCAAACAACACATAATTACAATGGAGGAAATACTTGCAAACATTTCACCTTAAATTATTGTCATTCTGCTTTCCTCTTTATACTACTACTGGCTCAGCTCCTGAATTTAAAATGTCATAGCCCATCTCCAATTTATTCAAATATGCAGAGAAAATGTAGGTCTACTCTTGTTGATAAAGTGCTCTTCTATTAGTCATGTCTAACAGATCAATGTGCATGAACAATTCATGGAGCCAGGTAGCTGGTGGGCTAAATTTATAAGCAATAAACCAAATTGCCAATGGCAAAAGAATAAGCCCTTGTTTCCCAGGTACCTAACATATATTTGTAAATATCATAAAACATAACTTTTAATTATATTAGAGAACAAACAAACACACAGTGATTAAAAATGGTTAATGCGGACTATTGGTCCAAATAATTGTGTATATAGTGTCAATTTGACAACGTATCACTCTTATTGTAAAGTCTATATGATGAATCAAGCCACACAGTGTATCAAGTATCAGAGCTACACAGTGTAGCTAAAGAATAGCTAAGCTAATGAATAACCAATGTCTGGCTATTATGAGAATCAAGCAGCGGCTGCAGTCCGCTTAGAAGAGGACACTATACATTAGACCGCATTGATATGTTTAAAAATAGGACTTCTCATAGCCCTGTGACATGTTTCACCACAATAGTGGCGTCTTCAGGGGTATCGGGGCTTATGGCGGCGAGCACAAGGGCATCCCCCTCCTCGTGTTGCTTAGAGCTGTCTACGTCATGACCAATCAGAGTGGCAAGGCCAGTCGGGCCTCCCTGAGATAACATTGACGGATGCATGCTCGAATAGAATGTCTCGGAGTTCAACCAATCACTGGCCATCTTCCGCGACTGCGCGATCTGGAAAAATACTAGCAACGAAACAATAAGTGCAGATGATACACCACTGCGCATGTCCATGGATTTAGCTTCTAAAAAGAATGTAATATATTGTGAATTTAGCTTCTATATAGCAAAAGGTAGAATAGATTATAATAGGATAGATACTATGCTTAGGATTAGATAATAGACTTCCAAAGGAAGTCTAACTTATGATATTAATAACATTGTGAAATACCAGAAGTATCACTCAATTCCACTCTTCTCTATACTAGAGGATATTTATAAACTGGCTTATAATAATTTAAATGGCTATATCAACTACATCTATGGAGATGGAACAAATATATATATATATATAATATTCTTATAACATTGAATACATAATTGATTTTAGATTGCAGATAGGACGTACAGTGGGGGATAAAAATTTAGAACATTATAATTCTTATATGGAAATTAGTATCCATTGATGTAATATGTAATTGCTCTATAGCCACCAAAAAGATATATATGTGAATACCGATAATAGTCTTTCTCTTGGACAAAAATAAATTAATCTATCTATAAGGTCAAATTTTATAATTACTTGATAAACAACTTAAAGGACGGCACAGTGGATCATGTATGGAATATCCTTATTATAAGAAAGCCACAAAAGTAAAGCCTTTGTTTAGACCATTGGGGCTAAGGCTGCTAAGTCGGTGAATCCAACTAGCCTCTTCTTGTAACAATTTACTATCTAGGTTGCCCTCTCTGGGGCCTGACCTAACCAAAGTGACCCCCAAAATTGGAGGGATCTAGTGTCACCATCATGTACTGCCCTCATATGTCTCGATAAGGGCATCTCTTCTTTTCTATTAATAGAACTAAGGTGTTTGGAAATTCGTCTCCTAAGTTGTAGTATAGTTTTGCCCACATAGAATTTTGGGCAAGGGCATTTCGCAATGTATACAACTCCAGAACTCTGACAATTAATGAACTATCTGTGATCATAAAGTCTCCCATTAATGGGGTTGGTAAATCTTTTCGTTTTCGGCATGAGAGCACAAAATGTACATCGTCCACATGGATAAGATCCCAAGATGGGTTTACAAGTTATAGAAGAAAACGGCAAAATAAGAAAAAAAAATATATAAACAAATATGCAAACAAATATAAGTAAAAAAAATCTAAAAATAAATGCAAATATGGTAAAGGAAATAAATCAAAATAACACCCAATGCTCATGCCAGTCCAAACCGTTGCAATAGTCACCCAATCACACGAGACTATACCTATTATTTTTTTAAATGACCAAAACTAAATAAGTTACCCATTCTAACACTTTATTTTAGTGTAATTTTTATGCTTTGCAAAATAAAGAACTACGAATTTCAAAAAGTTTCGTGTTTTTTTACTTATTGTCCTATGTGACATGAAAAAAAGACACCAAAACACTCTGGTTGCTAAGGTGTTAATACAGGTTTAATGGCCCTAACGTTTTTATTTGTTAGGCTATAAATATTGTATACCTCTTTTTGAACGTGACATATAGTGCTGTTTTTTTTGCATCATTTCTTTTTAAGTGTTCTTAATTAGGAGTAAATTTTTACATAAAATACAAAAACATAACATTCTAATATTTAGTCCTTTAACCCCTTCCCTCTTTAGCCACTTTTGACCTTCCTGACCGAGCCTCATTTTTCAAATCTGACATGTGTCACTTTATGTGGTAATAACTCCGGAATGCTTTCACCTATCCAAGCGATTCTGAGATTGTTTTCTCGTGACACATTGGACTTTAAGTTACTGGCAAAATTTGCTCGATATGTTCAGTATTTAATTGTGAAAAACACCAAAATTTAGCGAAAAATTGCAAAAATTAGCATTTTTCTCAATTTAAATGTATCTGCTTGTAAGACAGGCCGTTATACCACACAAAATGGTTGCTAATTAACATCACCCATATGTCTACTTTAGATTGGCATCGTTTTCTGAACATCCTTTTATTTTTCTATGACGTCACAAGGCTTAAAACTTTAGCAGCAATTTCTCACATTTTCAAGAAAATTTCAAAAGGCCATTTTTACAGGGGCCAGTTCAGTTGTGAAGTGGCTTTGAGGGCCTTATATATTAGAAACCCCCAAAAAGTCACCCCATTTTAAAAACTTCACCCCTCAAAGTATTCAAAACAGCATTTAGAAAATGTCTTAACCCTTTACACATGTCACAGGAATTAAAGCAAAGTAGAGGTGAAATTTACAAATGTCATTTTGTTTTGCAGAAATAAATTTTTAGCACAATTTTTTTTATAACACAGAAGGTTTTACCAGAGAAATGCAACTCAATATTTGTTGCCCAGTTTCTGCAGTTTTAGGAAATATCCCACATGTGGCCGTAGCGTGCTACTGGACTGAAGCACGGGCCTCAGAAGCAAAGGAACACCTAGTGGATTTTGGGACCTTATTTTTGTTAGAATAAATTTTAGGCACCATGTCAGGTTTGAAGGGCTCTTGCGGTGCCAAAACAGTCAAAATCCCCCAAAAGTGACCCCATCTGGGAAACTACACACCTCAAGGAAATTATCTAGGGGTACAGTGAGCATTTTGACCGCACAGGTTTTTTACAGAAATTATTGGAAGTAGGCCGTGAAAATTAAAATCAACATTTCTTCAAAGAAAATGTAGGTGTAGCGATTTTTTTTCTAATTTCCACAAGGACTAAAGGAGAAAAAGCACCGTAAAATTTGTAAACCAATTTCTCCCGAGTAAAACAATACCCCACATGTGGTAATAAATGGTTGTTTGGAGACACGGCAGGGCTGAGAAGGGAAAGAGCGCTATTTGGCTTTTGGAGCTCAAGTTTAGCAGGAATGGTTTGCGGAGGCCATGTCACATTTACAAAGCCCCTGAGGGGACAAAACAGTGGAAACCCCCCACAAGTGACCCCATTTTGGAAACTACACCCATTGAGGAAATTATCTAGGGGTATAGTGAGCGTTTTGACCCAACAGGTTTTTTGCATAAATTATTGGAAATAGGCCCTGAAAATGACAATCTAAATTTTTTGTAGGTTTAAAATGTAGGTTTAGCTAATTTTTTCTCATTTCCACAAGGACTGAAGGAGAAAAATCACTGTAAAATTTGTAAAGGAATTTCTCCCGAGTAAAACGATACCCCACATGTGGTAATAAACGGCTGTTTGGAGACACGGCTTGGCTTAGAAGGGAAAGAGCGCTATTTGGCTTTTGGAGATCACATTGAGCAGGAATGGTTTGCGGAGGCCATGTCACATTTGCAAAGCCCCTGAGGGGAAAAAACAATGAAAACGCCCAAAAAGTGACACCATTTAGGAAACTACACCTCTTGAGGAATTCATCTAGGGGCGTAGTGAGCATTTTGACCCCACAGATGTTTCATAGAATTTATTAGAATTGGGCAGTGAAAATAAAAACAATCCTTATTCTTCAATAAGACGTAGCTTTAGCGCAAATTTTTTTCATTTTCGCAACAAATAAAGGAAACAAAAGAACCCAACATTTGTAAAGCAATTTCTACCGAGTACGGCGATACCCCATATGTGGTCATAAACTGCTGTTTGGGCACACGGCAGGGCTCAGAAGGGAAGGACCGCCATTTGGAGTGCAGATGTTGCTGGATTGGTTTCTGGGCGCCTGTGGGCCCAAAACAGTGGAAACCCCCCAGAAGTGACCCAATTTTGGAAACTACACCCCTCAATGCATTTACCTAGGGGAGTAGTGAGCATGTTAACCCTGCAGGTGTTTTGTAGAAATTAGTGTGAACTCGATGTTGCAGAGTGAAAATGGGATTTTTTCCACAGATATGTGGACAATATGTGGTGCCCGGCTTGTACCACCATAACAAGACAGCTCTCTAATTATTATGCTGGGTTTCCTGGTTTTAGAAACACCCTACATGGGGCACTAATCTCTTGCCTGGACAGTCGACCAGGCTCAGGAGTGAAAGCGTACCATGTAAAATTGAGGCCTAATTTGGCGATTTACAAAGTATTGGTTCACAACTGCAGAGGCTCAGATGTGAAATAATAAAAATAAACCCCTGGGAAGTGACCCCATTTGGAAACTGCACCCCTCAAGGCATTTATTAAGGGGTGCAGTGAGCATTTTCACCCCACAGGTCTTTTCCATAAATGAATGCGCTGCGGATGGTGCAAATTAAAAATTTATATTTTTCCCTAGATATGCCATTCAGGGGCAAATATGTCGTGCCCAGCTTGTGCCACTGGAGACACACACCCCAAAAATTGCTAAAAGGGTTCTCCCGGGTATGACGGTGCCATTTATGTGGAAGGAAACTGCTGTTTGGGCACGCTGTAGGGTTCAGATGGGAGGAAATGCCATTTGGCTTTTGGAGCGTGGATTTTGCTTGGTAGTAGTTTTGTTTGGAGTCTTACTGGTGTTTCCGTTTATAATGTGGGGCATATGTAAGCCGGGCGGAGTATATAAGGGGCATAGTCAGGTGGTATAATAATGGGGTAAAAAAAAACAATAAAATAATCCATAGATGTGTGTTACGCTGTGAAGCAATCCTTTCCGCACAGGCCGGTGTCGCACTGATATATGGCGTCCTTTATTATCCCCCTTTTGATCCACACTCCGCGCCTTTGTAGTTTGGGGAATTTTGCTAGGAAGTGTTGTCCTGGTATAATACGGGCGCCCTCGCTTCCAGCAGACATGTTTGGGTCCTCCCCTTCCTGGTATAATACGGGCACCGTCGCTTCCAGCGGATATGTTTGGGCCCTCCCTTTCCTGGTTCCCTAATTTTAGGTCCTTGATAAATCGCCTCTTCAAACAGAAGAAATGTTCCCCTCGGGCACAACTGCATATTTTTTTATTTCCTGACTTATTGGAGCCATAACTAATTTTATTTTTCATAGACGTAGCGGTATGAGGGCTGGTTTGTTGCGGGATGAGCTGTAGTTATTATTGGTACCATTTTGGGGTACATGCAACTTTTTGATCACCTTTTATCCTATTTTTTGGGATGCCAGGTAAACAAAAAAACGCAATTCTGGCACAGCTTTTTTCGGTTTTTTTTTATACAGAGTTCACCATGCGTTATAAACTACATGTTCACATTATTCTGCGGGTCAGTACGATTCCGGCGATACCTAATTTATAGAACTTTTTCATGTTTTACAACTTTTTGCACAATAAAATTACTTTTGTAAAAAGAATGTATTTTTTCTGTCGCCAAGTTGTGAGAACCATAACTTTTTAATTTTTTTGTCGACAGAGGTGTATGAGGGCTTGTTTTTTGCGGGACGTGCTATAGTTTTTATAGGTACCATTTTTGGATACGTGCGACTTTTTGATCATTTTTTATTCTAATATTTGTAGGGCAAAGAGACCAAAAAACAGAAACTCTGGTAACGTTTTTTACGGTTTTTTTTTTACGCTGTTCACCGCGTGCAATAAATAATATAATATTTTGATACCTCCGGTCGTTACGGTCGTGGCGATACCAAATACATATGGTTTATTATTATTTTTCAATAATAAAGGACTTGATAAGAGTAAAAGGGGGATTGTGTTTTATTTGATTACTTGAAACTTTTATTGTTTTCAAACTTTTATTTTTTGCACTTTTTTTTACACTTTTTTTACACTTTTTCTCAAGTCCCACTAGGGGACTTGAAGGTCCAACGGTCAGATTTTTTTTTTTCTAATACATTGCACTACCTATGTAGTGCAATGTATTAGATCTGTCAGTCATTCACTGACAGCAAGCCGATTAGGCTTCGCCTCCGGGCGGGGCCTAAATCGGCTTCCGTAATGGCAGAGCAGGAGACCATTGTGTCTCCTGTTGCCATAACAGCAGTCGCCAGTCCCGATTGCCTGTCAGGGCTGGCGATCTGCTAGTAACCGCTACGATGCAGCAATCGCTTTCGATTGCTGCATCGAAGGGGTTAATGGCAGGGATCGGAGCTAGCTCCGGTTCCTGCCGTTACAAGTGGATGTCAGCTGTACAGGACAGCTGACTTCCACCGCTGATGACGCCGGATCAGCTCCTGACCCGGCGCCATCTTGCCGGCAGCTACGGAAGCCGATCAGGCTCCGCCGCCGGGCGGATCTTGACCGGCTTCGGTGCTAGGCAGACCGGGAGGCCAGTATTAGGCCTCCGGTTGCCATTGCAGCCACCGGAACCCCAGCAATTTCATTACTGGGGTTCCGATGAGCTGCAAACACCTTAAGTGCAGCGATCGCGTTTGAGCGCTGCACTTAAGGGGTTAATGGCGGGGATCGAAGCTAATTTCGGTCCCCGCCGTTACAGCCAGATGTCAGCTATAAGATACAGCTGAGATCCGGTGATGATGGCACCGGCTCAGCTTCTGAGCCTGTCCCAAACATTCGGCGTACATGTACGGCAAGATGCGGGAAGTCAATGCTTTCCATGACGTACATGTACGGCAAATGTCGGGAAGGGGTTAATATTTAATTCTGCAACTTATTTCCGTTACTGAACTGCATGTTTAACCCCTTAAGGACGCAGTCAAATCTGATGTGTCACTTTAAATGGTAATAACCTTGGAATGCTTTGTTTTCTCATGACACATTGAATGTATCGACCACATTTTCCCACTAACATAAAGTACAGTGTTTATTTGTGAAAAGCACCAAAATTCATAGAAAATTTGCAAAACCTATTTTTTTAGGGACCAGTTAAGTTCTGAAGTGGCTTTGAGGGGTATATATATTAGAAACACCCCATAAATTGACCCATTTTAAAAACGACACCCTCAATGTATTCAAAACAGGATTTAGAAAGTTTCTTAACACGTTAGGCGTTTCACAGGAATTAAAGCAAAGTGGAGGTGAAATGTACACAATTATTATTTTTTGCCGACATTTTATAAGAGAAATGCAACTTAATATTTATTGTCCAGATTCTAGAAATATCCTACATGTGGCTCTAGTGTGCTAATGGACTGAAAAATCGGCCTCAGAAGTATCCTTTAATCCTAGCGGATTTTGGGCCTCCATTTTATTAGAATATATTTTAGGCACCATGTCAAGTTTGAAGAGGTCTTGTGGTACCAAAAGTTTTTTTTTTGCTGACTTTAGTGGTATTAGGCTGTGAAAATCAAAATCTAAAATGTTTCCAATAAAACATAGAAATTTAAAATTTTTACAAGGAATTCCTTTCAAATAACACACCAACATTTGTAAAGCAAACTCTTCTGAGCACAGCAATATCCCATATGTGGTAATAAACTGCTGTTTGGACACACGGCAGAGTTCAGAAGGGAATGAACGTCATTTGGCTTTAGGAGTTCAAGTTTTGCTGGAATGGTTTGCGGTGCCATGTCGCAATTGCACAGCCCCTGAGGGACCAAAATAGTGCGAACCCTGAAAAAGTGACCCCATTTGGGAAACTACACCCCTCAAAGAATTTAACTAGCATTTTGACCCCATTGTTTTTTTGCTGAATTTATTGGAATTAGGCCATGAAAATGAAAATCTAAATTTTTTCCACTAAAATGTTGAATTTTGTAATTTTCACAAGGAATAAATGAGAAAAGGCACCCAACACTTGTAAAGCAATTTCTCCTGAGTGCGGCAATAACCCATATGTGGTCATAAACTGCCGTTTGGACACATCGCAGGGCTCAGAATGGCAGTAGCTCTACTTGGCATGCAGATTTTGCTTGATTGGTTTTTGTGTGCCATATCGCATTTGCAGAGCCCCTGATGTACCAGTACAGTACAACAGGGGCGTAACTAGGAAACACTGGGCCCCATAGCAAACTTTTGACTGGGCCCCCCTCCCCTGGGTGCCACACACAGCCTGGCCTTGTAGATAGGGCCCCCCTGTAAATAGTGCCATACAGCCCCCCTGTAGACAGTGTTATACAGCCCCCCGTGTAGACAGTGCTGCACCCCTAAAGGCATTTTTTAAGGGGTGTATTGAGAATTTTGGCCACACAGTTTTTTTTTTTACATTTATTACAATAAAACACACAGCGGATAGTGCAAAGTGAAAATTGCAATTTTTCACTGATATGCCATTTGAGTGCCCAATAAGTGGTGCCCAGTTTGTGCCACTGCAGACAAATCTCTTATAAACCGTTAAGCGGGTTCTCCTGGGTATGGCTATGCCATATATGTAGACGTAAACTGCTGTTTGGGCATACTGTAAGGTTCAGAAGGGAGGGAGCGCCATTTGGCTTTTGGAGTGCAGATTTTGTTTGATAGTTGTTCTGTATGAGGTTTTACTGGGATTTCAGTTTATAATGTGGGGGCATATGTAAACTGTGCGGAGTACATAAGGGAATAATAAGAGGGTGTAATAATGCGGTAAATAAATAATAGTTCTCAGATATGTGGCCAGTGTCGCACTGATAAATGGTGCCCAATCTTATCTCCCTTTTGGAACACTCTGCCCATTTTGTGTCGCTAAATTATGAGAGCCAGAACTTATTTTTTGCGGGACAATCTGTTGTTTTCATTAGTACCATTTTGGGGTACATGCGATTTTTCGATCATTTTTATTTCATTTTTTAGCAAGCAAGGTGACCAAAAACCAGCAATTCTGACAATGTTTTTTTATTATTTATTTTTTTACGGTGTTCACCGTGCGCTATAAATGACATATTTACTTTATTCTGCGGGTTAATATGATTACGGCGATACCATATGTATATTTTTTTATATATATATTTTGCAGCATTTGCACAATAATCACTTTTAGGCTGGGTTCACACGAGCACATTAACGTCCGTAATGGACAGACGTATTTCGGCCAGAAGTCCCAGACCGAACACAGTGCAGGGAGCCGGGCTCCTAGCATCATAGTTATGTACGATGCTAGGAGTCCCTGCCTCTCTGCAGGACAACTGTCCCGTACTGTAATCATGTTTTCAGTACGGGACAGTAGTTCCACGGAGAGGCTGGGACTCCTAGCGTCGTACATAACTACGATGCTAGGAGCCCGGCTCCCTGCACCGAGTTCGGTCCGGGACTTCCGGCCGAAATACGTCCGTCCATTACGGACGTTAATGTGCTCGTGTGAACCCAGCCTTAAATTATTTTTTTAATTTTTGTGTCACCATATTCTAAGAGCCATAACTTTTTTATTTTTCCATTAAAGAAGCTGTGGGAGGTCTTGTTTTTGGTGCGGCGGGCTGTAGTTTTTAATGGTATAATTTTGGGGTACATGCAATTTTTTGATGTGGAGCGTGGCAGCCCCTTCAATGTTTATCCAGGAACAGCAGCTCAACCGTACATATGGGTTTGGGTGGTAATCCAGCTGTTTCTCAGTCACATTTATATAGAAGCAGTTGTGCCTCGATAAACACTAAGTGTTAGTGGTGCTCACTGGAAAACCATGACCCCTTAGTTCTACTGATCAGTTCAACCCAGAACGAGTACATATTGATGGCATATCCTAAGGAAAAAACCCTCACTTTTGTGGGCATAATAAATGTGCTCAAATCTTTTTACAAGTGAACATTGGGTATAAGTCATGTGCTACAATAAAATATATGCACATAAATTTGATCTGTATACTTTTTTGAAAATTTAACCCAACCATTTTGACTTTGTAACATGTAAAAAATTAACAGAAGCCATTACTAAATAAATTTGAAAAAGTACTACACATAATATCATATTACAACTCACATAGTAGAGACCGTTCACATGTTTTAACAAAATGTACTCAAAACAATCTATTTTATACAAATCCTCCATTAGCTTTCACCAACACAAAAATGCATTAACACAAGCATTATCATTTTACAGACCCTGAATAGAAACCTGCATTTCACCGCTGTTTCCACTGCCAGATAAGCAATTAATGGTCTAGAAATGTTAGCTTACTGTTCATAACCAATTCATTTGAGACAGCCTTCCTAGACAGAGCCAGCTTCGGTACACAATCCATTGGTGCTTTTTCACTGTTTGATTACAGGTCTCTTGGGTTTTCAGTGCATTTGCAGAATTTTCTATTCCTGACTTCCTGTGACATTGAATTTCCCCAAGTAGTGATTGCTGTATGTGTATGCGTCTATTTTGTTTGCAAAAAACAGTCTAATTTAAGGCTTCATTCACATATCCGTTAGGACTCTATTCTGACGTTCTGTCTGAGGTTTCCGGGGTTAGCCTGCTCATCCTCTACACTGGCTAGATGGTTTTGGGCCAAAATATCTGCATCAGCATTTTTTTTTGCCTTGGTGATACTTGATGTCAAAACAGAAATCAGCTAGCTCTCCCACCTAACGATGTCAACACTATTTAGTCTTGCTGTACTGTGAACATAATTGGATAGGTTGTTATCAGTATGCACTGTAAATGAAGAAGCACTGTAAATAAAGGAGTGAAGGTGGTTATTTTGTACATGACATTATTACCCTATTACAACCCTATTACCTGTAGTTTGCCTGCTTGACGCTGATAAAGTACAGCCCCTAAACCTTTTTGTGAAGAATCTGTGAAATTTAAATGGCAAGTTAAGTCAGGGTCAGGCCGGATTTACACGAGCGTGTGCGTTTTGCGCACGCAAAAAGCGCTGCGTTTTGCGTGCGCAAAAGGTACTTAACAGCTCCGTGTGTCAGACGCGTATGATTCGTTGCTGCGTGATTTTTGCGCAGCCGCCATCATTATGACACTCTGTTTGTATGTTTGTAAACAGAAAAGCACGGGGTGCTTTTCTGTTTTCATTCATACTTTTTACTGCTGTTGTGCGAATCACGCGCGTCACACGGAAGTGCTTCCGTGTGCTGCTCGTGATTTTCACGCACCCATTGACTTCAATGTGTGCGTGATGCGTGAACAACGCACAAATATCGGACATGTCATGAGTTTTATGCAGTGGACACACGCTGCGTGAAACTCACGGACAGTCTGCACGGCCCCATAGACTAACATAGGTCCGTGCGAGGCGCGTGAAAATCACTAGCATTGCATGGACGTATTACTCGTTCGTCTAAATAAGCCCTAAGCTAGGCTGGGAAGTTTAGTCGGCATCTGTATAAACTTTTGAACAATTTTTTGATGCATCGATGTCGACTGTATCGGTGTTCCAAAAGACACGTGACCCACTTTCTTTCTTTTATGACATGTCTTCTCATTTACAGTAACCTTTTAACAGATATGTTTGTCTACTTAGTTTGAAGCATGTCGTACAGAGACTTAGCAAAACGAGAAATATTTTGTATAAAGCAGCGGTAATAGCTAAGGAACCCCAATATTTTCTCAGTTCTACTATTTAAATTTTTCTTTTCTTTTACAGAATAGACTGCTTCTAAATCTTTTGGGTCTACTCTAATTCCATCACTTGATACTAATCGTCCTAGGAACCTTACTTCTCTCTTTAAAAATTCACATTTGTTGGGTTGAAGTCTGATGCCATAACTACGTAACCTGTGAAAAACCTATTTCCAAATGTTCTGAAAAAATTCTAGAATAACAAAGAACAAAATTTAGATAAGATGAGCAACACTCATCTCGAAACTCTTCAAGTATCAGTCCAAAAGGAATTATTATCTATTCATACAGACCCCATGGAGTACAAAATGATGTCATTTGCATGTACTCTTCATACACAAAATCCTGATACTGGGTTTCCACAGAGCGTTTTTTATTGCGTTGTGAAACCATGTGCATCATCTTTAACCCCTTAATAACCAGCCTATTTTAGACCTTAATGACCAAGCTACTTTTTACGTTTTTACATCGTCTCATTCAATGAGCTATAACTTTTTTATTGTTGCTCGACATAGCTGTCTAAGGTCTTATTTTTTGCGGGATAAGTTGTAATTTTTAATAGCACCATTTTGGGGTACATAGAATTTATTGCTTAACTTTTATTAACTTTTTTTTCGGTGGATAGAAAAAAAACAGCAATTTCGCCACACTTTTTTTGCGTCCTAAATTTATGCCATTTACCGTGTGGTATAAATAACACAATAACTTTATTCACCGGGTTGTTGTGATTGCAACGATACCAAATTTATTTTAGATTTTGTATGTTTTACTAATTTTACACAGTAAAAGCAAATTTTTGTTTTTGTGTCTCCATATTTGAAGAGCCATAATTTTTTTTTTTTTCCAATGCAGTTGTATGCGGGACGACTTGTAGTTTTTATTGGAACCATTTTGGAGTAGATGCGACTTTTTGATCACTTTTTATCACATTTTTTTTAAGGCAGGATTCAAAGAAAACAGCAATTTTTGCATTGTTTTTTATTTTATTTTTTACGGCGTTCACCGTGCGGATTAAATAATGTAATAGCTTTATAGCCAGGGTCGTTACAGAAACGGCGATACCAAATAAGTGTAACTTTTTTTACTTTATTTCGTTTTTTTAATAGTAAAGCATTTTGTAAGGGGGTAAAGTGGGTTTTTAATTTTTTTTCAAATAATTTTTAATTAACTTTATTAAACTTTTTTTTTTACTTTTTTACTAGTTCCACTACGAGACTTCACTATGTGATCCTTCGATCGCATTTATAATACACTGCATTACTTTTGTATTGAAGTGTATTAGTGCCTGTCAGTTTAAAACATGGCATGGCCTAGCAGGCATAAGTAGGGGCAGACATGGGGGCCTTTATTAGGCCCCCGGCTGCTATAGAAGACACCGGCACCTGGCGATCTTATCACCGGGTGCCGGTGGGATGAGAGGGAGCTCCCTTCCTCTCTCCAAAACCCCTCAGATGCGGTGCTCGCTATTGAGCGCTGCATCTGAGGGTTTAAAAAGGTAAGATCGATACTGATATCAATCTCACCCATTAGAGCAGAGATGCCCCTAGCCCTCAGCTACCACTGGTAGCTGAGAGCAGGGAGATTTAACGTCTCCCTGCTCTGTTTATTTATTCTGATGCAACGCCGTAAAAAGGCTATTGCATCGGAATAAAGCCCGTTAGTGGCCGCCGTAAAAACACTATTGTGGGTCACTAACGGGTTAATAGCCGTACGACCGAAAACCGTATTGCAAAATAGTGGCAAGTCTGGGTAAAATGTATGCATTTTTTATAATGCCTTTTTGAAAGCAATTAAGACACACTTCAAAACTTCAACATAACTGCAATAAAACTGCCATAAAAATGCAATAAAGATGCCCTGTGGAAACCTAGCCTGATGACATGCACTTCCCTAATCCAGAATTTAAAACCAATTGTCCATGGCAAGGTATGTCTTATATATAGGTAATGTCTTTTTATTCAGCTTCCCAAAGTCCACACACAGTCTAAGGCCTCATGCACACGACCGTATTTTTTCCCACCCGTAAATACTGGCGTAAATACGGGTCCGGTGTCACACGTATTCCACCCGTATTCCACCCGTATTTACGGGCACGTTTTTGGCGGCAAAATAGCACTGCACTAATCGGCAGCCCCTTCTCTCTATCAGTGCAGGATAGAGAGAAGGGACAGCCTTTTCTGTAATAAAAGTTAAAGAAATTCATACTTACCCGGCCGTTGTCTTGGTGACGCGTCCCTCTCTTCACATCCAGCCCGACATCCCTGGATGACGCGGCAGTCCATGTGACCGCTGCAGCCTGTGATTGACCTGTAATTGGCTGCAGCGGTCACATGGCCTGAAACGTCATCCAGGACGTCGGGCCGGATGTCGAGAGGGACGCGTCACCAAGGCAACGGGCGGGAGACCGGACTGGAGGAAGCAGGAAGTTGTCGGTAAGTATGAACGTCTTTTATTTTTATTTTTTACAGGTTTATACTGATCGGTAGTCACTGTCCAGGGTGCTGAAAGAGTTACTGCCGATCAGTTAACTCTTTCAGCTCCCTGGACAGTGACTATTTACTGACGTCGCTTAGCAACGCTGCCGTAATGACGGGTGCACACATGTAGCCACCCGTTATTACGAGAGCTCCATAGACTTCTATGGACTGTCCGTGCCGTTATTACGGCCTGAAATAGGACATGTTCTATCTTTTTCAACGGCACGGGCACCTTCCCGTGAGAAAACGGGAAGGCACCCGTCGCCAATAGAAGTCTATGAGCCCGTTATTACGGGTCGTGATTACGACCCGTAATAACGGGAGTTTTTACGGTCGTGTGCATGAGGCCTAAGACTGCCATCTTTTTTTCTAAAACAGACTACTGGAGAAGTCTATCTGCAGGTTACGATTAGGAGTAACTAGGCACACATGTATACACACCCATATAAATAAATTCACATACAAACACATATAGACACAAACACTACATGGACAAATGTATTTTGACATACCTCTTCATTATTATAGTTTTATTCAGTACTATTGCCACGGGTGTGTATATCATAATGCACCTAGCCATGTAATCTGACTTTACAAACATTTGTGAAAGAATGGGATGCTTTAAAGAACTTACTTAATTTGAGTGGTGTACTGTAATAGGATGCCACCATTGCAACATGTCAGTTTGTGATATTGATTCCCTCCTAGATATTGTCCGATCAACTGTGAGTGTAAATTTACAGTGCTAAGGCGCATAGTGCATAAAATTCACCAACGTTCTGCTGACTGCAGAGTTCCAAACCTCCTCTAGAATTAACATTGGCACCAAAACTGTGCGTTGATAGCTTTATTGCGCAGGTTTCCATGATATAGCAGCTGCAAGCAAGCCTTACATCACCAAGCACAATGGCAGACATCGAATGGAGTGGTGTAAAGTATGCTGCCAGTGGATTCTGGAACAGTGGAAACTTGTTCTTTAGAGTGAAGAATCACTCGTCTCTATCTGGCAGTCTGATTGACAAGTCTGGGTCTGGCATATGCCAGAAGAAGGTTACCTGCCTGACTGTATTGTGCCAACTGTAAGGTTTGGGGGGGGGGGGGGTTAATGCTATGGGGTTGTTTTTCAGAGTTTGGCCTAGGCTCCTTAGTTCCAGTGAAAGGGAAACTTAATGCTTTAGAATAACAAGACATTTTAGACAATTGTGTGCTTCCGACTTTGTAGGAACAGTTTGGGGAAGGCCCTCCACTGTTCCGGCATGACTGTGCCCCAGGGCACAAAGAAAGGTTGATAAAGACAAGATTGGGTGAGTTTGGTGTGGAAGAACTTGACTGGCCCGCACAGAGCCCTGACCTCAATGTCGTTGCAAAGAGGGGACCAACACCATATTAATGCCTGAATTTAGAATGGAATGGCATGATAGCTCCTGTATGTGTCATGTGTAAGTATCCTAATACTTCTGTCCATATAGTGTACTTATAAAGCTATTAATTTCTCAGTCCTTCCTCTCTGGGCCAGGAATCTAATTATATTATCGCGGTTCTACTTGAATTTTCAGAAAATGTGTTGAGACAGTCTATTACATTGGCTGCAACGTACCTCCTGGATACGTGGCATATATCCCTTAGGGTACGCTTACCTCGGATTAAGAACTATAGTGTTAGGGCATACCTAAGGTATGTCCTATCAGCCATTATTGCTGGAAAACAGTACAAATCCCAAATCCCCTTTACTTTGTTTATGCTATTTAGATGCCACATCAATATTAATGGTGTAATCTAAAGAGTTTATGCTGTAATTAACACGTGGTGCATTTTTCTGCTGCGGATTAGCCACAGTGAATCTGACGTAAAATCTGCACGTGTTAGCATTAGACTTATAGAATGTAGAGGTCATCAGCACATCAAAGTTCTGAACACATGGCACATGCTAGAAGAAATAGAAAAAAAATCGCAGCACTCGTTTCTTATCCTCTCCGCTGAATTAAATGGAAAAAAAAGGGACCGCTGACAGTCACTTCGAATGGCAAACAGTTATGTGACCCCCGTTCTAGCAACAGATGAGAGTCTCTCAGGTGAAAGCCTCAGGCATTTTTAGCTGATTTATTTTTCTGTGGATATGCTACATGTGCTCTAGATGGGAATACTGCTGCAACCACTTAAAGAAGAACTCCCACAAAATGTTTTATTATCTGGCTTGCTGGAAGGGAGCATTATGTAAATTGTGGTGATGCTTATTTTCTGATGGCGCCCTGTGCGGGACTCTCTATTGCCACTCCCTACACAAACCAAAAATTAACCACATATATACTGGATCTCAGTCATTTATTGTGCTTGTCTGCTGCCAAACTTCTCCAACTCTAGTGCGACATTTCTTGTCCTACATGTTACTGAAGTATGTTCCCACTATGCTGTGCTACTCTTCATCACTGCCCGAGACATCACGTTTTGACTACACCAGCCAGTATAAGTACGCTCTTGGGATTATATTCAAATATAAAGCGCTCCACAGATTTTTTTTGTCTAGTTCAGTTTTGTGGCGGCCGTGAGTTTAAAATGCTGAGTGGTAGTTTGAAAATGTGCCAGGTCTTTACTTTATTTGTACAGAAGTGTGAAAATTGTTCCAGCTATAATAGTCGCAACATATTCATATACCTGTGGCAGTGAAAGGGTCAAACAAGAAAACAATAGAAAAATGTTGTCAGGAAACAGATGTAAATATGAACATGGATCTATGAAAAAAGAAGAGAGCATTGAACTTCAGACAAGACAAATAAAAACTACCATGTAATATAATATCTAGAAATATGTTTCTAAAAAAATATGAATTGCTAAATAACCTAAGCTAAAAATAAAAATTATTTGTGTATAGTTAAAGTAATTTAATAAAAGTACTTATAAAGCACTTACTGCCATGTCATTTGAGATCAAAACATTCAGTGGTTAGGTGAATGATATCTGCTATATTCAACTGATGGGCATCTTACTATACATCACTTAGATTAGACTAAGAAATGTTTTTTTTTAGCATAAAGAACACTTCGGAATGGCTCTCTCTGGCAATTAGAAAGTGGACATTTATTTATTGCGATTATTATGTATAGTCATGTTTCAACCAGGGGCTGATTTAGGGGGACAATGGGGGCAATTGCCCTCACTAAACATAGCGCTGTTTTTATTGGCTATTATATATGGGAAGAATCCAATAGATAACGGTCAGTAATTCACACCTCTCCCCGCTCTTCTTCAGCTCAGAGCAACGTTTTTCTGGGTCCTGACGCTATCCAATGTCAGGATATAGTGTGCGGTAGCGAACACAAAGTTTTTACGCTGCCAATGTCAGGAGCCTGTGTGCGGCAACGCCTGGAGCTGAAGGGGATCGAGGAGAGCTGAGTATATAAATGGGTCTGGTCTGAGGTCTGATTACTTAACCCCTTCAAGACACAGCCTGTTTTGGCCTTCAGGACACAGCCAATTTTTTCAAATCTGACATGTTTCCCTTTATGTGGTAATAACTTCGGAATGCTTTTACCTATCCAAGCGATTCTGAGATTGTTTTCTCGTGACACATTGGACTTTATGTTACTGGCAAAATTTGCTCGATACATTAAGTATTTAATTGTGAAAAACAACAAAATTTTGCGAAAAATTGCAAAAATTTGCATTTTTCTAAATTTCTATGTATATGCTTGTAAGACAGATAGTAATACCACACAAAATTGTTGCTAATTAACATCACCCATATGTCTACTTTAGATTGGCATCATTTTTTGAACATCCTTTTATTTTTCTATGACATCACAAGGCTTAGAACTTTAGCAGTAATTTCTCACATTTTCAAGAAAATTTCAAAAGGCTATTTTTACAGGGGCCAGTTCAGTTGTGAAGTGGATTTTAGGGCCTTATATATTAGAAACCCTCGATAAGTCACCCCATTTTAAAAACTTCACCCCTCAAAGTATTCAAAACAGCATTTAGAAAGTTTCTTAACCCTTTAGACGTTTCACAGGAATTAAGACAAAGTAGATGTGAAATGTTCAAATTTCTTTTTTTTTTTTGCAGAAATTCATTTTTCATCTATTTGTTTTGTAACACAGAAAGTTTTACCAGAGAAACGCAACTCAATATCTATTTCCCAGATTCTGCAGTTTTTAGAAATACCCCACATGTGGCCCTAGTGCACTTATTGACTGAAGCCCGTGCCTCAGAAGCAAAGGAGCACCTAGAGGATTTTGGGGCCTCCTTTTTATTAGAAAATATTTTAGGCTCCATGTCGGGTCTGAAAGTCATGAAAACAGTGGAAACAGTGGAAACCCCCCAAAAGTGACCCCATTTTGGAAACTATACCCCTTGAGGAAATTATCTAGGGGTATAGTGAGCATTTTGACCCCGCAGGTTTTTTTCAGAAATTATTGGAAGTAGGCCGTGAAAATGAAAATCTACATTCTTTCAAAGAAAATCTAGGTTTAGCTAATTTTTTCTAATTTCCACAAGGACTAAAAGGAGAAAATGCACCACTACTTTTGTAAAGCAATTTCTCCCGAGTAAAACAATACCCCACATGTGGTCATAAACGGCTGTTTGGACACACGGCGGAGCTTAGAAGGGAAAGAGCGCCATTTGGCTTTTGGAGCTCAAATTTAGCAGGAATAGTTTGCGGAGACCACGTCGCATTTGCAAAGCCCCTAAGGGACCAAAACAGTGAAAACACCAAAAAAGTGACTCCATTTAGGAAACTACACCCCTGGAAGAATCCATCTAGGGGTGTAGTGAGCATTTTGACACAAAGAAAGGCTGTCTGCAACAGCCAAGCCCAATTTCCCAGCCACCACAATGGATAAAATAAATAACTTTTATTCAGCTACGTATAGCTCGGACAGACCACATGAAATGAATTTAAAATTGTCAGCAGCCGAGGACCGGGCACACATATGTGTCATCTGATTCAACAGACACATATAGTATTAGACGTAGGATTATCAGTGTTTCTCCCTATCCAGTTAGAATTAATAAGGAACAGTAGGTCCGGTCGGCGGCAGTGTTTAAAACATTAGCAGCCCCCCCGACATGTTTCGCTACCAAGTAGCGTCCTCAGGGGTCCACGGGGCTAATGGCGGCGCGAAATGAAAATGATCCTGATATAGATACGCCGGATGACACATTAGGAGGTGTGTCAGGCCCAATAGCCAATAGCAGCGGGGGAGACACAGCGAACTCTCAGCTGTATCCAGCCGACGTATGGACAGCAGAGTGAGATAGTCAAATCACAGACGGGAAGTGGCGCATGTGTATGGGAGCAAAGGGAGAACTTTAGTGATTTCACCCTAGTTCAGATCGCGACTTTACAAGGGAGTCACTAGCGCATGTGCAGATAAGCCACATACCGACATAGCGCCAGAGAGGTGCACTAGTGAGCATTTTGAACCCACAGGGGTTTCATAGATTTTATTAGAATTGGGCAGTGAAGATAAAAAAAATCCTTTTTTTCCAATAAGACGTAGCTTTAGCTCAAAATTTTTCATTTTCTCAACAAATAAAGGAATAAAAGAATCCCAACATTTGTAAAGCAACTTCTCTGGAGTACGGCAATACCCCATTTGTGGTCATAAACTGCTGTTTGGGCATACGGCAAGGATCAGAAGAGAAGGAGTGCCATTTGGCTTTTGGAGCACAGATTTTGCTGGATTGGTTTCTTGACACCATGTCACTTTTGCAAAGCTTCTAAGGTACCAGTAAAGTGGAAACTCCCCAAAAGTGACTCGATTCACGAAACTATACCCCTTGAGGAATTAATCTAGGGGTGTAGTGAGCATTTTGACTCCACAGGTGTTTCATAGATTTTATTGAATTGGGCAGTGAAAATAAAAAAAATCCTTTTTCTTCAATAAGACGTAGTTTTAGCTGAAAATGTTTCATATTCTCAACAAATAAATGAAAAAAAGCACCCCAACACTTGTAAAGCAACTTCTCCTGTGTACGGCAATACCACATAAGTGGTCATAAACTGCTGTTTGGGCACAGAGTAGGGCTCAGAAGGGAAGGAGCGCTATTTGGCTTTTGGAGTACAGATTTTGCTGGATTGGTTTCTGGTCGCTATGTTGCATTTGCAAAGTCCCTGTGGGACCAAAACAGTGGAAACCCCCCAGAAGTGACCCCATTTTGGAAACTACACCCCTCAAGGTATTCACCTAGGGGTGTAGTGAGCATATTAACCCCACAGGTGATTGGCAGAAATTGATGTGCACTCGATGTTGCAGAGTGAAAATGGTTTTTCAATAGATATGCCAATATGTGGCGCCCAGCTTGTGCCACTGGAGACACACACCCCAAAAATTGTTAAAAGGGTTCTCCCGGGTATGGCGATGTCATATATGTGGAAGGAAACTGCTGTTTGGGAACACTGTAGGGTTCAGAAGGGAGGTAGCGCCATTTGGCTTTTGGAGCGTGGATTTGCTTGTAGTAGTTTTGTTTTGAGTCGTACTGGTGTTTCCGTTTATAATGTGGGGGTACATGTAAGCCGGGCGGAGTGTACAAGGGGCATAGTCAGGTGGTATAGTGGGGTAAAAAAAACCAATAAAATAATCCATAGATGTGTGTTATGCTGTGACACAATCCTTTCTGCACAGGCCGGTGTCGCACTAATAAATGGTCTTTACTTATTCCCCTTTTGGTCCGCACTCCGCACCTTTGAAGTTTGGGGAATTTTGATGGGACGTGTTGTCCTGGTATAATACAGGCATCCTCGCTTCCAGCAGATATTTTTGGGCCCTCCCCTTCCTGGTTCCCTAATTTTAGGGGCCTTGATAATTCGCCACTTGAAACAGAAGAAACGTTCCCCTCGGGCCGGCACAACTGCATATTTTTATTTCCTGGCTTATTGGTGCCTTGACTAATTTTATTTTTTCATAGACGTAGTGGTATGAGGGCTGTTTTTTTTTTGTGTGACGAGCTGTAGTTTTTATTGGTACCATTTTGGGGTACATGCGACTTTTTGATCACTTGTTATCCTTTTTTTTTGGGAGGCAAGGTGACCAAAAAACAGCAATTCTGGCATATTTTTTTAGTTCTTTTTATACAGCGTTCACCACGCATTATAAATTACATGTTACCTTTATTCTGCGGGTCAGCCCGATTCCGGTGATACCTAATTTATAGAACTTTTTATGTTTTACAACTTTTTGCACAATAAAATAACTTTTGTAAAGAGATTTTTTTTGTCGCCAAGTTGTGAGAGCCATAACGGTTTTACATTTTTCGTCGACGGAGCTGTATGAGGGCTTGTTTTTAGCGAGGCGAGTTATAGTTTTTATAGGTACCATTTTTAGGTACATGAGACTTTTTGATCACTTTTTATTTAAATTTTTGGAAGACAAAGTGACCAAAAAATAGCAATTAGGTGAGTATTTTTTAGTTATTTTTTTTTACGCCGTTCACTGTGCGGAATAAATAACATAATATTTTTAGAGTTAAGGTCGTTACGGTCGCAGCGATACCAAATATGTATGGCTTTATTATTTTTTTCAATAATAAATGACTTGATAAGGGAAAAAGGGCGAATTGTGTTTTGTGTTATTATTTGAAACTTTTATTGTATTTTTTACAACTTTTATATTTACTTTTTTTACACTTTTCTTTAGTCCCACTAGGGGACTTGAAGGTCCAACTGTTTGTTTGATGTTCTAATACATTGCACTACCTATGAGCCAATATGGCTCCCAGATACAATCTACAGTTTTGGCTCAGCATACTGCTATCTCTGATTACCGCAAACCCCTGGAAGACCTAGACAATAGGGGTCGGCGCCATAATATTAGAGTCCGTGGTGTACCTGAAGCTGCACAGGATGAGAATTTGAATGAAGTTCTGACAACAATTTTTTATAATGTTATAGGTGTTTCTGCTGAACATACTATAAAATTGGATAGAGCACACAGAGCTCTGAGACCTAAAGGCGCTTCTCCTCTACCACGAGACATCATTTTCTGCATCACTGACTATGAACTTAAAGAAACAATTATGGCTAAAGCCAGAACTCAGCGTTCTATTCATTATAAAGAATCCAACTTTCAACTATTACCTGACCTATCCTGGATCACTTTGCACAAGCGTAGACAATTACGCCCTTTACTCTCTACCCTGCGAGACAACAATATCTTATATCGATGGGGATTTCCGTTCAGTCTTACAGCCAGACGAGACGGCTGTTCTGCTGTTCTCAGATCACCTTCAGACATCCGAGCCTTCTGTGATATTCTGGACATTCCAGTCCCGAAATTGCCCAACTGGGAACTTACTCCCCCGCCCCCACCACCCCCTCCTGTATGGCAAAAAGTATCCCCAAAGAAGAAATCCGCCATTCTACGGGATTCCACATTTGACCGAGGACACAAACCACTATTTCAGCGATAAAGATCTTGTTCCTATGGACTAATAATCTTTTTAGCATTGATAAGTGCTTAGACCGCATTGAAAGATCTCTTTGTTTGTATATTGCATGTACTTTCTTTCTGAACTGAAATTCTTTTTTATGTAGGCTGTGGTGGAGGGCCACTATTCAAGATCGTATAAGATTTATACATCCCCGCTACAGGGGTTGGTAACTGTGTCGATGACAGATTTGGCTTCCAGTGGTTCTTCTCCCCTATGGAGACACTATACCCTCCTAGTGCATATGTTGCATCTAGTGCTCTCATTGTTGCTTGATCACAAGAATTTCTCTATTTTGCTAGTCTTCATATGGAATATAATTTCCATTCATAGTCGCATAACTGACTTGATAGCGCAAAGTTGCTATATATGGTTTTCTTTATTGTTTTTGTTCGTTTGTCTATGTCTCCCCCATCCCTTCCCCTCTTTCCTCCAACTTTGTTTTTTTATTAGGAGATCTGTTCTGTGGATTGGGATTACTACGCTAGTGATACGACACATCTTCCTAGCATTCCGCTCTAGGTACAGGTTGGTTTGCCCTCAGGGTTTTTTATTGCTATTTGATTCAGTGCTTACGGATTTGTCATGGCGCGTATAATATCCTTGAATGTTAAGGGACTAAATTCTTATGTTAAGAGGCGCCTTGCGCTCCGGGAGCTGAAACATTTAAAGGTGGACATTGTCTTCCTCCAAGAGACACACCATGACCGATCCAGCTCTTTCAAATTTGCTTTGCCTTATTTTCCTGTTGTTTACACAGCTACTCAAAATAAGAAAAGGGCAGGTGTCGCAATTTTAATATCCAGAGATTGTCCATTACAAATTACTAGGTCCATTGCTGATCCACAGGGAAGGTATATCATCCTCGTAGGGTCTCTGAAAGGTGTTCCAATCACTTTATGTAATGTGTATGCCCCGAATACGCTACAAATCCCCTTTTTAGAAAAAGTTTTGGCTAAGATTTCCCGCCTACCGTCCACTACTCTGTTTATAGGTGGTGACTTTGTTCATACTATCAAAGAGAGGGAGATTACACTCCCTCAGTACACCCACACCGCCTTTAGAATTACGTAGGCATAAATCGGCATTTCGTTGATTTATCCGTAAATATAACTTATATGATTTATGGAGTCTCTAACCCTTCGGCTAAACAGTATACCTTTTACTCACACCCTCATAGCACACATACCCGGATAGATTTCTTCCTCGGTAATATACCGGGCCTTCGTTCATCCTCTTCTGCTGACATTGGCCCTATTACATGGTCGGATCATGCTCCGGTCATGCTGGATCTGCATTCTGACCTACGGACTACCCGGATATGTCATTGGAGATTGAACGAACGCCTACTTAAATCCCCAGTACATAGGGCTTCCCTTAAAACTCCTATAGACTCTTATTTTACTCTTAACAAGGATTCAGTCTCTACGTTATCCATTATATGGGAGGCACAGAAGGCAGTTCTCAGAGGACACTGTATTTCCCTTTCCTCTCACCTCAAACGGGACACGGTACAACATCGCTTAGACCTGATGATGACTCTAACTAAATTAGAAAATATAATGTCCCTTTTCCCCTCCACATCTACTCTTCGATGTATTATTGAGACACGGGGCAAGTTGAAAGATCTATCTATTGCCAAGGTAGAACAGTTGCTAATGTATACTAAGCAACAATATTATGAAAGGGGGAACAAGGCACATTCGTTGCTTGTGACCTAACTGTGTGATAAAAAGTCTCAATCTGCCCCGTCTGCACTCCAAGATACACAAGGTCAGATGATATTTGATCCTAACCAACAGGCCAATATATTCCACCAATATTACACGAAGTTATATTCTCTCTCATCACAACTCCCTACAGATCCGTCTGTCCGTGCCCAGAGTCTCTCGGACTATTTAAAATCATGCCCTCTCCCCAATATTACATCCACTGACTCCAATATGCTCAATGCGCCCATTACTATAGAAGAACTACAGGATACCATAAAATAACTTCCTAGTGGTAAATCCCCGGGACCTGATGGGTTTTCATACCTGTATTATAAAGTCTTTCAGGATCCACTATCTCCACACATGTTAGCTCTTTTTAACTCTTTCCTGTCAGGTGCCTCGATCCACCCTTCTATGCTTTATTCCTTTATTACGGTCATTCCTAAACCGGGGAAGGACCAATCTGACTGTTCCAGCTATCGGCCAATATCCTTGTTGAATGCTGATCTCAAACAATTTACCAAGATTTTGGCCTATAGACTTGGCTCACTTCTTCCTGGCTTGATTCACAAAGATCAGGTTGGCTTTGTCATGCACAGGCAGGCTGGAGACAACACTAGACGTACTATTGATCTGGTTGATGTCCTCAATAAAATGGATTCTTCTGGCTTACTCCTTAGTTTGGACGCCGAGAAAGCCTTTCGATTGGCTGGATTGGTCCTTTCTCTTCGCCACTTTAGAAACTGTAGGTATCTCCGGCCCTTTTCTTACTGCAATACATTCATTATATTCCTCTCCAAATGCAGTGGTTAAATTACCGCACGGGACCTCCCAGCGTTTATCTATTTCCAATGGCACTCGTCAGGGTTGTCCTCTCTCCCCTCTTCTTTTTGTGTTATGTGTAGAGCCACTAGTTTCCCGTATCTGGAGTAACCTGGATATTCAAGGAATTTTGGTATGGGATAGGGAATTTCAAATTTCCCTATTCGCTGGTGATGTCCTCCTGACTGCGCAACCCACACATTTCTTTGCCTAACTTACACTCGGTCCTAAATGAATATAGCCTTTACACGTGATATAAGATTAACAATTCTAAGACAGAAGTCCTACCAATTAGTCTTTCTCCGTCGCTTACTTCGACCCTAAGATCCTCCTTCAATTATACATGGAAAGAAAACACAATTAAATATTTAGGTATTCCGCTTACTCGCTCCTATAACTCCTTGTACAAATGTAACTTTTCCCCTTTTTTTCAGGAATTTAATAGACTATTATCTTAGTGGTCTGCCCTCCCCCTATCCTTCTTTGGCAGAGTGTCTGCAGTTAAAATGACTATTTTACCAAAATACCTATATCTCCTGGAAACTCTCCCAGTGCCTATACCGCAAAATGATAGTCGTAAGTTTCAAGCATCTTTACTGAAATATATTTGGGCAGGTAAACGCCATAGAATCCTGTAATCAGTCCTACTTTCGACCATTTCACTGGGTGGCTTAGCTGTCCCTGATGTCTATCTTTACTATCTAGCTGTACATCTACGTAGGATCCCTAGTTGGGCTTTGTTGCGTGCATATAATAAATGGACTGAGATTGAGAAACTCTGCATTGCCCCTATTCATCCGAATGCATTATTGTGGTCTGGGGCTGTAGACACTTTGCCGATGCCCTTGCTTAGCTCTATGACGTTTACTAGGAATATTTGGAAGCTTTCTAGCACCTTATATTCTTTGTCCTCTTTAAAATCTCCGATGATGTCCTTCTTATTTAATCCTTCCTTGCCCGACGGACTCACTGCGAGGATGACCCAGCTTTGGTCGAGAGCTGGCCTTTTTTATTTTGCTGACATCATAGACCCGTGTTTGAGGACTGTTTTACCATTTCAAATGTTACAATCCAAATATAGTTTGCCATCTACCGCATACTTCAGCTACCTGCAAATTACCCATTTTGCCAACTCTCTTTTTACAGGTAATAGTTTTTCTAAACCCACACCCTTTGAAATTCTCTGCAAAACTACCATCTCAACTAGCGGTTTAATATCTGAGATCTATGCTATTCTCTCCTCTCCGAGTGTGCGTACAAATCCCAAACATGGATATATGGATATATGGCCCCATTTCCCCTGAGGACGCTACAGCAGTAGTGAAACATGTCGGGGGGGCTCCTTACATTTTAATTCCTGCTGTTTGCCGGGTAGACTATGGTACACACTCCAACCATTGACTGCTAAGAAAGCGGTTTTCACGTTGGTCCGTGGGTGTGTCACACTAGTGCATGTGCAGTAACCTTGCATACGTTTACCTGACATCTAAGCAGTGACAATTTTAATCTTTCATGTGGTCTGTCCTATTTGCTACATATAGCACATTAAAGAATTTACTTTATATTTATTTATTTTCTCTTTTATGGTAGTTGGAAAACAGGGTTATTTGTCTATTGGCAATTAGTTGTTATTTGTGTATTGTGCCCACCAACTACCTAGGATCTCTGATAGTTTTGCTACTATCTAAGTAGGGAGCTCCCCCTGTCACTGTGGCAAATTATCTGGTCTCATGCAGCGAAGTCATCTCTTTGTGCTTCTTATAAAGAGAACCAATATAAGATTCTGATGCATTGGTATCATACTCCAGAATTCCTTCATCGTATCTACCCTCTAGTCTCAGACAGGTGTTGGAGATGCCACACTGACAGGGGAAACCAGAAAGAGTAGCAAAAACACACGGCGCCAATAATGGTACGGATCTTCAGGTAAGTAGTTTGGGGTATAAAGCCGCTATCCAAATTATGAAAAATCCATAGGACCGCTGCAGCCAGGTACACAAAAATCGGAGACTAAACAAAGTCACCGCTGGAGAGGATTGTAGATGAGAGAAAAATAACTTTTTTTAAAAAATTAAAAAAAGTTGTGAACCATAGTGACGATGCTAGTAAGGAGGTTTAGAAAGATGAGGAGAATATATGAAAAACAAAGCTTTTATTATGAGTGGCTACGCATTTCAACGCCAGACCAGCGTCATCATCAGGCCAAAAATACAGAGCAATAGAAAACAAGCCTCTTTAAATACAGGTGATGTGACTAATACAGACAAGGTTTTGAAAAAAAACGCCAAAAAACATGTGTCAAAGTTCGACTGTGACGTCACATGTGGTTAATAAAATGTAAACAAATAGTAAAATACAATGATGAATGGGGATGCAAAAAACAAATAATAATGAATAATTCATTAATAATATAAGCAAACTAAAAGTAGATGAGCACATAATGTGAAAAAGATATGTTAGTAACAGTAGATGGTAACATTGAAATGGACGTTACGAGCATGATCGTACCCTCTGCTCGTACCGTCCATTTCAATGTAAAATAATAAATAATTCTATATAATTCTATAATATATAATTATAATTTTTTTTTTAAATGGAATAAAAACTGATCGAAAAGTCGCAGCACCCCATGGAAACTACAATAAATTCCTCAAAGGCTGTAGTTTCCAAAATGGGGTCACTTTTAAGGGGTTTCCCCTGTACTGGTACCTCAGCTCTGCAAATGTGACATGGCACCAAGAAACCAATCCAGCAAAATCGACATGCCAAATAGTGCTCCTGCCATTCTGAGCGCTGCCGTTTGTCCAACCAGCAGTTTATGACCACATATAGGGTATTTCCGTAATCGGGAGAAATTGCTTTTCAAATGTTGGGGTGCTTTTTCTCCTTTATTACTTGAGAAAATGTAAAATTTGTACCTTTTATCAGAAAAATATATGAATTTCAATTGCACAGCCTAATTTCGCAAAATGCATAAAAAAAACCTGTGGGGTCTAAATTCTCACTATACCCCTCAATAAATTCCTTGAGGGGTGTAGTTTGCTAAATGAGGTCACATTTGGGGGGTTTTCACTGTTTTGGCAGCACAAAACCTCTTAAAACCTGACATGGTGCCTAAAATATATTCTAATAAAAAGGCGGCCTCAAAATCCTCTAGGCGCTCCTTTGCTTCTGAGACTGGTGCTTCAGTCAATTAGCACACTAGGGCCACATGTGGGATATTTCTAAAGACTGCAGAATCTGGGCAATAAATATTGAGTTGCATTTCTCAAGTAAAATCTTTTGTTTTGCAGAAAAAACTTGAATAAAAAGTATTTTCTGACAAAAACCTCTGCTTTGCTTTAAATTCCTGTGAAACGCCTAAAGGGTTAGAAACTTTCTAAATGCTGTTTTGAATACCTTGAGGGGTCTATTTTAAAAAAAAAATTTATGTGGGTTTCTAATATATAAGGCGCTCAAAGCCACTTCAGAACTGAACTGGTACCTAAAAAAAACTAGGCTTTTGAAATTTTATTCAAAATATGAGAAATTGCTTATGTTCTAAGCCTTGTAACATCCTAGAAAAATAAAGGAATGTTCAAAAAACTATGCAAACATGAAGTAGACATATGGGAAATCTTAATTAGTAACTATTTTGTGTGGTATTACTATCTGTCTTACAAGCAGATACATTAAAATTCAGAAAAATGCTAATATTGCCATATTTTCACCAATTTTGTTATTTTTCACAATGAAACACTATGCTAGTGGTAAAATTTGGTCGATATATTTAAAGTCCAATGTGTCACAAGAAAACAATCTCAGAATCGCTTGGCTAGGTCTAAGCATTCCAGAGTTACTGCCACATAAAGTACCACATGTCAGATTTGATAAATGGGCTCTGAGCCTTAAGGCCCAAACTAGGTTGCGTCATTAAGGGGTTAAGTGTCTGGTCTGGGTCTGATATAGGTTCTGATATTTTTTGGGGGGACTGATCTAGGGTCGGAATTAATGAAGGGGGTCTGGCCTGCGATCCTAAATAATATTAGGGGTCTGGTCTGCGGTTTGAATTAATAAAGAGGTCTGGTCTGGGGTCTGAATTTATTTTAGGGAATGTTCTGAGGTCTAAATTATTTAAGGGTCTGGTCTTGGTTCTGAATAAATTTAGGGGTCTGAATAAATTTAGGGGCCTGCTCTGGGATCTAAAATAATGTAGGGATGTGGTCTGGGGTCTGAATTAATTTAGGGGTCTAGTCTGGGGTCTAACTTGATTAACCCCTTTAGGATGCAGCCTGTTGCTGACGTGTTACTTTATGTGCTAATAATTTTGGAATGCTTTTACCTATCCAAGTGATTCTGAGATGTATTCTCATGACATATTGTACCTTATGTTAGGGAAAAAATAAATTCAATATTTATTTGTGAAAAAACATCAACGTTTTGAGCAAATTTGCAAGAATTAGCACTTTTCTAAATTTAAATGTATCTGCTTGTAAAACAGATAGTAATACCACACAAAATAGTTACTAGTTAACATTTACCATACGTCTACTTTATGTTTCATTGTTTTTTGAACGTCCTTTTATTTTTCTAGGACGTTACAAGGCTTAGAACTTTAGCAGCAATTTCTCACATTTTCAAGAAAATCTCAAAAAGCTAATTTTCAGGGACCAGTTCAGTTCTGAAGTGGCTTTAAGAGTCTTATATATTAGAATCTCCACATAAATCCCCCCATTTTAAAAACTGCACCCTCAAAGTATTCAAAACAGCATTCAGAAAGTGTGTTAACCATTTAGGCATTTCACAGGAATGAAAGCAATGTAGAGGTGAAATTTACACACATTTCATTTTTTGGCCAAAATTCATTTGTAATAATTTTTTTTTTCTGTAACACAGAAGGTTTTACCAGAAAAACGCAACTCAATATTAATTGATTCAATTAATTTCTGCAGTTTTTAGAAATATCACACATGTATCCAGTGGCGAATTATCATATGGGCGGTTCGGGCAGCTGCCCGGGGCCCGAGGCTCCCAGGGGGCACATGGCAGCCCAAACCCGCACATAGTCTTATAAAACTATTCAGCGCACTAGCGCTGCTAACTGTCGCTACGGAGATGGGGAGAAGGAGCAGAGAATTGGCCGGGATAGGGGTAGGTAGCAGGCATTAAGCACATCTGCTAGTGCTTAGGACACGCCTCTCTAATACTGCGGGCACCGCCATTGAGTAACAGAACAGCGACGGACGGCTGTTCTGTTACTCCAAAGCTGGAAGAGAAGCTGGAAGAGAAGAGCCGGGCGGGCGGTTACCGTCGCTGAGGTTAGTACTGGCTGCTGGTTTATCCTCCTGCCCAACTAACATGAACTGATTCCCGACCGCTGGCTGTATTTTTACGGCCAGCGGTCAGGGTGCTTAAAACCCGAGCCATAGACTTTTTACGGCTCGGGTTTTAACTTGCTGCCCGAGTGATCGGACAGCTGAATGTCGGGTCTCCGGCTGTCAGTGACTGCCGGGGACCCTGAGGAGAAGATAGGAACAGCTTTCGCTGCTTCTGTCTTCTCTGATGTCTTTTTACACAGCGCTCAATGAACGCTGTGTATAGGAATAGAGACAGCAGCAGCGGCGCTGTCTCTATTCCTCCCGGTGTTCATGTGACTGGTCACATGATCGCCGGGTGCCGTTACTGACAGACTGCTGCTGGGTCTTACTAGACCCAGCACAGCCCTATTAGTGACAATCGTCACTATGAGAGGGCTGATTTCCCCTGTAATTGGGGCTGCTGTGCAGCCCCAGTTACAGTGGAAAAACATGGTGTAAAAGAAAGAAAAAATATATATAAAGTTCCCCAAAGGTCTTTTTTGACCTTTGAGGGACAGACCATAGTAATAAAAAAATAGTAAAAGTGCAAAAAAAAAATTAAATAATAAATACACATAAAATACCGTTCCCAAAAAAAAACGTTTCCCCCCGCCAATCATTGTTGTAACGCTAGCGCTGACCCAATTACCCTAATATAGACATGTAATATATTAAAATTGACGGTAAACAATGACGATTACAAATAAAAGGTCTATTTTAGGGTTATACGATGTTATTACCAAAAAAAAAATAGCTGAAACGTAAAAAAGCTTATTTTTCTACTATTATTTTCAAACTTTATGAATAAAAATTCTAAAATAGCAAAAAAGGTGTGTATAAAAACGATAAAAAAAAGAAACCTGCATTGTCTACAGAAAAAACGTCGCAAAAATCGTAACACCCATTTGTTAATGCTTGCCCAAAAGGGTAGTTTTAAAAATAGTTACGGCGCGGCAGGGCGGCGGTGCGGAAGGGGGGCCCAAGTTTGGGTAGCAGCCCAGGGCCCATGGTCTACTTAATCCGCCACTGCATGTATCCATGTTAGTATACAGTCATCTTTTTGTCCCTGTATTGTAGACACAGGACCCCATCCTGCAGCAATGCCCTGCTTTCGCAAATTAGTAGGGATTGGGCGATAAGGGTCTTGGGAAGGAACCGCTGTTTTTTTTTGCACCGTCACACACGCCACGACTGCGCTATTGATTCCTTCAAAACAACGGAACCCATTCACAACGGTGACAAACGGAAGCCATTAGCAAAGTTTGCGTCACCATTGGGTTCAATGATGATGCAAACGGAAGATAAGGTTTCCGTTTGCTTTTCCGCTGAGGGGTTAACCCAACGGAAACCTCCGATGGAACCCCTCAACGGAAGGGCAACGCTGATGTGAACAGGCCCTAACACTGACAAACACAATTATTTTTTTATATATTACTTAGTAATACTTACTACACATACTAACTGACCCTTACTGACGCTGGCTAACACTTACAGACACTTACTGATGCTTACTAACGGACAAGTGACGCGACTGACAGTGACAAATTGACGCTGACTAACTGATGCTTACTAACTGACAAGTGACATGACTGACAGTGACGAATTGACGCTGACTAAGCGTTGGCTTTCCGTTCTGGGGTTCCGTCGGAGGTTTCCGTCAGGTGAACCCCGCAACGGAAAGTCAAACTGAAACCACAGCTTCCGTTTCTGTCACCATTGAGATCAATGGTGATGGAAACATTGCTAATGGTTTCCGTTCGTCACCATTCCGGCAGGTTTACGTTTTTTCGACGGAATCAATAGTGCAGTCGACAGAGAGTGACGGATTGACACCAACTGACAAGTGATGCGACTGGCAGTGACGGACTGATACTGACTAACTACAAGTGACGCGACTGACAGTGACGGATTGACACCAACTGACAAGTGACACTACTGGCAGTGATGGATTGACGCTGACTAACTGACAAGTGACGCGATTGACGCTGACTAACTGACGCGATGAATTGACGCTGACTAACTGACGCGATGAATTGACGCTGACTAACTGACAGCTGATGCGACGAATTGACGTAGACGATCTAGACTACTATCTAACAACTAAATATAATTATTATCTTTAGTGAATTATGAAAAAAAATATATAAAAAATCTCCCTTATACACTGGGAGGTGGTGGGGTTACACAGTGGGAACTGAAAATTGGGGTTTATTCTGTTTTTTGGATTTTGAGGGGGCACACAACTCGACACAGGCTCTGATCTCTTCAACTCCTCTTCACCAACAAAGAGATCAGTGCCTGTGTATTTTTCAGCCACCCTGAACAGACCCAGCAATCACTGACAATGGACCGCTGCTATTGGTCCATTGCTGGTCACATGGGACATGGGGCAGGGTAGGGGGGCCATAGATACCATTCCCGGTCTTAACTACAAATCCCGGTAACGTTTTTTGAAACTCTTAATGCAGATACAATGTGATCGGTGGATCTGTACAGATACACCGATCGCTGGCATTGGACCACTATTCTGGGTCCATTGCCAGTGACTTGGGAGTGTTAGCTGGGACAGCTGCTCTCCCGGCTCCCGGTGCACACAGTCACTCATTGTGTGCACCGGGAACGTCTCAGTAACTATATGTCGGTGTGCGGGAAGTCACCTCCCGCATGGCGTATAGTTACTGAGTGGTGCGGCTAGGGGTTAAGGGGTCCAAACAGAGGTCTAAATGAATTTTGGGATCTGTTCTGGGGGTCTAAATTTTTGCTTTATGTGGCGATACCCTTGATATAGGGTTTATAAAGTTGGGATAGTTCTTTGCATGTTTCTACCAGTTGCTAACGGCAACCAAAATACAGGCACTTCAGAACATATGCTAATATTTGTGTGAAACAAATTGATGCCCTGATTGGTTTGTGTCCTAACAGGGGCGTAGCTAAAGGCTCATGGGCCCGGGTGCAAGAATTCAGCTTGGGCCCCCCTACCCCTCCCCAGCACCACCATCATCATCAGACCCCTGCGCGCTCCTATGCCCAGACGCCTTGCCCAACAGCCCCCATAGTATAATGCCCCCACACAGTTAATGCTCCCATAGCTGCCCCCACACAGTTAATGCTCCCATAGCTGCCCCAATATCAGCCCCCCCATACAGTATAATGCCCCCATATGTGCATAATTACTTACCTATCCCCGTTCCCACGTCGAGTGGAGGATCCTTCGCCTCCTCCGGTGTGTACTATGAGTGACTCAGCGCAGGAAGGTGCGATGATGTCGCTACATCCCGCCTGCCTGCGTCGAGCCGCTCAGGGAATGCTGGATCAAGGAGATGTCAGCTCCTTGCTCCAGCATTGATTGGAACCGGGACCTCGGTGAGTGACTCACGAACCCCCAGGGGGACGCGACCCACAGTGTAGGGATGTCACGATACCAAAATTTGGACTTCGATACCGATACTTCGTTTACTTTGCCAACAGTAATAAAAATTAAAAAAAAGTTCTTCCATTTTCTGATGTGAGGCACGAGGTGTGATGATGAATTTTGAATGTGGCTCACACTAATAGTAATTAACCTCATCATATTTCTCAGTCATAATGGGTTAATGTGTAAGGTACATGATGGGGTTAATTACTATTAATGTGAGGCACATGGAGGTTAAATTCATCATCGCACCTTGTGCCTCACAATTAGGCCCCATGCACACGACCGTAAATAACCTCCATTCACTTTCATTGAGCGCGGACACATTTCCGTAGCGCTACGGATGGGTGTCCGTGCCGTAGAAATGTTCCGAAAATTATGGAACATGTCCGTCCTTTTGCATTTTGCGGGCCGTTCTCCAATACTTTGTATGGGAGCACGGCCCGAAAATGCGGGTGGCAGTCGGTGACCGGCCGTGCCCGCAATCGCGGGCCCTGATTGCGGGCACGGTCGTGTGAATGGGGCCTAAGTGATAGAAAGCAATTTTTATTTTATTTTTTAACAGAGTACACATCATAAATGATGCAAAAAAATTGTTGTGCAGGTTATTACGGGTGCGCCAATACCGAGTATGTGTATATTTTATGTATTGAGACTTATTTTAATGTTTATTATAAAAAAAAGTGTATGTGTATTTTTTTTATTTAACATTACTTTGTTTTTATTTTATTTTTAAACTTCAATGTACTGGCCTATAGCTATATGCCAGTACATTAGCCTGTGTACAGATAGTACACAGGCAGTTGTTAGGACATACCTCAGTATGCCCTAACAACAGGAAATATGGTAGGACAGCCCTGGGGTCCTTCAACAGACCCTGGGCTGTCTGCCCATATATGGTATGTCCCTTAATCGCATCACAGGAATTCCCTGTGACGCATTCAGGGGCATCCCCCCTTCTCACTTTCCCCTGAATGCTGCAGTCAGCTTTGATCACAGCATTCAGGAGAACAGCGGCGGAGATGAGAGGTTTCTCTGATCTCCGCCGTTATAGAGCGGGGCTGCAGCTGTGTAATACAGCCATTGCCCCGCTCCTGATATAAGTGCGCGCGCGGTCAGCATGTGGAGATGCGGCCGGCGCTGCACTAATGAGCGGCGGTTCAGGCAATGAGGACAGAACATGGGGGTGTTTTGTAGCGCGCCCGCCATGTTCTGTCTTCAGTGCCGACGCTCATTAGTGCAGCGCCGGCCGCATCACATCATCCTGACGGCGCGCACATGTTAGGACTCAGGAGCGGGGCAGTGACTGTATTACACAGCCGCAGCCCCGCTCTCATACACTCATGTGTACTATACTGTATTGTGCAGTTTGCGGTGGAGGAGGGGGGGGGGGCTGTGATTTAACGCTCCCCCCCCTCTCCACCGCATACAACACAATACATTACATTACACTGCAGCTTACCTGGAGTCCTCCGCACCGACTCTTCTGCTCTGTCTGGAAGCCGTGTCACGTGACAACACGGTCACATGGTACACTAAGTGTACCATGTGACCGTAACCCGGAAGTGCCGGCTTCACGGCACAGAAGATTTTGTTACAAAAAATGCTGTATGGCAACGGGGGCCCATGGGCCCCCCAGGCTTAGGGGCCCGGTCGCAACTGCGACCGCTGCGACCCCTATAGCTACGCCACTGTGTCCTAATGTTTGGTTGTTTTGTTCCTATATAGATTTAACTCTGGTCTAATGTCTTAGTGGATTATTAATAAAAGCTTTATTTTAGGTTTGACATATTCACAATACTGATGTAGTATATATCCCAGCCATTGAAGCATGTGATATAAAACAGGCTGCTATTGGCTACAAGCCGTGTTATGCCACTAAGCAGGATGAGGGCCCTAACACTGGTCTGATAAAATCAATCCAGAGATGCCGGAACAGTGTCATGGGAAATTGTTCCTGGCTGCCCAGTCTGAGCATTTAAATGCTGCGACACCTGCAGATTTCTTAAACTCCAAGATAGAAGGGAGTAAAGCTGCTGAAAGTGGATTTGTAACTGTTAGGGTATGTTCACACGGCCTATTTTCGGCCGTTTTTCGGGGTCGTAAACGGCTGAAAAACGGCCGAAATATCGGAAGCAGAATGCCTCCAAACATCTGCCCATTGATTTGAATAGGAAAACGGCGTTCTGTTCTGACGGAGCATTTTTCGCTGCGTTTTTTTTACGTGTAAAAAAACGGCCGCGAAAAAGAAGTGCAGGTCACTTCTTGGGAGGTTTTTGGAGCCGTTTTTCATTTACTCTATCGAAAAAAGCTCCAAAAACGACCGTAAAAACGCAGCGAAAAACGCAGCGAAAATCGCAAGCGGCTTGAAAAACTTCTGAAAATCAGGAGCTGTTTTCCCTTGAAAACAGCTCCATATTTTGAGAAGTTTTTGAGTTTGCGCGTGAACATACCCTTAATAGGGTACATACCACATACAATGGAGTTATATGTAATAAAGCTTAGGTTTGAGGGCTCATTCCATATGATGCAGTTTGTGGTGAGCCAAGTGATGATATGTGTTCACAATTATCAGCACAATTATTTGCAGTAATTGAAGTAAGATTTTCACATGAAAGTAAAATGCAGTGTAATGAGGAATTATGTGCTTTTACTGCAGAGCAAATGGAGAACCTCATGTTGAGGAGATGGTCATAGAAGTTGAAGAAGTGCCCCAATTTTCTGATTGGCACAGTAGCCTGCAAATGGTAGGGTGTGCTCAGGTGCTCAGGGTGACATTGACACTCATGAGTGGACAGAAAATAGCTGGCACTGCTCAATACCAGAAAAAGGCACTGCTCATGCACAGAACTTCTCCATGGCAATCCCACTCAAAAGCGGACTCAGCTGTAGTATTGCCACAGAGGTGCCCAGAGACCAGAACAGCACAACCACATGTAAATACATTTTATAGTAAAACAAATGCCGTGGCACTCACCGATGTTGAAATAATAGCTTTATTTAACAATCATGGTCTGTAGATTGTGGAGTTCTACATCTTACAGACCAATATTTTTCTATAGACTGCAAATTAACATCTAACCACAGCATTTAAAAAAAATGCACAAAAAACGTTGCAAAAACGTCACCAAAAACGTAGGCAAATGCTATGTGTGAATCCAGTTCTCAGTTTCATTTTGTACATGCATTCATTTTCAAGTTCTATAGAGAAGCGTATGCAAACAAATGCCAGAAAAAAAAAATATCTAAAGCATGTTGCATTTTGATAAAACCGCCACTAACGTCAAAAGCACTGAAAAAATGGCAAAAAAAAACAAAAAAAATCAAATCAAAAGGACAATAGGATTTTTGAGGTCAACAGATCTAGTGAAAACATTATCTGTACTTTGCCATATGAAACATTGGTGGTAAAATATATCAGTGTTTAGTAATACACTAGACTATGGACAAGCAACACTGCCCTCTGCCTAGCTCAAATGGCATATGTAACTACTAATTTTATATTCAAAGACCTTGGTGGTTGCTTAATTATTGTAGCACATGTTTGTGACTAATAGATACTCATGTAGACGCTCATATAAATTAAATCTATCATTACAGAAATGCTATACATACCATGCAAAATGTTTCAAAACTGCTGTTTATTGCAGCAGTTTTATGTTTGTACACATTTATATGCTGTGTGTAGTTTTTCTATCTCATATAAACAAGATTTGGTGATTTCATAAATAACAAATGCCACAAAAAGTAAACATTTTCAATCAAGTTATTAGTATTTTTCGGCTCAATACTTTTTCAGTGTGTAAACTAAAAACATTTGCCAAGCATAAACTATAGATTGTTGTTGTAAGGCATGAAACTTGGAAGGTTAAAAAGAAACAAACGGTCAACTAACCACTAATTGAATTTTATAATATGACTCACAGTTCAGAAATTTCCCAGAATTTAATCACAGTCTACACAGAAAGATCAATTAAAAAGCAGACCTAACATTTGGTAAATTCTATGTAAGATGGGGAAGCAGCAGCTAAAACTGCTTAACCTCAGGGATTTATGAATGAACAAAGCTATGATTTAGGAAAGCAAGATAAAGTTCATCTTGTGTTTCCTCACAGCAAATTCCTTTGTTGCTTCCAATCGCCTACAGAGAGTGGAGGCAGCCTTATTGTTGACTGAACAGATATGTATTAAATATATATATATATGGGACTGGAGTACCTTGGGACCACCAGAGGAAATAATTCTTGGGGCCCACCCGTCAGCTATATAGAAATAATGCGAGCACTCTTAATTGTGTAGTAAAATGTGTGTAGTAAACCAAAGAACAATATTACCACCACATAGTGACCAGATAGTGGTGGACACCAGTCCAACACTAGCGTTCTGCAGACCATATAACTTAAAGGAGTTTTCCCATCTTAGACATTTATGGCATATCCACAGGAAATACCAAAAATGTCTGATAGATGCGTGTCCCAGATCTGGTACCCGCAGTTATATCTAGAACTGACCGCAGAATCCAGTGCAGTGTGGGTTACGCGTGCGTGCAGCTCTCTCCATTCTGTTCAATGTAAACAGCCAAGCAAGAGCTGCTCGGCTGTTTCCATAACAACCATACAACAGAATGGAGAGAGCTGCGCGCACGTGTGACCCTCCACTGGTCTCCGCGTGGATTCTGCGGTCAGTTCTAGATATAACTGCGGGTACCAGAGCTGGGACCCACATCTATCAGAAATATTTGGAATTTCCTGTGCATATGCCATAAATGTCTAAGATGGTAAAACTCTTTTAATACAATACAGTGAAATCCAGTGACGTCTTCTCAGATTGGAGCCGCTGACTTTTCCTTTTCTTCTTCATCTGGCCCAGATTGCCCTGATGCTTACTTCCAACTACAAATCGCCTCTGCAGAATTTGAAACACAAACTTCTTCTCGCTTTTGTAGCACCTCCCCACCCTCTACAAAACCCTCACCATCTATAAGGCCCCACATGAAAATAATGCCCCCTCGGTGCTACACACTATAATAGTACCCCCTTTAGGCCCCACAATAATAGTAGTGCCACATACAGCCCCGTGTAGATAGTGCCACACACAGCCACCCCTCTTGTAGATAGTGACACACACAGCCACCCTCTTGTAGATAGTGACACACACAGCCCCTTCTCTTGTAGATAGTGCCACACACAGCCTCTTCTCTTGTACATAGTGCCACACACAGCCTCCTGTAGATAGTGCCACACACAGCCCCCCTCTTGTAGATGGTGCCATACATAGCCCCCTCTTGTAGATGGTGCCATACATAGCCCCCTCTTGTAGATAGTGCCACACACAGCTCCTTCTCTTGTAGATAGTGCCACACACAGGCCCCCTCTTGTAGATAGTGTCACACACAGCCCCCCTCTTGTAGATAGTGCCACACACAGCCCCCTCTTGTAGTGCCACACAGCCCCTCGTATAGTGCCACACAGCCCCCCTAGTAGATTGTGGCATACAGCCCCCTAGTAGATAGTACCACACAGCTACACCGAGTAGATAGTACCAAACAGCCCTCCACCTGTATAGTGTCACACAGCCCCCCTAGTAGATCGTGCCACACAGCCCCCTAGTAGATAGTACCACACAGCTACCACTACTAGATAGTACCACACAGCCCTCCACCTGTATAGTGCCACACAGCCCCCCTAGTAGATCGTGCCACACAGCCCCCCTAGTAGATAGTACCACACAGCTACCACTACTAGATAGTACCACACAGCCCTCCACCTGTATAGTGCCACACAGCCCCACTAGTAGATAGTGCCACACAGCACCCCCAAGTAGATAGTGCCACACAGCCCTCCCCTGTATAGTGCCACACCCCCCCGGTAAATAGCGGCACACAGCCCCCCTAGTAGATATCGCCTCACTGCCCCCTCAGTAGATAGTCACACCCCCCCCCCAAAAAAAATTGTACTTAACTAGGCCCGTTCCCACGGCGAACGGAGCGCTCCAACGTCTCAGATGACGTAGGCCAGCGTGATGCACTGATGCACGTGATGCAGCGGCTTATAGGCAGCAGGCCTAACGTGGCCTGCAACATATACTATTCAATTATATCTGTGGATGCAGATACAAGTGTATGTCGCAGTCGCTAGTACCAGGGCCCCCTCTGGTGCTAGCGACGTGACTGGGCATGAGGGCGGAGTGTGTCGGGAGGAGTGGGTCTCCTCATGGCATCGGCAACTCGCTGCCTGGGCTGGGTTAGTACGACACTGTATGTATGTATATATATATATATATATATATATAAAAGAAAATCCCACAGTACTCCGTGTTAGTGAAAAAAATGGTGGTTTATTGAGCCAGCACATGCTGCAGCGTTTCTGTCCGGCTATAGTACCTTTGTCATGCTTGACAAAGGTCCTATAGCAGGACAGAAACGTTGCAGCTTGTGCTGGCTCAATAAACCACCATTCTTTTCACTAACACGGAGTACTGTGGGATTTTCTTCTATATCTACTTATATCTCCTGGATTGGGATTACCTGCATGCACCCGAGACCATCTTGGAATGACATTTAGAGTGCTGCTGCCTTTCTAATTGTATGTATGTATGCATGTATGTGTGTATATATATATATATATATATATATATATATATATATGACTAAAAACATTATACCAAGGGAGTTTGTATGATATTTGAAAGAAATATTAATTTAGTATTACCTTTAAAATGTTCTACACATAGTGTAAAAGGCTAAGCAACAATTCTTCATAATTTTACTATGCAAACACCTTACACTCTCTCCCACCATTCATTCGTTCATACTTTCAAAAGCAACCAGAAAACCCACCTCTTCAGAAAAGCTTACAACCTGCTATTATCACTGTCTTCATTGTATAAAGCGGCTTCCCCACCTTCATCGCCCTTTTCCACTTAGATTGTAAGCTCTTATGGATGCAGCACTTACTAATTCAGTGTAAGTCTGTTACTCAGTAAGCTCATGTTTATTGTATACTATATGGCCAAAAGTATGTTGACACACCTCCTAATGATTTTCAGGCGTTTCAGCCACACCCATTGCAAACATCCAGAATAACATCCAGCAGACAGCAATGCAAACTCCATAGACAAATATTGCTAGTATTATGGGTCGTACTGAAGAGCTCAGTGATTTTAAAGATGGCACTATCATAGGATTCCATCTTTGCATCAAATCAGTTTGTGAAATTATTGATCTGCCCCAGTCAACTGTAAGTGCCAGTGGAAGGATCTAGGAGTCAGCCACAAAGCTTAGCCACTAAGTGGTAGAACACGCAAACTCACAGAGCCGAGCATCACATACTACAGAGTTTCAAACTGCCTCTGGAAGTGATATCTGCACAAGAACTGTGCGTCAGTAGCTTCAAAAAATGACTATCCATGGTCGAGCAGCTACACACAAGCCTAAGATCACTATGTGCAATTGTAACAACACTGGCTGGCCACAAGACAGCAGAACTAGGTTTCACCTGTAGCAATCCCCTTTCCTGGGGACTAACAGTGTCTCCCAGCACTCAGTTATCCCCAGGACTAACGGTAAGGCCGAATTGTGAGCCAACCGGACTGTCAAAGGAAAGAGAAATATGGAGCACACGTCACAAAAACTAGCAGGCAATAGGAATACAAGAAACAGGAACAAGATGATGCTGTCAGACAGATGATGGGAACAAACAGATGACGGTTAATCATAACAGTCGCATGATGGTAACATATGATGGGTGATGGTAATAAGCTGACTTTAACTCTAGCCTGCCCTATATCTATCTCTGAATGCATCCCTAAGCACTGACCCTAACATCAGACACCACTGACCCTCACTAGCCCAAACACTGGCCCTAATGGAGTCCCTAATCTGCAGACACTGTCCCTAACACAACACCAGGAACCAGAGGCAAAGAAAACAAAACTAAACAGATCTTAAATCCAGTGAAACAAAGCAAGCAGAACAGAGGACTATTGAGACAGGATAAAACTGAACAACTAAACAAGACCAAACAATGAAGCAAACAAGGACTGAGGAAATACAAGACAGAACTGGAAAAACACAAGACTAGGCTTGGTAACACATGATACTAAGAAGCACAAGTAAACATACATATAGCATATGGTATCACCGACACCGTAATGCCCTGGGATTCTTAAGTGAAGGTAGACCAATTAGGTCACTCAATCCAATTGAGCCTCAGTGGCTCACATCAGTGTGGTTATCTGACCTGAACTGATGAATCCGCTATAATAGCTAGGAGAGGATGATCATGGAGGAACGGACTTTCTGCTCATAACCGCAATGCCAATCGGTGTTGTAAAGCATGCTACCACTGGACTTTGCAGTAGGGTAAACATGTCATGAAGTACAACTCACTATCTGGCAGTCTGATGGGTGACTGATGGGTTTGGCAGATGCCAGGAGATCGTAACCTGCTGGAATACATAACACCTACAGAAAAATTAGTTGGGGATGTATCTGGGACTGCTTTAGAAAAATTGTGTGCTTCCAGGTTTCTGGCAAGAGTTTGAGGAAGGCCCTAATGTCATCTCCATCAAACACCTTTTGAATTAATTCGAACACCTTTGCACAACATCAGTGGCTGACCTACAAATGCTGTTTTGGCTGATTGGACACATCTTCTGAAAGACACACTTCAGGACTCTGTAAAAGGCCTTTCCAAAAGAGTGAAGGCTTTTATAGCTGCAAAAAGGGGCCCAACTCTATATAAACACTCATCATTTTGGAATAGAATGTCCAACAAGCTAATATAAGTGTGATGGTCAGGTGTCCACAAACTTTTAGCCTTATAGTGTATTTGCTTGTTTTTATAACTTGTTCATATGTTATGTATTTAACCCCTTCCCGACATATGACATACAGTTACGTCATAGTCGGGTAGGGGAAGTATGGAGCATGTTCACGGAGTGAACCCGCTCCATACGATGCGGGTGTCGGCTTTTTGTTACAGCCAACACGTCAGAGTAACGAGCGGCATCGCGCGATAGCGCGATCCCGCTCTTTTAACTCGTTAAATGCTGCGGTCAATAGCGACCGCAGCATTTAAATCGTTAGAAAGAGGGGGGCGGCCCCCTCTGACAGCTCATTGCACCCCCCGCAACGCAATCGTGGGGGGGGCGATGGTTGCTATGGCTGCCTGGGGGCCTAATGAAGTCCCCCAGGTCCGCCATCTTTGTGCACCTATTAAGCCCTGCAACCGGCAGGGCTTAATAGATGCCTGTCGGAATCACGATATACTGCAGTACATTAGTATTGCAGTATATCGTGCAAGCGATCTACTGATTGCTAGTTGAAGTCCCCTAGTGGGACTAATAAAAAAAGTAAAAATTAGTTTAATAAAGTTTGTTTTTTTGTGAGCATAGTAAAAAATAAATAAATAAATATTATTGGTATCGCCGCGTCCGTAAAAGTCTGAACTATTACAATATATCATTATTTAACCCGCACTGTGAACGCCGTAAAAAAAAATTGTAAACGCCAGAATCTCTATTTTTTGGTCACCTAATCTCCCACAAAAAAATGAAATTAAGGCTTTATTCAGACGAACGGGAAAAACGTCCGTGCAACGCGCGTGATTTGCACGCGCGTTGCACGGACCTAAATGTGTCTATGGGGCCGTGCAGACATGTCCGTGATTTTTCATCAGCGTGAGTGCGCTGAAAAAAGTCATGACATGTCCGTTCTTTCGGCGTCTTGCACGCATCACGCACCCATTGAAGTCAATGGGTGTGTGAAAACCACGCATGCCGCACGGAAGCACTTCCGTGCCAACAGCGTGATTCGCGCAACAGCTGTCAAAAGGATGAATGTAAACAGAAAAGCACCACGTGTTTTTCTGTTTACAAACATCCAAACGGAGTGTCTTTGAGATGAGCGAACCCGGACAACCGAACCGAACTTCACCGGGTTCGGCCGAACTCGTTTTGGCCGAACCCGGCAAAAAAATTTCCGGTACGCGACGTCAGGAGATAGTCACTGTCCAGGGTGCTGAAAGAGTTAAACTGTTTCAGCACCCTGGACAGTGACTTCCGATCCCAATATACATGAACGTGTAAAAAAAAAGAAGTTCTGACTTACCGATAACTCCCGGCTTCTTCCTCCAGTCTGACCTCCCGGGATGACAATTCAGTCCAAGTGACAGCTCCAGCCAATCACAGGCCAAGCACAGGCTGCAGCGGTCACATGGACTGCGGCGTCATCCAGGGAGGTGGGGCCAGATGTCATGAGGTGCGTCACCAAGGACGCGTCACCAAGGCAACGGCCGGGAGGGAAGTTCTCGGTAAGTACGAACTTTTTCTTTTTTTTTTAACAGGTTTCTCGATATTGTGATCGGCATTCACTGTCGAGGGTGCTGAAAGAGTTAACTGCCGATCAGTTAACTCTTTCAGCACCCTGGACAGTGACTGACGTCGACTAGACTCATCTCTATGATGGCGGCTGCTCGAAAATCACGCAGCCGCGCATCATACACGGATGACACACGGAGCTGTCAAGTGGTTTCTGCGCGCGCAAAATGCCACGTTTTTACGTCCGCAAAAACGCCACGTTCGTGTGAATCCAGCCTTAAAGTTATGAAACCGTCGCATGTACACCAAGATGGTATTATTAAAAACGACAGCTTATCCCGCAAAATAAGCCCTCATACCATTTAATCGATGGAAAAATAAAAAAGTTATGGCTCTCGGAATTGAGCGACACAAAGTAAATTTTCTTCTTTACACTTAGTAAAATATAAAAAAACAATATATATTTCATATCGCCGTAATCGTATTGACCCCCAGAATAAAGTTAACATATTGTTTTAATTGCACAGTGAATTCCGTAAAAACGGCGCGCAAAAAACCATGGAGGAATCGCTGTTTTTTTCATTTTCTACCCCACAAATATTTTTTTACCATTTCCTAGTACATTATATGGCAAAATAAATGGTGCTACGAAAAACTACAACGCGTCCCAAAAAATCATGCCCTCATAGTACTATATCGACGGAAAAATAAAGACGTTATGGCTTTTGGAAGGTGGGGAGGAAAAAACTAAAATGAAAATCCGAAAAAGGGCTGCGGGCGAGAAGGGGTTAAACACCTCTATTTTTCATATATACAGCACCCTAGAAGTTAAACGGGTTGTCCACTATTACAAGTGATGGCATATCTCTAGGATCTCTATTCTGGCTCCAACAGGGAGGGTTCCAATCTGGACTCACTTACAGGAAACATTTCAAGAAAAATATGAGTTATTACTGAGCAGTTTTAATATTTTTTTGTGTGCATTACAATAACGTTTCGAGCAGGAGAACTATCATTGAAGTTGCAGATGATATTACTTATGCGCAGAAAAAGATTTTTATAGACAGAAGATTTTGAAAACTTGATATATAAAGTCGTACTTTTGACCTGTAATATCAATCCAGGCACGATGTGTAGTACACAGGTAAAATATGTAGTCAATATTTAAAATTAGTTTAGTCATAAAAGCTTTTTGAATGTATAGGTGCTATTTTATGAATATCATATGGTTGAAGGATAGACCCTAGCACTCTAAAAGCTGCATCAGGCTCTCTAACATTCTGTCATGTTCATCTTTGCTGACTTGCAAAAAACACTTCCCACTTAATAGAGCTTTTTTTGCTAAAGTGTTATTTACATTAATGATGATTATAGCACATAAATGTGATAGGAAGCAAGCATTATTATTAATTATTAAGCAATTCAATTATAAATCTCTTTTCAGTCTTGTAGTGTAAGAGTATAGTTTCTACTAAGATTTTGCAGAAGCTATATATACATAATGGGGCAGATTTACTAATCCTGTCTAAGTTTTAGACAGGGTAAACTTAGAGGGGTAGTCAGAAAAATGTGCTAAATTTATCAAAGAAGTGCATGTGATATAATTCAATTGGCGCCTCTTGCTAGACATGCTAGACACTTTTCTCCTCCTTATTCCACCTATTAGTTGACTAATTTTCCTTTGTAACCATGACTTAGGAACTTCTGTTCTGACTAATATATTATATATCACAGTCAATATTCAGTCTTATCTGTGTTATCAGATATATACTTTAAATGTAGGAACTTTCTGCCATATACCAGGCATGCTATTGCTGCTGTACACTGGTGTATACTGGTGTCTTCAAATTATTACACAGATCAGGCTTCTGTGGTAAATCAAGACCTGTATGCTGTGTTCATCACTCAGGATATAGGTATTAATTTTTTTAATTTAAAAAATGTCTCTTAATTCCTGTTAAGTCATGTAGCTGTGAACTGTCTGTGAGGGGAACAGTAGATGGTGAGATCATCCCGGCACCTCTAATAAAATGTGACTGCAGATGGTGAGACCGTCCCTGCACCTCAAGTAATATGTGACTGCAGTTGGTGAGACAGACCCTGCTCCTCTGATAAAATATGACTGCAGATTGTGAGACAGACCATGCACCTCTGATATGTGACTGCAAATGGTGAGACAGACTGTGAACCTCAAATAATATGTGACTGAGTTGGTGAGACAGACCCTGCACCTCTGATAATATGTGTCTGCAGCTGGTGAAACAGATCCTGCACCACTGGTAATGTCACTGCAACTGGTGAGACAGACCTCTAATAATACGTGTGTCGTGCCCGCGGTCGCTGACCGCCGGCATACTGTATTCACCAGAATCCACGAACGTGGGACACTGAAGGCTTGCCGGCATCTCCCTCCCAGGAGACGACAGCACACGTGGCTGCACCCTGCTACTCCTGCCTCTAGGGTGCGCGCGCTCGTCCCTGGCCTTAAAGGGCCAGCGCGCGAATGAGCAAATTGATCCCCAAACTATCCCCTTACACCCTGGACCATATAAAGGGCTCTGCCCTTTCAATCCTTGCCTGAGCGTTGTTGTTGTTGTTTTTTTCCCATGTTCGTTAAGCAAATGGTCCCTTAGTTGTATCCTGTTCCCAGTGTTCCTGTATCCTGTATCCTGTAACTGTGTTTGTTTCCGAACTAAAGTCTAGTGTTGGAGTTCCGCCACGTCCAGTATCATCACCCCCGTCTGGTGTCATCTGCCACGTCCCGTGTCATCTGCCACTCCAAGCATCAGCTGCCACGCCAAGCATCATCGGTGCCACGAATCTTCTGTGCCAAGGCATCTGCTACATCTCATGTCTGTCTGGACTTTCATACAGGTACTCTTGTGCTTAGACTTTCCATTGACTGTTGTCTGGTCAGCTGCCACTCCTCTACGGCGGAGCGCCCTAGTGGGTTCACATACCCAGGAATCTTGACAATGCGACTGCAACTTGTGATAAAGACCCTGTATATGTTAAACGTGTCTATGTTGGGATGAACAGAAGGTTTGAAGGACAATGGCCAGAGTTCGTTTAAACATATAATATGCCTTTCTATATGGCAATGTGGCTGCATTCTGTGAACAGAATGTTTGCTCCACTATCGGTTCACAACATATAAGCTATGTCATCTCTGAGGCAAATTAAGCATTTGCTTCCTCGTTTATCTATAGCCAATAGAATACCTTACAAGCATGCAGATGTTTTAAATAGAGAACCAAGCAATATAATTGGTTGGGTAGCTGTGCGCATGCGCCAAGTGACTTCCCTGCCAGCAGCTCTGAGAGACTCATTGAGGCAGCGGCCGGCAGGTAGAGACAGTGCTGGACTGTGGTGTGCTAAGTACATTACAGACACCTAAGTCTCATTAATGCAAAACACACCTTACATTTATTTAAATGTCTAAATAAGGAAATTGTTGAGATTCTAGCATTTCCCTCTTTACTCAGGGACGCATACAAATAATGGGACATTAGTATCTTTATACAAAGGACTGGATTTTTGGAGGTCCTCCACTAGGACATCCTAAAGAAAATACGTGGCAAGATAAAAAGCTTTAATGGATAGCAGTCATTTTATTTCTTTAGGACTTTGCTCAGAAAGTTACATAATGAACACTCTGAACAAGTTTCCTTTGTATTGTGTCTGCAATTTATCGCAGTAGACCAGTCCTTTGCCAACACCTACTCCTGTGTCCACATTGCTGAATGTTTCTTACGTTAACAGTTTTAAGATTCCAAGATTAGAGCGCTATTTGTAACCTTGAGCTTATACGGCTCAAAATGTATACAATTCACCAAAACAAAACCTTATACTTTGATGATACAGATAGTTTGTAAGCTCAATCTAAATAATGGGTATGTGCAGTAAAAAAAAAATCCTATATAAGAAGATTACAAGCAGCAATATTGCAGAGGCATCAAGAATTAGTTATAAATGCATACAAAAGGTCAATTAAATGCAGATGACTTTGCATTGGAAGGTTTTAATCTGACACATGTGGTATGATCTAGGAACCTCATCTTATTGCCTCTGTAGGAAAGCATAAGATATAATATCTGGAAAAGATAGGTCTATGTTACAGGTAATCATTGCACGCTTCAATGTTATGAGAAAGTGGAATCTCTAGGAAACATAGTGAATATTACGTTCCCACAAACATATCAGATACCATATTTGGGAGTGAGAACCAATCCAAAGCAAATTAGTCGGAAGGCACAATCAAATACTTGATTGATATTGCTGACACTCATGCGGTTTCTCGTATTTTACCAATAGCTAATATTCACGACATAGTATTACTATAAGCGTATGTTCACACGCAAACTCAAAAAGTCTGAAAATACGGAGCTGTTTTCAAGGGAAAACAGCTCCTGATTTTCAGACGTTTTTTTAAGTCACTCACGATTTTCGCAGTATTTTTCACAGCGTTTTTCACGGCTGCTTTTGGAGCTGTTTTCAATAGAGTCAATGAAAAACGGCTCCAAAGACGTCCCAACAAGTGACCTGCACTTCTTTTACGAAGACGTTTTTTTACGCAGCCATTTTTCCCATTGAAATCAATGGGCAGATGCCATTTTTCCCATTGAAATCAATGGGCAGATGTTTGGAGGCGCTCTGTTTCCGATTTTTTCGGCCGTTTACAGCCCGAAAAACGGTTGAAAATAGCCCGTGTGAACATACCCTAAATATAAATGGATCTAGCACAGGAAATAGTACTACAATATCACTTGAGGCTGTTCGGGCCGAACATAGAATACACTTCTAGGATAACAGTCCAATTTCAAGGAGTGTGTGACTTCTTTTGTCATCACCATACGGCCTAATTCACACGACCGTGTGATATATACGGTCCGCATGTCAGCAGTATTTCCCGGACCGAACACAGTGCAGGGAGGGACACTACTAGCATCATAGTTGTGTACGATGCCAGGAGTCACTGCCTCGCTGCGGGAAAACTTTCCCGTACTGTAATCATGTTTTCAGCACGGGACAGTAGTTCCGCGGGAAGGCAGGAACACCTAGCGCCATACATAACTATAATGCTAGGAGCCCGGCTCCCTGTACTGTGTTCGGTCCGGGAAATATTGCCGACATGCGGACCGTATATCATGGACCGAACAAGGTCGTGTGAATTAGGCCTACTTTTGATGTTTTTACATATATCTTTTTTATATGGCTTGCTCTTGCATCACTATATTATAGGCTATATAAGCCTTTAGTTTTTTTTATTATTATTATATCAGTATATGGTGATCATTAGCACTTTTGTAATATATATTTATTAAAAATATTGTACGGTTTAAGTACTGTAGTTTCTATGTATTCACTTCACATAAAAGCTGCATAATGCCGCTTTAAGCAGAATTCGTCACTCAGCTGGACTGACAGCTTGGTTGACAGTGGCCTCTGACACACAATCTAATCCTAATACTGATTAAATCTATTTGAACGTTACATTAAATACAGCTTAAATCAGTTCTCAGGCTTGACCATTAACTGGTCCAAGTCTGTCTTGATGAAGGTGGATGATTCACACACACAGGAGCGATATGCAAATCTCCCAATGAAATGTGTCACCTCCTTTAAATATCTTGGAGTAGAAATATCTATGAAACTGGAGGAATTTGAACGATTGAATTTAACCCCTTTACTGGCCCAATTTAAACTTAAAGAGGCTCTGTCACCACATTATAAGTGCCTATCTCCTACATAAGGAGATGGGCGCTATAATATAGGTGACAGTAATGCTTTTTATTTTAAAAAACAATCCATTTTCACCACTTTATTAGCGATTTTAGATTTATGCTAATGAGTTGCTTAATGCCCAAGTGGGCGTGTTTTTACTTTAGACCAAGTGGGCGTTGTACAGGGGAGTGTATGACGCTGACCAATCAGCGTCATGCACTCCTCTCCATTCATTTAGGCAGCGCATAGGGATCCTGCTAGATCCTTATGTGCTGTCTTATACTAACACATTAACAATACTGAAGTGTTTAGACAGTGAATAGACATTCCACGGGATGTCTATTCACAATCTCTGCACTTCGTTACTCTGTCTGTGGTAGTTACAGCAGAGGACGCGTAATCTCGTTGTAACCTGTCATTTACCGCGTAATCTTGCGAGATTACACTTCCTCTGCTGTAACTACCACAGACAGAGCAACGAAGTGCAGAGATTGTGAATAGACATCCCGTGGAATGTCTATTCACTGTCTAAACACTTCAGTATTGTTAATGTGTTAGTATAACACAGCACATAAGGATCTAGCAGGATCCCTATGCGCCGCCTAAATGAATGGAGAGGAGTGCATGACGCTGATTGGTCAGCGTCATACACTCCTCTGTACAATGCCCACTTGGTCTAAAGTAAAAACATGCCCACTTGGGCATTAAGCAACTCATTAGCATAAATCTAAAATCGCTAATAAAGTGGTGAAAACAGATCGTTTTTTAAATAATAAGCATTACTGTCACCTACATTACAGCGCCCATCTCCTTATGTAGGAGAAAGGACACTTATAATGTGGTGACAGAGCCTCTTTAAGTTGGATGTTTGGCGGAAACTATATCTCTCTGTCATTGGCAGATGTAATTTAATTAAAATGATATGGATGCCTCAATTGCTTTATCTTTTACATAATGCGCCTATATGGTCACCTCAGCGGTTCTTTTTATAAGGTTAATAGGCTATTTCGGTCTCTTATATGGAATATAGGGCATGCGCACATAAAGCTGGAGACTTTACAGAGATATAAGACAGATGGAGGTCTGGCGGTTCCTAACTCCCGACTGTATTATCTGGCTTCTCAACTGCAACATCTCAGAGGGTGGGATATTGATGACCCAGTAGATTCTAATAGACTGCTTTTACAACATTTCCTATGTTCAGACTCTTTATACGAGGCACTAGAGGCCGATACTTTTAAACAACATACTACAAATTATCCAACGCTGTATTTGATGCACAATATATGGTGGAGTGTTCGAGCTGTTCAAGGTATAATGGGATGTACACAATATATGGCTATTTGGTATACTCCTTGGTTGCCCCATATGCACACTCTAACAGATTTTGCTTTGTGGAAGGATAAGGGGGTTCGTAGAATGGACAAGTTGTTGGATAATCAGAAATTTAAGTTATTCTCATGTTTACAGACGGAGTTCGGTCTTCCTCATACCCAATTTTATAAATATCTGCAGGTTTGTCATGCATACAGAGTGGAGAATAGGAGTAACACTGTCACGATAATGGATAATGTCCTGAGGGGAGTTATTAGTAAGACTAGTCATACTTCTGGTCTTATATCCCTTTTGTACAAAAGTCTTCTGATAAGATTCCTAGATGATTCACCTTCCATGTTGAGGAGTAAATGGGAAAGAGATCTTGGGCCTATAGAAGAAAGTCAGTGGGGAGATATATTGTCGCGGATACCTAAACTTTCTATGAATGAGGTGCATCGTATTTCTCATTTATATCTGATACATCGGTTGTATAGAACGCCAGAATTTAGGACTAAAATTGGGGTCAGGGACTCCCCCGACTGTCCTAGGTGTGGTGTGGAACCTGGCACGTTGATACACATGATGTGGCAATGTGTGCAGCTGCGACAGTTCTGGTCTGAGGTAGTGGACACTATCTCTTCTATCTATACAGTGTCGATAGATTTCACTCCGTTTGTATGTGTCCTAGGGTATGTGGAGGATATTTCTATTTCTGAACATGTTAATTTGGCTGTTGATCGTATGCTATATGTGGCTCGGAAACTTATCGCACAACATTGGCTGGATGATAAACCACTTACGTTAACGGAACTCTGTAACAAAGTCACTTGGTTAACACGCATTGGAAAAAACATATCTACACAGCTAGGAATGTTCAGCATACATTTGATAAAACATGGTCTCCATGGGTGGAAAGCCTGAGTTCATCGTCAGATGTTGAGGTTGGGCGGCAGTCTGGATCTAGACTACGATAGTCAGATAGACAATAAATATATGAGGTGTAGAGTACTCTGATTGGCCTTGGAGGGGGGGGTTTGTTCAATCTTTCTCCAATGTGCACTGGATTTGTGGATGATATATTATGTATTTGACATGAAGTTATGTGATGTTACTATGTCTTCATGAGTATGCATACTATGGAAGAAGAGGGGTGGGGGAGTTTTGTATGTATTGCGATGCTGTTTCGAAAATGTTTTGTTTTTGCTGAAAATAAAAAATTACTTGATTTAAAAAAATACAGCTTAAGTATTCCTGCAATAGGATGCAATTTTCTAGAAATTGCTCAGTCTACTGTGACGTACTGAGGCTCTGTCAAAACCTCTGTTTCTCTACAATATTCCGCTACATTGTTTTTTACAGAAAAACAGAGAAATGTTTTTGTTTAATGGCCCCATTGTATTTTTCCACAGTAAAAAAAAAAAAACAACAACTTTAACGTCCCGTTACTCTGTTAATGTACAGAGCCAAGAGTACTACATTATTAAAATTTAATAAGGAGTGACGAAGTTCATTTTTCCTCACTCCTTCAAGGGTGCATGCCGAAGGGTGATAGCAGCAATCTAATGTATATGGGATGCTTTAACATCACTCATAGCTTCAGTATGACAATGACAAGCGGTGAGAAGCTACAGGGAATTTGTTTTCCTTATGATTTTTCTACTCTAGCTGCATATGGCTCCAGCATGGAGTAGGGCCATTGAACTAATAAAAGTAGAATATTAATACGTAAAAAAATAAACTCTACTTTTTCAAATATTAAGACTGAACATCGCTTTACTTTGTGAAGGATCAAGTCTCCATAAAAGAACGACAGCAGTTGTGAATGTGCCGTACTTATCTTTACTACTTATAGATCACATAGCACAACTGCCCCTGAAAATGGAAAAGTTTTACTATCACGGAAACATCCACTAAATTATCCAAGAGTTATCTAAATCTAAAAATACATGATATGTCAATATTTGATCATAATATCTTACCTTGCATTGTTATCTTCGTCGGTTCCGAAAATAAAGGAATAAGCAAGAGGTAAATGAGGTAGACGAATGATATTCCATTGTACCGGAACATGCATGCTGTTAAAGAGAGAAGATAATTTATGAGTGACCGGTGTTAGCAAATAAATTGTTACTTTACATATGCTACACATTTCTAAATAGTGTCAATTCATCAAGATCTCAAGATATATAGTTGATTTTTTTTACTAACGTCTGGTCTATAGACAAGATACACTAAATGGACAAGGTATTTAGTCACCTACATATTACACCTACAGGAGATTTTATGACATACCGTTCTAAATCCATAGTAATTAATAAGGAGTTGGTCCCTCTTTGCAGCTAAAACAGTTTCCACTCTTCTGGGAAGGGTTTCTACAAGATTTTGGAGTGTGTCTGTGTGAATTTTTTCCCATTCATTCTGAAGAGCATTTATTGGACAAAAGGGTCTGACTTGCAATCTCCATTCTAGTTCATCCCAAAGTTATTTTATGGGGTTGAGGTCAGGGCTCTGTATTGGCCTGTCAATTTCTTCCACACCAAACTCTCCCAAACATGCCTTTATAAACCTTGCTTCGCACACTGGGGAACATTCATGCTGGAACAGAAAAGGGCCTTCCCCAAACTGTTCCCACAAACTTGGAATTATACAATTGTCCAAAATGTCTTAGTATGCTTAAGCACTAGGATTTTCCTTCACTGGAACTAAGGGGCCTAGGCCAAATCTGATAAATAGCCCCACAGCTCTATCCTTTCCCCCCCAAACTTTACAGTTGGCAAAATGCAGTCAGGAAAGTAACGTTCTTCTGGCATTTAGTAAACCCATATTCATCCTTCAGACTGCCAGATATAGAAGGGTGGTTCGTCACTCCACAGAACACGTCTTCACTGCTCCAGACTCCAGTGGAGGTGTGCTTTACATTTCTGGATACGACACTTGGCATTGTATTGTGCTTGGTGATGTAAGGCTTGCTTGCAGATGCTCGTCTCTGTAAACCTATGCCAAGAAGCTCTCAGCGCACAGTTTTAGTGAGGATGTTATTGTCAGAGGAGGTTTGGAACTCTGCAGTTTTTGAGTCAGCAGAGCATTGGTGACTTTTATGAATTACGCACCTCAACACTCAGCCACCCCGCTCTGTCACTTTGTGGTTGAGTTGCTGTGGTTCCTAAACACTTCCACTTTGTGAGTGGTACCACTCACAGTTGATTGTGGAATGTCTAAGAGGGAAGAAATTTCCAAAACTGACTTGTTGCAATGGTGGCATCCTATTACAGTACCACAATCAAATTCAGTGAGCTCTTTAGAACGACAAATTATTTCACAAATGTTTGTATAAGCAGACGACATGGCTAGGTGATTAATTTTATATACCTGTGGCAATGAGACTGAATGAAACACCTGAATTCAATGATTAAGAAGTGTGTCCTAATACTTTTTGTCCATATAGTGTATATACTAATCCCTTCGTTTTAGAAGATGCAGAGCATATTTAATCAATTAAATCTTCATCATCGTATTATACAATTTTCAAATATTATTTATTTGTCATTTAAAGGGAACCTTCATTGTTTCCTTTCAGAGGATGAATGTCTGTCCTAGTCATGTGATGGATACACAGGTAAATGGTTCGTTATAGTTACAGTACAGTTATGCTATCTCTTGTTTTCATTCCCTGGGTGTAAAAAGGTAAGATTCCAGATCAATGATTGCAAGCAGAGGTCTGGTAAACCTAGGAATTGGTATACAAAGCATTTTAGAAAATGCATAACTTTTCATTATACAATAATAAAACTTTACATGCTGAAACAGCTTATGCATCTTTTATGAATAAGGGACATCTCTTGGGATGTATTAAGTCTACAGACGAGGATTCATGTGCTGAAACTGGAATACCCCTTTAAAGGAAGCCACAGACTTCAGTCTATTTGTAAAAATAATAAATAAAGAGGTTTTCCAGTCCCTAAAAATTGATGGCCTATCCTCAGGATAGGCCATCAACAGCTGATCGCTTGGGGTCCAACTTCCGGGACCCCCGCCGATCAGCTGTTTTGAAGGGGCTGCAGCACTCATACGAGCACTGCTTCCCATTTATTCTGGTCCCTGCTTGTACTGTGAATCGCCGACACAGCTTTAGCGGAGGTTCACAGTATTACAGCCTTCTCCCATTCACTTCAATGGGAGAAGGTTGTAATACTGTGACCCGCCGCTACTGCTATGTCGGTGATTCACAACACGAGCAGTGACTGGAAGGAAGGGGAAGCTGCTGATCAGCAGGGATCCCAGGAGTCAGACCACGAGCGATCAGCTATTGATGGCCTATCCTGAGGACAGGCCATCAATTTTTAGGGACTGGAAAACCCCTTTAATGGATTGGTACTAATTTAAGGAAATGTGTTCCATTGGTAAAACAAATATACAATGTATTTTAGATATTTTAGTGGTGAAACTCTTCAACTGTACAGTTTAATCAGCCATTAGTTAAGAAAATATAGGAACATGAATTCACAAGAACATTATTTGCAACAGTGGAAGTTATTTTCCACATATTTTCATTGTTTCAAATATCTTTTAATGTATATCCCTCTACCAATGACTTTCCAAATAGTAAAAAATATCAGAACACCGATTGGGCAAATCTTATTGTCTTTGACCAGCAATAGAAATGAAAGAAATAAACATCTATAGACTCCAAGATCAGCGGTCAAAGTTTGATTTGTAACATCATAGTAGGAAAGTTAAGCAGATCTTATCCTATTATCTAGTTGCATTTTCAATGTGTACACCCATTTAATTCCACTACATTATCTTGAATTCAAACATCAAAGATGCTCTCTGGTACATTAGTGAAAAAACAAGAGCAAAATTCGGAATTCATCTGCGATCCCTTTGCCTCTCTCTCAACAAAATATATTATAAAAGTTTATTAACTCACTTACACTATTTAACTTCCAGAGTCTGTATTACATTTGTGCAAAGTATTAATGAAATACTTCTTTCATTTTGGCTTTAAATAAAGTATAAAGAGTAAATGGCTTTTATACACAAGAGGCATTCTAGCACCTTGAGTTGTAATCTTCTACAACAGGCCAAGGTTGTAACTAGCAAAAACATGAATAGCGCCAGTGTTCTCCCAAACTTCAGTTCACCTGGTACCACTAGAGTGTCTAAGGTCTAGCGAGTATTGCATCTGGCACATAACTTTGTGAATTTACTTGCATATAGCTGGGATTTTGGTAGGGATGCAAATGTTTCACTGACTTGCCTGTTTTCAGCACAGAGAGGCTCATCGACAAGGCAGTAAAAGTTTAATGATTGATGTAATAATTTCATGATTTGTTACGGTTATCCAATATTTTCACAATTCAAAGTTTCAACAGAAGTTGACATTACTGTAAAAACATTTTGTAAAACCTTTCAGATCCTTAAAGAAAATAAACTCAGAAACAGAAGAAAGGACAATAATGATTTATAACTTGTCTACATTCATTTCTGGCCTTTTGCGTTGATTAAATTAAATTGACATATATTAACATATATCAAACAACTTTAAATCATATAATAATATATTCTATATGAAAGCAGTAACCATAGTGGTTAAGTAAATATATTTAGAAACTGTACAATGAAGCAAACCATGTGTATTCTGAAACTTTCAAATGCATTTGGTAAATTTTGGGTGCATGAAGATAAAAATATTTACATAAATAATTTATTTATGACTTTTGTTTTCATAGGTACAATATATTTAACAGCATGAAATGGATAAGGCTTTGTTCGCATCTGCGTTGGAGGCTCCGTTAGGGGCCTGCATTGCATATCTGGTCGAGTTTACCAGAGATTACTGGAGACAATAGAGCAGCATGCTGCGTTACTGTCTCCGGTAAAACGATGGACACCCGACAGAAAGCCAATGGCACCTATTAAAATCAATTAAAATCGGCTGCTGCTGGTGTCCGTTGTGCAACCTAACCGTTGCCTCCGTTATTCCCTTGTTCTGCTCCTTTGACAGAGCAGAACAGCGGGATAGCCAGACGCATGTGTTAACATAACCTAATGCAGTGTAAGGCCAGGATCACAGAAACCGCTTTGAGGCAGTTTTTGTAAAAGTTTTTGGTTCAGTTTTTTTTTTAGCCAAATACAGAAGTGGATACAAAAGAAAGGAGAAGCATTAGTCTTTTTTTTTTTTTTTTTTTTTTTTTTTTTATACATTTCCTTTTGTTTGGATAAACATCTGTGTTTGGCTCAAAAAACTGAGCCAAAAACTGCCCCAAAAACTGCACCAAAACTGTGTGTGTGATCCTGGCCTAAGGGTCTTTTTACAAGATCAATTGGTAAAAATGAGCAAATAATTTACGTTTGAAAGACATGCATTTGTAAGTAACAATAATCGTATGTTTTTTCATTACTTCGAATGCTTTTGAGATAATTTGTCTTTCCTTCTGTCTCGTCTGCTAACAGCTATAAGATGCTTGTTTACACAAGAGGATGTATGGCAGACAAATGATTATTTGTAGGCCTTCATAAAAAATTAGATCATCAACAAGCGAACAATTTCTTGCTGATCGTGCAATTGTTAAGCATATTTACACTACCCAATGATTGCAAATTTTTACTTGATCTTACAATATTTTACACGATAATCGCCCCATTTGTAAAAAGCTCTTTATTTGCTGTTATTGTACCGCATACCATTTAGTTTCCTACTAAAGGAGCGCACACACAACCAGAACTAGTTTAAAATAAAAAAAAAGGGGCCAGTATGTTTCTATTTTGACTTCAGAAGGCCATCAGAATACCCAAAGCAAACGCAAGCAGACACAGTCAGTGTAGATGGAGCCCTGGTACAAATAAACCCAAGATAACTGTCCAGCAATGTAGTAGAGCTAAATCAGTTCGAAAATGCCTGCCCCAGTGAAGCTGGACAACAGGACAGAGAAAGATACAGATGAGTCCACTCTTACCTTTGCTTGAAATTGGTAAAAGACTCCAATTTCTCATGAAACCAATTCAATAAAATATCGTGACATGCTAGCAAAACCCCTGACAGGCTGCAAATCACATCACAACCCCTGGGTGGCCACACATAGAAATATATAGCATAGACAAAACGTTACAAGTCTGGTCATCTCGCTCCACCCACGTCAGGATATGTTGAGATAAGAGGATAGATAAAGAATGACACATCTGTGTGTTTGTGTGTGTGCGTGTGTGCGTGTGTGTGTGCGTATATATATATATATGTATATAGTTTGGAGAAAGCAGCGGCACTCCAAAAAATTGAATAGATGAAAAGTGTGCCAGCAAATTATCCTGATCCAAGGATCTTCAGTAGTAGAAAATCCTGCAGCACTCCCAGAGTAAGTGAAAATCCAATCTTTTTTATAATATACATATGTATAAATATATATATATATATATATATATGTATATACATCTTTTTGTTTGTTTGTATGTTTGTTTGTTTGCTTGTATGCATATGCATTGCAGTCACAGCAGATTTGCAAATATACAGGGTGGGCCATTTATATGGATACACCTAAATAAAATGGGAATGGTTGGTGATTTTAACTTCCTGTTTGTGACACATTAGTATATGGGAGGGGGAAACTTTTCAAACTGGGTGTTGACCATGGCGGCCATTTTGATTGAAGTCAGACATTTTGTATCCAACTTTAGTTTTTTCAATGGGAAGAGGGTCATGTGACACATCAAACTAATCGAGAATTTCACAAGAAAAACAATGGTGTGCTTGGTTTTAACGGTACTTTATTCTTTCATGAGTTATTTACAAGTTTCTGACCACTTATAAAATGTGTTCAAAGCGCTGCCCATTGTGTTGGATTGTCAATGCAACCCTCTTCTCCCACTCTTCACACACTGATAGCAACACCGCAGAAGAAATGCTAGCACAGGCTTCCAGTATCCGTAGTTTCAGTTGCTGCACATCTCGTATCTTCCCAGCATAGACAATTGTCTTCAGATTACCCCAAAGATAAAAGTCTAAGGGGGTCAGATCGGGAGACCTAGGGGGCCATTCAACTGGCCCACGACAACCAATCCACTTTCCAGGAAACTGTTCATCTAGGAATGCTCGGACCTGACACCCATAATGTGGTGGTGCACCATCTTGCTGGAAAAACTCAGGGAACGTGCCAGCTTCAGTGCATAAAGAGGGAAACACATCATCATGTAGCAATTTCAGATATTCCGTGGCCTTGAGGTTTCCATTGATGAAGAATGGCCCCACTATCTTTGTACCCCATATACCACACCATACCATCAATTTTTGTGTTCCAACAGTCTTGGAGGGATCTATCCAATGTGGGTTAGTGTCAGACCAATAGCGGTGGTTTTGTTTGTTAACTTCACCATTCACATAAAAGTTTGCCTCATCACTGAACAAAATGTTCTGTGTAAACTAGGGTCCTGTTCAAATTTTTGTTTTGCCCATTCTGCAAATTCAGTGTGCCGATCTGGGTCATCCTCGTTGAGATGCTGTAGCAGCTGGAGTTTGTAACCATTTGTGAGTAGCTAATATCCACCGAAGGGATGTTCGACTGATGCCACTCTCCAGTGACATGCGGCGAGTGCTACGCTGTGGGCTCTTGCTGAATGAAGCTAGGACAGCCACTGATGTTTCTTCATTAGTGACAGTTTTCATGCGTCCACATTTGGGAAAATCTAACACTGAACCAATTTCACGAAACTTGGCAAGCAGTTTGCAAACTGTAGCATGGGAGATGGGTGGTCTCGTAGGGTGTCTTGAATTGAAATCTGCTGCAATGACCCGGGTACTGCGTTCACCAGACATCAACACAATTTCTATCCGCGCCTCACGTGTTAACCTCTGCGACATGTCAATGGCTGTAAACAAAGAGAAGCTTGTAAATAACTCATGAAAGAATAAAGTAACGTTAAAACCAAGCACACCATTGTTTTTCTTGTGAAATTCTCGATAAGTTTGATGTGTCACATGACCCTCTTCACATTGAAAAAAACTAAAGTTGGATACAAAATGGCCGACTTCAAAATGGCCGCCATGGTCAACACCCAGCTTGAAAAGTTTCCCCCCCTCCCATATACTAATGTGCCACAATCAAGAAGTTAATATCACCAACCATTCCAATTTTATTTAGGTGTATCCATATAAATGGCCCACCCTGTACATTAATTTCACTCATTAATGATCAACATGGTATTTTTCATTTTACATTTGGGGGTGGTGACGGCCTCCATTTTGGTTGTGCACTCGTCCCATCTTTCCAAGGCTGTTCTTAATTAATGCAGAATAAGCCTGGCTTCTGCCTATATTGAGTACATTTTTTGTGCCTTGGCGCAAGAGAGTGAGATTAGTCTACTGTAGTACAAATATGATGTTAGGCCTCATGCACACGACCGTAAAAACACCCGTTATTGCGGGTCGTAATTACGACCCGCAATAACGGGCTCATAGACTTGTGTTAGCCACGGGTACCTTCTCGTTTTCTCACGGGAAGGTGCCCGTGCCGTTAAAAAAATAGAACATGTTCTATTTTTCTATTTTACGGGCCGTGCTGCTATACTTTATAATGACAGCACGGCTCGCAAAAGCGGCCGGCTGCCCGCGGCCGGCCGTGCCCGCCCGTGCTCGTAATTACGAGTCATAATTACGAGCACGGTCGTGTGCATGAAGCCTAAGTGTGGAAACTCATCTGAATTAGGTCACCTTGTTTTTGCAGATGGCCTCAAATAATTTGATTCCCTTAAAAGTAGGGAAGGCGTCTTGTAACCCTAGAACTCACTCATACCATAGTATTGTATTATTTAAGAAGTGCTATTTGGACTTCTGCACCCCTATTTTATGGATTATATTCCTAATTGAGACAGAGGCAGACAAGGCAGCACGTCCAAAAATAAACTGAATTTATTCACCCAAGTATGTAACGTTTCAGTCAAGCAGGACCTTTCTCAAGCATGAGTTTGCTGTATTTCTAATTGGACATTCCCAATCTTGTACCAATTAGCAGGATTGTACGTGTTAGCTTATTTGTAAACTCTCTTTGAAATAAGGCAATATCGCTTTATCATGATAAGTCAAAAAACTGTTACATAATTTCTGTGCTTGTCATCTTCTCAACTGATATGAACAGGTACTGTACTCCTGTATGTTTATTAAAAAAAACACATTTTAAATGATTCTATTTAGAACGAATTGTATATGAATTATACTTAGAATTCAATAGTAAATGCAAATTAACTATTGTAATTTACAAACACATTTTCAGGAAAAAACTATAAAGTGTAGCAAAATAGAGACTACAGATTGGCATAGGGAAATGTCATACTGAAGTTATAAGGACTGGAAGTGCTGGAACAGCTAAAGAAATACTGCAAAGCAAATAGATGGGGATTTTCATCCCATCCAAGTCAATAAAGTTATTCACAGCTGGTTGAGCAACTAAAATACTTCCTGCTGTTCTAAGCAATCAGAAATAAAGTGTAAAATTTACTCAGCTCCAAAGCAGTCCTTCCTCTGACAGAGTATGATTTATGCTGCCCCAGAAATAAAATGTTACCCAGTGATGGTGCCATTGTTATTACAACATACCAAACAGTAATTATATTAAACGGACCATAGAACTAGAGTATGTTTCAGTAGCACAAAGCTGTCAATTTTATTTTGAATATTTTTCTATTTATATTGCTTACAAACTGTAAATACACTATAGTTCAGCCCCAGACTGTTTACACCATGTAATTGACAGCAGTTTTGCACGTTTTCTCTTATATTGTAGGGTATGTTCACACAGGGTGAATACGCTGTGTAAAAGCCCACAGTGTATCCTCCCTGGGCGCGCAGGAAATTCTGACCAAAAAACACCCAAAATTGTGGTGCAGTTTTTCAGCCAGAATGTCCGCTGCGGAAAACTGCACATTAAAAAAATAAATGTGGCACCTACGTAGTTATGGCGATGTGTCCCTCTGCCGTCCTGCAGGCTGGCCTCCTGGCATGACGTAGCCATGGCTGCAGCGGTCACATGAGATGAAATATCATCCCTGGAGGCCAGCCTGGACGAAGAAACAGAGAATTCTGGGTAAGTATAAATATGTTTTCTGAGTTGCGAATTTTTGCAGCAGCGAAAACGCAACATCTGCTATTTGTTGTGGGCTTTACCTCCCCATTGAATTCAATGAGGAAAACCTGCAACAAATAAGCAGCGATTATGCAAATATAATTGACATGCTGCGGAGTAAAAAAAACGCACATAAGGTCAATTTCTGAGCGTTTTTTCCGTTCAGCATTTACCAGTTGTGTGAATGAGATTTGTTCAATGCTGCTACTGTATCATGCTGCGGACTTTCCACAATAAAATCCGTTGCAAAAAATCTGCAGCTTTTACGCTACGTGTGAACTTACCCTTAGGGCATGACCAGATGTGGCGTATTTGTTCCGCCACTGTTCGCATCAATGTCGCACATAATCTGCGTTGCAGATTCTGTTGCGCTCTGCCTAAAATGGGCATTAAATTGATGCGGACTAGCCGTTGCGTATTCAGGTGAATACTTCCCTTCTCTCTATCAGTGCAGGATAGAGAGAAGGGACAGCCCTTTCCCTAGTAAAAGTAAAAGAAATTCATACTTACCCCGCCGTTGTCTTGGTGACGCGTCCCTCTTTCGACATCCAGCCCGACCTCCCTGGATGACGCAGCAGTCCATGTGACCGCTGCAGCCTGTGATTGGCCTGTGATTGGCTGCAGCCGTCACTTGGACTGAAACGTCATCCCGGGAGGCCGGACTGGCGGAAGAAGCAGGGAGTTCTCGGTAAGTATGAACTTCTATTTTTTTTAACACGTTGATCTATATTGTGATCGGAAGTCACTGTCCAGGGTGCTGAAAGAGTTACTGCCGATCGTTTAACTCTTTCAGCACCCTGGACAGTGACTATCTCATGACGTCGCCTAGCAAAGCTCCCGTAATTACGGGTGCACACACGTAGTCACCCGTAATTACGGGAGCCCAATTGACTTCTATGGGCCTGCCCGTGCCATAATAACGGCCCGTGATTACGACGCTTTTACGTTAGTGTGCATGGGGCCTCACTCTGGCTATAGACCTAGAAACACATAGGTCCAGCCAGAATTAAGAATTATCATGTTCCTAAAACCAATACACTACGCCACACACATAACATCTGCGGACTTCATTGCGGAATTTTGACTCTCCGTTGAAGTCAATGGAGAAATTCCGCAATGAGTCCGCAACAAGTCCGCTACACGTCCGCAACAGACAGTGTATGCTGCAGACACCAAATTCTGCACAGCAGCCTATGGTCCGCAGCGGAGTTTTCCGCAATGTGTAAACGAATCTAACTAAAAAGCTGTGGAAAGCAATGGAGAAACGTGTACGCTGCGGATTTCCGCAGCAGACTGTCCGCAGCGGAATTCCAGAGCAATTCCGGCTTGTCTGGACATGCCCTTAGTCTTTCTTGTGTACTTCTCCTTTGTTAGTCTATGTTTACACATAATGGAAAAATCTGCCGTGTATCCCCAGCAAAATCTGCATGTTACATATGAAATCTGGGGGCGGGGAATCTGCAGCAGAAATTGACATGCTGCAGATTCTAAAAAACGCACCACAGGTCAATATTTTGCAGTGTGTGAATGAGATTGGTAAAATCGAATCCACTTTACTGCTACTGTAATACTCTGTAGATATTCCGCCCGCAATTCTGAATGGAAAATCAGCAGTATTTCCACTATGTGTGAACTTACACTTAGGGTATGTTCACACGCTTAATAAAAACGGCTGAAAATACGGAGCTGTGTTCAAGGAAAAACAGCCCCTGATTTTCAGTCGTTTTTTTGTGGCTTTTTTTACAGCCGTTTTTGGAGCTGTTTTTCTATTGAGTCAATGAAAAACGGCTCAAGAAGTGACATGCACTTCTTTTTTATGTGGCGTTTTATTACACGCTGTTTTTACAAACGGCGTGTAAAAAACCGCCCCGTGGGGACAGAATGCCATTTTTCCCATTGAAATCAATAGGCAGATGTTTGGAGGCATTCAGCCCACAGCATTTTTTGTAGTTTTTCGGGTCGTTTACAGCCCAAAAAACGTCTGAAAATAGCCTGTGTGAACATACCCTTAGGCCTTGTTCACACAGAGAATTTCTCCTGAGGAAAAGTCTGACATGGATTTGGCTGAGATTCTGCGGCAGAAATCCGAGGCTAACCCTTGGATTTCTGCTGCCTTTTTTTAGTAACACTTGCTGTGTTTCTGCGTGAAGATTAGATCTATTCAAAGGGGGTAATCAGCGTGTTGTTATGCCACACTGTTTTCAGGCAATGTAAACCGCATCAAGAAATATCATTTACTCATTGTTTTTTTAGCTACGCGGTTTTGAATTCTGAACGCTGAAAAATCAATTGTTCATACTAGCCGATTAAAAACAATGAGAGGCATTTTACAAGCATATGCACAAAACACGTCTGAGTCTGCATGAATTTGCCCAGTGTGAACCAGGTCCTTAAGTGGTTATTCCCAAGTTGAGTCATATTTTTTATTAAACGCATCCTAAACTTAAATAAAATTCTAAATCTAGTGTTGTACATTTTTTGTTAAAAATTCCTTCCCTAACTACCTTTTTTTCCAACTACATAACGCAGCTAGTGCTGGTTATCTTTTCTAAAAGGGGGCGGGCGTGAGCGGTTCATTGTCAATGAAGACGCTATGCTCTGTTAGTGCGCACTCCCGACGTTGCTAGATGATCTAGTTCTAGCAGCATCGGGAGAACAATCGTCTCAAGGCATGGTAAGCGTGGTTGAGATGACCCCCCCTCCCCCGATTCCCTTTTATATAGTTTTATAGTGCCACTTTGTATTTCACGGCACCCCTGCCCGTCCTCGCTGCAAACCCCCGCCACTCTTCGCTGTAACCCCCTTCTCCCCTCGCAAAAAGACACTACCCCCCCTCTTGGCACCAACACCAACCCTCGCGATAAGCTACACCCCCTCCTCGCGACAACTCTTCCCCCCCTGTGTGGGAACGGGAGCGAGAACACTGACATCCTCTCCTAAGGACGGAGAGGATATCATTGTGCAAGCGCGGCCACTGCTAGAGGAAAGCAGTGGTGGCCGGATTCCTAGACAACGAGGAATAAACAAAGATGCAATGAACAAGACTTTGAGAGGAAATCCCAGGAAAATTACATCACTTAGAAAAATAAAGGTAATTACAAAAATGTATATCTTTACATGGTTGAGCAAAATAAATAGATTTATAAAGATGGGAATAACCCTTTAACCCCTTCAGGACCCAGCCTGTTTTGGCCTTCAGGACACAGCCGATTTTTTCAAATCGGACATGTGTTAATTTATGTGGTAATAACATCGGAATGCTTTTACCTATCCAAGCGATTCTGAGATTGATTTCTCGTGACATGTTGTACTTTATGTTAGTGAAAAAATTTGGTCGATAATTTTGGTATTTATTTCTGAAAAACACCAAAATGTAGAGAAACTGTGGAAAAAATTGCATTTTTCTCAATTTAAACGTATCTGCTTCTAAAACAGATAGTAATACCACGCAAAATAGTTACTAGTTAACATTTCCCATATGTCTACTTTATGTTTGCATCGTTTTTTGAACGTTATTTTATTTTTCTAGAACGTTACAAAGCTTAGAACTTTAGCAGCAATTTCAAATATTTAAAAGAAAATTTCAAAAGGCCATTTTTTCAGGGACCAGTTCAGTTCTGAAGTGGATTTGAGGGCCTTATATATTAGAAAATACCCAGAAGTCACCCTATTTTGAAAACTGCACCCCTCAAGGTATTCGCATCAGCATTCACAAAGTGTTTTAACCCTTTAGTCGTTTCACAGGAATTAAAGCAAAGTAGAGGTGAAAGTACAAATTTTATTTTTTTTGCCGAAATTCATTTCTAATACATTTATTTTTGTAACACAGCAAGTTTTACCCAAGAAATGCAACTCAATATTTTATTGCGCAGATTCTGCAGTTTTTAGAAATATCCCACATGTGGAGCTAGTGCGCAAATGGACTGAAACACAGGCCTCAGAAGCAAAGGAGCACCCAGTGGATTTTGGGCCTCCTTTTTTTTTAGAATATATTTTAGGCACCTTGTCAGGTTTGAAGAGGTCTTGTGGTGCCAAAACAGTGGAAACACCCCAAAAGTCACTCCATTTTGGAAACTACACCTCTCAAGGAATTTAGGTAGGGGTATAGTTCCCATTTTGACCACATTGGAATTAGCCTGTAAAAATGAAAATCTACAGTTTTTCTGAAAAAACATAGAAATTTGTAATATTTACGAGGAATAACGAAGAAAATGCACCCCAACATTTGTAAAGCAATGTCTCCCGATTACGGCAATACCCCATATGTGGTAATAAACTGCTGATTGGACCCACAGCAGGGCTCAGAAGGGAAGGAGCGCCATTTGGATTTTGGAGCACGGACTTTGCTGGATTGGTTTTCGGTACCATGTCGCGTTTGCAACGCCATGGAGGGACCAAAACAGGGGAAACCCCCAAAAGTGACCCCATTTTGGAAACTACACCTGTCAAGGAATTTATCTAGGGGTTTAGTGAGCATTTAGACCCCATGGGTCTTTTGCAGAATTTCTTAGAATTAAGCCGCGTAAATGAATATTAAAAATTTCTTTCCACTAACATTTTCACAAGGGATAAAGGAGAAAAAAACAACCAATTTTTGTAAAGCAATTCCTCCCGAGTACAGAAATACCCCACATGTGGTCACACATTTTTTTCATTAGAAATGAATTAAGCCTTTCAGGACTGATCCATTTTTTGCTTTCTAATTTTCGTTTTTCACTCCCCACGTTGTTAGAGCCATAACTTTTTTCTGTCAATAGAGTGGTGTGAGGGCTTATTTCTTGCGGGAGGAGCTGTAGTTTCTATTGACACCATTTAAAGTGCCATAAAATGTACTGGAAAACGGAAAAAAATATTATTTGCGGGCTGATATAGGAAAAAAATCTGATTCCACTTTTTGAGGTTTTTTCGTTTTTACAGCTTTTGCCGTGCGGTAAAAACAAAAACGTTACTTTATTCTGCGGCTCATTACAATTACGGTGATAAAAAATTTATATAGTTTTTTTTATATTCTACTACTTTTACAAAGAAAAATCGAATTGTTAAAATAAAAATTGTTTTGTTTCACCACATTCTGAGAACCGTAACTTTTTTATTTTTCGGTTGATTGAACAGTGGGAGCAGTGGGTCTTATTTTTTGCGGGACGAGCTGTAGTTTTTATTGTTACCATTTCTTGGTACATAAAAAGTGATCCAAAAGTTGTGTTTAATTTTTTTTTAGCGCTAAAGTTACAAATAAAGACAGCGATTTTGGCGGTTTAAATTCTTTAAGTTTTTTACGGTGTTCACCGTGCGAGTTAAATAATGGTATATTGTAATAGTTTGGCCTTTTACAGACGTAGCGATACCAATTTTGTTTATTTTTTTTACATTACTTTAGAAGAAAAATGGTAAAAGGGGGGGTTTTTAACTTCAATTTTTTTTTCTCTCTCACTACTAATAACTTTAATTCTTCTACACATTTTATTAGTCCCCTTAGGGGACTTGAACCAGCGATCATTGGATCGCTGGTACAATTGCAGTATATTGTTATTTTTACAGGCTTCTGTAACCTCACGATCGCTGCTCCTGTCCGTTAGTCCTGGGTGTCAGCTGTAATACACAGATGACACCCGCAGCGTATGGAGCGGGCTCAGCACGTGAGCAGGCTCCTTACATCAACCCCGCACCATGACGTGCTATTAAGTCATAGTGCGCCAAGGGGTTTATGCACAGCGGATGGTGTGAATATTGTAATTTTACACTGGTATGCCATTTTAGTGCATAATATGTAGTGCACAGTTTGTGCCACTGAAGACAAATACCTCATAAAACGTTAATCGGGTTCTCCCGGGTATGGCGATGCCATATATGTGGGTGAAACTGCTGCTTGGGCACGCTGCAGAGCTCAGAAGGAAGGGACGCCATTTTGCTTTTGGAGCACGGATTTTGCTTGGTAATAGTTCTGTTTGGGGTTTTACTGGTATTTCAGTTTATAATGTGGGAGAATATGTAATCTGTGCGGAGCACATCAGGGCATAATAAGAGGGTATAATAATGCGGTAAATAAATAATAATTCATAGATATGTGGCCGGTGTCGCACTGATAAATGGTGCCCGATCTTATCCGATTTTGGACACCATTTTGGGGTACATGCGATTTATTTGATCACTTTTTATTAAATTTTTTTGCAAGCCGGGTGACCATAACTAAGCAATTCTGACAATGTTTTTTAGTTCATTTTTTGCAGCGTTCACCGTGTGCTATAAATGACAGTTTTACTTTATTTTGCGGGTCGGTACGATTACGGCAATACCTTATGTATATAGTTTTTTTAATGTTTTGCAGCGTTTGCGCAGTAAAATCACTTTTTATAAAATAATTTATTTTCTGTGTCACCATATTCTGAGAGCCGTAACTTTTTTATTTTTCAGTCAAAAAAGCTGTGTAAGGCCTTGTTTTTTGCGGGATGGGTTGTAGTTTGGGGTACATGCAACTTTTTGATCACGTTTTATTCTATATTTTGTTTTTAGTTAGTTTTTAGTTAGTTTTATTTTTGTGGCGTTCACCGTGCGGAAAAATAACATCATAGTTTTATAGATTGGGCCGTTACGAACGCGGTGATACCAAATATGTGTACGGTTTTTTAACGTTTTCATTTTTTTTCTATAATAAGAGACTTATTATAGGAAAAAAAATCTTTTATTTTTACACTTTTGTAAAACATTTTTAGAAATTTTTTTAACTTTTTCCTTTACTTTTTACACTTTCTTTTTTTACCTGCAGCTCTGATCACTGCTAGAATACATTACACTACCTATGTAGTAATGTATTCCAACTGTCAGTGTGACGTCACAGTCACTCTGACAGTTGGTCTACGAGCAGGGGCGTATCACACAACCCCCCCTTGTAGATAGTGCCTCCCTATAGATTCCACCACACAGCACCCCCTATAGATAGCACCATACACAGCCCCCTGTAGATAGCGCCATAGACAACCCCCTGTAGATAACGCCTTACAGCCCCCCTGCAGATAACGTCTTACAGTCCCAAATCCCCCCTGTAGATAACGCCATACAGCCCCCCTGTAGATAACGGCATACAGACCCCCCTGTAGACAACGTCATGCAGACACCCCCCTGTAGATAGTGCCATACAGACCCCCCCTGTAGATAACGCCATACGGACACCCCCCTGTAGATAGTGCCATACAGACCCCCCCTGTAGATAACGCCATACGGACACCCCCCTGTAGATAACGCCATACAGACCCCCTGTAGATAATGCCATACAGACCCCCCTGTAGATAACGCCATACAGACACCCCCCTGTAGATAGCGCCATATAGCCCCCCCCAAAAAAAACTGGCCTATAGTTTGTCCTACAAAAGACATGCATCCACAGGATAGGGGATACATGTGTGATCGCTAGCAGCGATAAGGAGAACGGGGGACCGAAAGTCCCCCGAAGTTCTCCATGACAAACCTCAGACTTCCGGTGTCTGCGGAAATTAAAGGAGCGCTGGTCACGCATGCGCACAAGCGCGACCGATGCGCAAGTCATTTCTATGGAGCTGCTGACAGACCCCGGAAGTCTGAGGTTTGTCATGGAGAACTTCGGGGGACAAGCGGTCCCCCGTTCTCCTTATCGCTGGGCGTCGCAGCGATCACATATGTATCCCCTATCCTGTGGATAGGGGATGCATGTCTTTTGTAGGAACAACCCCTTCAGTGGCGTTAACATAACAGCTACTAGCGAAGCCTCCGGCCATGGGGGGGGGGCCCGTGCCGGTGTGTGGCACAGGCCCCCTCATGCTGCGGGCCCCGTAGCAGCCGCTACGGCTGCTATAGCGGTAGTTACGCCACTGTCTACGAGGACCAGTCAGAGGCTGATCCTCATAGGCTTCCATACATGGCAGACCCGGAGGCCATTGTCTGCCCCCCGGGTGTCATCACAAGCATCAGCAGCCCCCACGATTGCATGGGGGTTGCTGATGTGCTACAAACCCCCTACATGCGGAGATCGCAATCGAGCTCCACATTTAACGGGTTAATTGCCGAAATCAGCGGCAGTGAGCCGCTGATCGGCAACAGTGGAGTGTCAGCTGTCAGTGACAGCTGACGTCCCGGTTCCCGATGCACACTGTCACAGACACTGTCGCCGACAGTGTGCATCGCGAACGGCAGTGACGTCCTGTTACTCTGACAGGAAGTCTATCAGGAGGCTGGTCCTGGTAGGCTTCCGTACATGGCAGACACGGAGGCCATTACTTGGCCTCCAGTCGCCATGCTAGCCATCTGCAAACCTCACGATTTCATTGTGAGGTCTGCCGATGTGCTGGAAACCCCTAAATTGTGGCGATTGCAATCAATCACCGCAATTAAGAGGTTAATTGCCAAAATCAGCGGAAATAAACCGCTGATCGGCATACAGTGGCGTGTCAGCTGTCATGGACAACTGGCCTCCTGGTTCCCAGTGCACACTATCTCCGACAGTGTGCACCGGGAACTGCGCAGTAACTGTACGTCCCCGTGCGCTAAGACACTGGCCACCCGGACGTACAGTTGCGTCGTGGTGTGCCTAGGGGTTAAAGGTGTTGTCTGCTTTGGTCAATTCCTTTTTGTCATAGGGGGCTCCTGATGATAAGCTGATCACCCAGCGATCAGCTGTCATCTGCAGGGAAATTTAGCAGCAAGAGTTTAATTCCCCTGCAGCTCCTTCATAGGGAAAATTAAGTATTACATATATTGGTAGAAGAGGAGAAACAAGAACCGCACATCCACAATACTAATCAATGAACATGAAATTAACATTTTGATCAAATTGTATAAGCCATTTCACGGTGACCTCCGATAAGTAGGTCCCAACTCTATTGGTTGCAGCACCGCATGGTGGCGCCCGTCACAATACCGCACCCGCAGAGGGAGCAACCCAAGAGCCCAGAAGCACCCCTGCTGCTAAGCCAAGCCATCTTGGCTCTGGGCCACGTCCCCCCACAAGTGCAGCTCCACATCAACAAACACCACCACATGGCACCACAACAAGTGAAAAGATTGAATGAACTCACCGTTAGATGTGCCCCCAGTGGCCAACAGAGAGCACAAGAGCAGAAACACTTATGAGGTAATGTAATTAAGTATTACAAGTATTAAAATGAGTTGTTCATATAAGGGTGCACTCACATATGGCAGATTTTGTTGTAGAAATGTTCCGTTCTATTCATCTTCATGGAACTTGCAGAGACCCATGCACCTACTGCAGAAACAACCCCATTTAGATCAGTGAAACTGATTTTCGGACACAGAATATTTCACTAACAAAATCTGCCCCGTGTGACTGCACCCTAATGAATGAATGTGCTAGTTTCTTTAGCGTGAGAGACACTCCTACTCAGTCTCCTTCCACTTTGGCTCATTGAAGGACGTCCCGAATGAGACACTTCTCTGTATTAACTCATAACTTCTGATTAGGTATTCGAAGAAGGGCTTTCTAAAACTGGCAACACCTTTAATTTCAGAAGTCCTTTATTGGAATGAACTCACTGTTAGATGTGCCCCCAGTGGCCAACAGAGAGAACAAGAGCAGAAACACTTATGAGATAATGTAATTAAGTATTACATGGTCCCCATTAAAATGAGTTGTTCACATAAGTGTGCACTCACATATGGCAGATTTTGTTGCAGAAATGTTCAGTTCTATTCATCTTCATTGAACTTGCAGAGACCCATGCACCTACTGCAGAAACAACCCCATTTAGATCAGTGAAACTGAGTTTCGGTCACAGAAAATTTCAGTAACAAAATCTTCCCCTGTGTGACTGCACCCTAATGAATGAATGTGCTGGTTTCTTAAGCGTGAGAGACACTCCTACTTAGTCTCCTTCCACTTTGGCTCATTGAAGGACGTCCCGAATGAGGCACTTCTCTGTATTAACTCATAACTTCTGATTAGGTATTCAAAGAAGGGCTTTCTAAAACTGGCAACACCTTTCATTTCAGAAGTCCTTTATAGAAATAAGAAATGAAAATGAAAATTGATACAACAGCCACAAAATTCCCCACGCAGGGGGCATATAAAAGTCAACAATGACAGATGTCATTGGCATACAGTAAAGCAATAAATACACCAGAAATGAAAAAGTACAAAATTAACTACACATTATGGAACACAATAAAAAGGATTGGAAGTATAGTATCCTGTAATACACACATTTTAAATAACAAAAGATAGACAAGTCTGCATACAATTATGTAAGAATGGAATGCTGGAGACCCAGGGAGTTATTATAGGTAATCCAAGTTTGCCACGTTAGGAAGTATGCGTTCATAATATCAGTTCTTGTGGAGTGTATTTTCTCACATAGCATCATAAAAAAAAAACTGGCAACCACGTGCTTTTCTGTTTACAAATATAAAAACAGTGTCATAATGATGCCGGTTGCGCGAAAATCACGCAGCCACGCATCATATGCTGATGACACACGGACCTTTTGTGCACGCAAAACGGCACGTTTTTTGCGTGCGCAAAACGCACACACTCGTGTGAATCCAGTCTTAGAGGGATAAAGGTAAATTTTTCTGTTTAGCAAATTTTATCTGTTTTTTGGCTTCAATTAATAAATCCCACCTGGTCTTCATGTATTAAGAAAGGAAGAAGTGGATTAAATCTAGGGTCCAAGATAGCAGTAAGGCCCCATGCACACGACCGTGCCCGCAATCACGGCCTGCGATTGCGGGCACGGCCGGCCGCTGACTGACAGCCGCATTTTCGGGCCGTGCTCCCATACAAAGTATGGGAGCACGGCCCGCAAAATGCGAAAGAACGAACATTTTCCATAATTCCCGGAACATTTCCACGGCACGGACACCCTTCCGTAGTGATACGGAAAGGTGTCAGTGTTCAATGAAAGTGAATGGCTCAGTTTTTGCGGACCGCAGTTGCGGTCCGCAAAAACGGAGGTTTTTTACGGTCGTGTGCATGGGGCCTAAGTAATTCATCATCTAAATTTAGAAGTGAAATAGGTTGATAATCCTTTGAGGAAAGAGGGTCCTTGTTGGGTTTAAAGAGGCTCTGTCACCACATTATAAGTGCCCTATCTCCTACATAATCTGATCGGCGCTGTAATGTAGATAACAGCAGTGGTTTTTATTTTGAAAAACGATCCCCATGTCCCAGATCCGTTTTTAACGGTTGTTACATGTATTGACAGCCGTTAAAAACTGATCTATTGACCTCTATGGGGGCCGTGAAAACGGCCAAAAATAGGACATGTTCTATTTTTTGACGGCCATTATTCACGGGCTGTTAAAAAAACGGCCATGTGAATACACCCATAGAACATCATTGTTCTGAAAACAGCCGCGTGACGGCCGTTAAAAAATCACAGACTGTTTGCACTGCCCCATAGACTAACATAGGTCCGTACGACAAGTGTGAAAATCACGCGCATTGCACGGACGTATATCCCGTTCGTCTGAATAAGCCCTAACCGGAATACCTCTTATTGAGGTATTTGACAGCCGCGCCTACATAGTGCCAGCGCGGTTGTTGGCCACGTTGCGACCGTGTCACGGCTGCTCCGTGTGGCCTTACCCTAAGGGCTCGTTTACACGAGCATGATATACGTCCGTGTGACGCGTGTGATTCGCGCAACAGCTGTCAAACTATGAATGTAAACAGAAAAGCACCACGTGCTTTTCTGTTTACAAACATCGAAACGGAGTGTCATAATGATGGCGGCTTCGCGAAAATCATACGAGATGACACACGGAGCTGTTAAGTGGCTTTTGTGCACGCAAAACGCCGCGTTTTTTGTGTGCGCAAAACGCACACGCTCGTGTAAACCCGGCCTAAGGCCGGATTCACACGAGCGTTGCGTTTTTGCGCGCGCAAACAACGCAGCGTTTTGCGCGCGCAAACACTATTTGACAGCTGCGTGTGTCATCCGTGTCTGATGCGCGGCTGCGTGATTTTCGCGCAGCCGGCATCATAGAGATGAGGCTTGTCGACGCCCGTCACTGTCCAAGGTGCTGAAAGAGCTAAATCTTTCAGCACCCTCGACAGTGAATGCCGAACACAACAGCGAAAAACCTGTAAAAAAAATAGATAAAGTTCCTACTTACCGAGAACTTCCCGGCCGTTGCCTTGGTGACGCGTCCTTGGTGACGCGCCTCTCTTGACATCGAGCCCCACCTCCCTGGATGACGCGGCAGTCCAAGTGACCGCTGCAGCCTGTGATTGGCTGCAGCCAATGCTTGGCCTGTGATTGGCTGGAGCTGTCACTTGAACTGAAGTGTCATCCCGGGAGGTCGGACTGCAGGAAGGAGACAGGAGTAATCGGTAAGTTAGAACTTCGTTTTTTTTTAACAGGTTCATGTATTTTGGGATCGCAAGTCACTGTCCATGGTGCTGAACCAGTTTAACTCTTTCAGCACCATGCACAGTGAATGTCTCCCGACGTCGCGGACCGGAAATTTTTTTGCCGGGTTCGGCCAAAACGAGTTTGGCCGAACCCGGTGAAGTTAGCTTCGGTTGTCGGGGTTCGCTAATCGCAAAGACACTCCGTTTGGATGCTTGGAAACAGAAAAGCACGTGGTGCTTTTCTGTTTACATTCATCCTTTTGACAGCTGTTGCGCAAACACGCAGTTGGCACGGAAGTGCTTCCGTGCGACATGCGTGGTTTTCACGCACCCATTGACCTCAATGGGTGCGTGATGCGTTGAAAACGGTGAATCAACGGACATGTCGTGAGTTTTTTGCAACGGAGCAACGCTGCGCAAAAAACGCTGCCATGTCTGCACGGCCCCATTGTCTAATATAGCTACGGGCAACGCACGTGAAAATCACGCGCGTTGCACGCGCGTATTTTACGTTCGTCTGAATAAGCCCTAAGGGTATGTTCACACGGCGGGGGTCCGTAACGGCTGAAATTACGGGGATGTTTCAGCCTGAAAACATCCCCGTAATTTCAGCCGTACCGGCATGTGCAGGCGCTTGAACGCCGCGTCAATTACGGCCGTAATTAGCGCTGCTATTCATTGGAGTCAATGAATAGCGGCTCCAATTACGGCCAAAGAAGTGACAGGTCACTTCTTTGACGCGGGCGTCTATTTACGCGCCGTCATTTGACAGCGGCGCGTAAATATACGCCTCGTGTGAACAGACAAACGTCTGCCCATTGCTTTCAATGGGCAGATGTTTGTCAGCGCTATTGAGGCGCTATTTTCAGACGTAATTCGGGGCAAAAACGCCCGAATTACGTCCGTAAATAGGCCGTGTGAACATACCCTAATGGTGTATTCAGATACTGTGGTTCAGGTGAAGTTAATAGTGCAGTAAAAATGCATCCAAAAACTGCATCTGTTTTTACCGTGATTTGATGCATTTTTTTAATGCTGTTGTGATAAAAGGAACACAACCTCATCGAAAAATTAATCAAATAGAGGTAAAAACACATGTAGTTTTTGGGTGCAGTTTTTTTTTTATATGGTTTTAAACACACCTCGACCGCAACGTCTGAATACCCACTAAACAATTTTGGTTGGAAATTATGTTATTTGTAACATGATAATTCTATGCAAGTTAATGTGTAATTACATAAAACTTTAAAGTGTAGCTAAACGTTTGGCAAACCTCTGACATGTCATAGTGACATGTCAGAAGTTTGGATTGGTGGGGTCTAAGCAGGGAGACCCCTACCAATCACTAGAACGAAGCAGCTGAAGCGTTCGTGTGAGCGTCAGCTGCTTCGTTTCTGTTCAGCTTTTTCCGGAAAGCCGATGTATCGGAGTACGGGCTTATAGACTTTCTATTGAGTCCATACACCGATACATTTATTTCCGGAAAAAGCCGAACAGACACGAAGCAGCTGAGCGCTCACACGAACGCTTCAGATGCTTCGTCCTAGCAATTGGTGGAGGTCTCAGGGCTCGGACCCCCACCAATCCAAACTTCTGACATGTCACTATGGCATGTCAGAAGTTTGCCGAACGTTTAGCTACACTTTAAACATATGCAAATCACACATTTTAGGAGAAGGAGCGCTGAGAGATTACTGTGCTTTCAAAGCCAATCTTGATTTGCAATAATCAGCATTTGTGGTTCCTTGGCTCTCATCATAGCTCTCAGGGAAGCACATTTACTTCACTTTCTTTAAAGGAAATCATCTGGAACCTGTTAAACTTGTGGCAAATTGCCTTGGATTTCTACCAAACCTACACCATGAAAATGAGACCATGTGTTTCTCTAATTCTTTACAATAGCTTGTAATATATCTTGTGAACTCTTCCATTAGAATTTTCTATTCTACTGTTTCTTTTTTGTACTATTCAACTTTGAAACAATAACAAAACACTAGAACAAGGCAAAGGGTATAATTTAAAAGGGGATACAACAGCACATGGTGGACTTAGGGTATGTTCACACGACCAATTTTCAGCCATTTTTCGGGCCGTAAACGCTAAAAATGCAGGGGCTGAACGCCTCCAATCTGCCTATTGATTTCAATGGTAAAAACGTTGTTCTGTTCCCACGGGGCATTTTTTTAATAGGCCGTTTTTAAAAACAGCCGTGTAAAAAAAGCCTCGTAAAAAGAAGTGCATGTCACCTCTTGAGCCGTTTTTGGAGCCATTTTTCATTGACTCAATAGAAAAACAGCTCCAAAAACGTCTGTAAAAAAACGTCGTAAAAAAATGTAAGTTGCTTAAAAAAACGGCTGAAAATCAGGAGCTGTTTTCCCTTGAAACAGCTCCGTATTTTCAGCCATTTTTTGTTAAGCATGTGAACATACCCTTAGGGTCTATAGGCTAATTTGATATCACTATGCATGTGTGATTATATCACTAAATGGCAAGAACTTATCTGACCAACGCACTTGGGTGAGTGTATATGCTGAGTGAGGGTGTAAACATATTGGTGGATTCTTTACAAACAACATGACTGATTTTCATTCTTAAAACTGAGCTCCTTGTGTTTTCACCATCTACTAAACTACCTAAACCTGATGTCTCCATCTCAGTGTGTGGTACTACCATAACTCCTAGGCAGCACGCCTGCTGTCTTGGGGTTATTTTAGACTCAGACCTTTCCTTTTTTTCGAGCATTCAATCACTTACACGCTCCTGTCACTTTCGCCTCAAAAACATCTCCAGAATCCGCCCTTTTCTTACTGTGGAGGCAGCCAACACTCTCAGGGTATGTTCACACGGCAGCCTTCGTTACGGCTGAAATTACGTAGCTGTTTTTAGGAGAAAACAGCTCCGGCATTTCAGACGTAATGGCAAGTGCAGGCGCTTTTCGCTGCGTCCATTATGGACGTAATTGGAGCTGTTTTTCCATGGTGTCCAATTACGTCTCAAGAAGTGACAGGCACTTCTTTGACGCGGGCGTCTTTTTTACGCGCCGTCTTTTGACAGCGGCGCGTAAAAAAATGACCGTCGGCACAGAACATCGTAAAGCCCATTCAAATGAATGGGCAGATGTTTGCCGACGCTTTGGTGCCGTATTTTCGGATGTAATTCGAGGTTAAAACACCCGAATTACATCCGTAAATAGTGTGTGTGTGTGAACCCAGCCTCATTGTCGCTCTGATTCCCTCTCGTCACTCTAGTAACTCATTACTAATCAGTCTTCCCCTCACTAAACTCTCCCCTCTCCAGTGTATTCTGAATGCAACAGCCTGGCTCATCTTTCTGACCAACCGCTACACCAATGTCTCTACCCTCTGTCAGTCACTACACTGGTTGCCCATCCCCTTCAGAATTAAATTCAAACTTATTACTCTCACCAACAAAGCTCTTCACAGTGCTGCACCACCTTACATCTCCTCACTCATCTCTGTCTACCACCCTACCCGTGCTTTACATTCTGCCAATGACCTTAGATTAACATCCTTCATAATCCGAACCTCCCACTCCCATCTCCAAGATTTTTCTTGTGCTGCACCAGTCCTCTGGAATGCGCTACCCCAGACAATCAGATTAATTTCCAACTTCCACCGTTTTAAACGTGCCCTGAAAACACATCTTTTTAGACAGGCCTATAACATTCCCTAATCTGACTCCTTTTACATTAGTCATCAGAACTTGACCCCCTTATTCAGCAGTATCCCCCAAACTCCTTGCACCCTAATGCCCTTTATGTCTGTCATACACAGATACTTGCTGGTGACCGGCTCATGCAGCTTTATGAGTACAACCCCATATGCATAAAATATGGCTGGACCATTGTACTTAAGGGGGGATTCACACGAGCGTGTATTCGGTCCGTGCGGGCCGCGTGGTTTTCACGCGGCACGCATGGACCAATACAAGTCTATGGGGCAGTACAGACAGTCCGTGCTTTTTGCGCAGCGTTTGTCTGCTGCGCAAAAAGCGCGACAGGTTCAATAACTCTGCGTATTTCGCGCATCACGCACCCATTGAACTCAATGGGTGCGTGAAAATCACGCGCACCACACGGAAGCACTTCCGAGGGACGAGCGTGATTCGCGCAACAGCAGTGAAAAGGATGAATGAAAACCGAAAAGCACCACGTGCTTTTCTGTTTCCGAACATCCAAACGGAGTGTCTTTGCGATGAGCGAAGCCGGACAAGCGTACCGAACTTCACCGGGTTCGGCCAAACTCGTTTTGGCCGATCCCGGCAAAAAAATTATCGGTACGCGACGTCAGGAGATAGTCACTGTCCATGGTGCTGAAAGAGTTAAACTGTTTCAGCACCATGGACAGTGACTTGCGATCCCAAAATACATTAACCTGTAAAAAAAAACCGAAGTTCTAACTTACCGATTACTCCTGTCTCCTTCCTGCAGTCCGACCTCCCGGGATGACACTTCAGTTCAAGTGACAGCTCCAGCCAATCACAGGCCAAGCACAGGCTGCAGCCAATCACAGGCTGCAGCGGTCACTTGGACTGCTGCGTCATCCAGGGAGGTGGGGCCCGATGTCAAGAGAGGCGCGTCACCAAGGACGCGTCACCAAGGACGCGTCACCAAGGCAACGGCCGGGAAGTTCTCGGTAAGTAGGAACTTTATCTTTTTTTTTTACAGGTTTTTCGCTGTTGTGTTCGGCATTCACTGTCGAGGGTGCTGAAAGATTTAGCTCTTTCAGCACCTTGGACAGTGACGGGCGTTGACAAGCCTCATCTCTATGATGCCGGCTGCGCGAAAATCACGCAGCCGCGCATCAGACACGCATGACACACGCAGCTGTCAAATGGTTTTTGCGCTCGCAAAACGCTGCGTTGTTTGCGCGCGCAAAAACGCAACGTTCGTGTGAATCTCCCCTTACAAGCACTTTTTACATTTTGTGCCTCCCAAATTTCCTCATAGATTGTAAGCTCTTGCGAGCAGGGTCCTCACTCCTCTTGTTTGAATTGTAAATTAGCCTTGTCACTATTGAATGTCTGATATTGTCTGTACATGTGGCCTCTAAATTGTAAAATACTGCAGAATATGTTTGTGCTATATAAATAAATTTTATTACTATATTTATTTGATCCTCGTTCACTTAAACTTATGCATGCATGCACTATTATTGACTTGACACTTGACCTTTAACCTTATGTCCTTATCTGATGCCACAACATAGTATATATATATGTCTATATATATATATATATATATATATATATATATATATATATATATATATATATACACATATATATATATATATATATATATATATATATGCACATTGACTTACATAGCCGAAATGTCACATCACTGGAGTAAAACGACACTTTAAAGCTTGAAGTGACGTTTAGCCCGTTAGGGACTGCCAATACGGCTTTTCACGGCGGCCACTAATGGGCTTTATTCCAATGCATACGCCTTTTCACGGCGCTGCATCGGAATAAATAAACAGAACGTTAAATCTCCCTACCGGAGGTAGCTGAGGGCTGGAAGCAGACCTGCTCGAACGGGCCAGATCGATATCGGTATCGATCTCGCCAGTTTAACCCCTTTAGATGTGACAGTGTATTATAAAATCGATCGGAGGATCGCATAGTGAAGTCCCCTAGTGGGACTAGTAAAAAAGTTAAAAAAATAGTTTAATACAGTTAATAAAAATAAATTAAGTGAAAAAAATATGAAAAACCCACTGTATCCACTTACAAAATGCTTTATTATTTAAAAAAAATAAAGTAGAAAAACCTTGAGGGATATGGGAACGTCGCGTGCGTAACAACCCCAACTATAAAGTTATTACATTATTTAACCCGCAGGGTGAACGCCGTAAAAAATAAAATAAAATAAAAAAACAATGCAAAAAATGCTGTTTTCTGTGAACCCTACCTTTAAAAAAATTTGATAAAAAGTGATCGAAAAGTCGCATCTACTCCAGAATGGTACCAATAAAAACTACAAGTCGTCCCGCAAAAAAAAAGCCCTCATACAGCTACATTGGCAGAAAAAAGTGTTTTTACTGTGTAAAAGTAGTAAAACATACAAAATCTATATAAATTTGGTAGTGTTGCAATTGTAACAACCCGCTGAATAAAGTATTTGTGTTATTTATACCACATGGTAAACGACGTACATTTAGGACGCAAAAAAGTGTGGCGAAATTGCTGCTTTTTTTCTATCCCCCCCAAAAAAAAGTTCATAAAAGTTAATAAATAAATTCTATGTACTCCAAAATAGTGTTATTAAAACATACAACTTGTCCTGCAAAAAACAAGACCTTATACAGCTATGTTGATGCAAAAATAAAAAAGTTATAGCTCTTTGAATGAGATGATGGAAAAACGTAAAAAATAGCTTAGTCATTAAAGGCTAAAAATAGGCTGGTCACTAAGGGGTTAAGTGCTACATTAATTTCTGTTCTATTTGTTGACTATGGAACTTGGTGAGCTGAACCATGCCCACTAGAAGTTGTGCACCACACCGATACCCTAAAAGTATGTTCAAACAGGTCGAATACGCTGTATAAAAGCACACAGTGTATCCAACTTAGAACCTGCGGGGAATTCCGGCCGCAAAAGCGCAACAAATTGTGATGCATATTTTCACTGCGGAAAGAAGAGAAGGAAAAAAAAGCCAATACTTACCTTCACTGGCATTGCCAGAGCGACGTGACCCTCTGGTCTCCCTGCAGCCCAGGTTCCTGTGATAATATTGCAGGCCCATATGAAAGCTACAGCCTGTGATTAACTGAAGCCGTCATATGGGTTGAAATGTCATCCCAGGAGAACGGGCTGCAAGGAGACCAGAGGGACATGTTGCTAAGGCTACGCCCAGGGGGGGATAGACTTTTTAATTATATTCAATCAATAAAAAGTTCTGGTTTTTTTTCAGAATTGTGATTTTTGCAGCAGATTCAGTTTATCCACTGCAAAAATCACATTTGCTATTTGTTGAAGCTTTTACCTCCCCATTCATATCAATGGAGAAAAAAAAGAAACAAAAGAGAAGTGATTCCGACCCATAAATTGACATGCTGCAGATTAAAAAAAACACACCATAGGACAATTTATACACAAATTCTTAGCGGATTTCCGCAGCATGTGGATGACATTTGTTCAAATCTCATCCACTTTGCTGCATCCACTTTGCTGCTACTGTAATACGATGCCAATTTTTTGTAACAAAATCCATTGCGGTAAATCCGCAGCTAATCTGTCCAGTGTGCACATACCCTAATATTGAGGTGCTGCTTATCCCATTCATTTTAGGGGGGATTCACACGAGCGTGATTTGGCAGCGTGTAGGGCGCGTGGTTTTCGCGCGGCACGCAATGCCCTATAGAAGTCTATGGGGCAGTACACACAGTCCGTGTATTTTGCGCAGCGTTTGTTCGCTGCGCAAAATACGCGACAGGTTCAATAACTCTGCGTATTTCACGCATCACGCACCCATTGAAGTCAATGGGTGCGTGAAAACCAGGCAGGTCGCACGGAAGCACTTCCGTGCGAACAGCGCACGAGCTGTCAAAAGGATGAATGGAAACAGAAAAGCACCACGTGCTTTTCTGTTTCCAAGCATCCAAACGGAGTGTCTTTGCGAGGAGCGAACCCCGACAACCGAAGCTAACTTCACCGGGTTCGGCCAAACTCGTTTTGGCCGAACCCGGCAAAAAAATTTCCGATCCGCGACGTCGGGAGACATTCACTGTGCATGGTGCTGAAAGAGTTAAACTGTTTCAGCACCATGGACAGTGACTTGCGATCCCAAAATACATGAACCTGTAAAAAAAAAACGAAGTTCTAACTTACCGATTACTCCTGTCTCCTTCCTGCAGTCCAACCTCCCGGGATGACACTTCAGTTCAAGTGACAGCTCCAGCCAATCACAGGCCAAGCACAGGCTGCAGCCAATCACAGGCTGCAGCGGTCACTTGGACTGCCGCGTCATCCAGGGAGGTGGGGCCCGATGTCAAGAGAGGCGCGTCACCAAGGACGCGTCACCAAGGCAACGGCTGGGAAGTTCTCGGTAAGTAGGAACTTTATCTTTTTTTTTTACAGGTTTTTCGCTGTTGTGTTCGGCATTCACTGTCGAGGGTGCTGAAAGATTTAGCTCTTTCAGCACCTTGGACAGTGACGGGCGTTGACAAGCCTCATCTCTATGATGCCGGCTGCGCGAAAATCACGCAGCCGCGCATCAGACACGCATGACACACGCAGCTGTCAAATGGTTTTTGCGCTCGCAAAACGCTGCGTTGTTTGCGCGCGCAAAAACGCAACGTTCGTGTGAATCTGCCCTTAGTGCAACTGGCTAAGGGTATGTTCAGACGCTGTATCAAAAACATATGAAAACCCGGAGCTGTTTTCAAGGGAAAACAGCTCCTGATTTTCAGACGTTTTTTGAGCAACTCGCGTTTTTTTACGCCCATTTTTGTAGCTTTTTTCAATAGAGTCTATGAAAAACGGCTCCAAAAACATCCCAAGAAGTGTTCTGCACTTCTTTTTACGCGCTGTCTTTTGACAGCGACGCGTAAATTAAAGGCTCGTGGGAACAGAACATCGTAAAACCCATTGCAGGCAATGGGCAGATGTTTGTAGGCGTATTAGGGGCGTTTTTTCAGGCGTAATTCGAGGCGTAAAAAGCCAGAATTATGTCTGAAAATAGGCCGTGTGAACATACCCTAAGGGTATGTTCACACGGCCTATTTTCGGACGTTTTTCGGGCCGTAAACGTCCGAAAAACGGCCGAAAAATTGGAAACAGAACGCCTCCAAACATCTGCCCATTGATTTCAATCAGAAAACGGCGTTCTGGTCCAACGGAACGTTTATCGCGCCGTTTTTTTAAGCTTAAAAAGCGGCCGCGAAAAAGAAGTGCAGGACACTTCTTGGGACGTTTTTGGAGCCGTTTTCCATTGAGAAAAGCTCAAAAATCGGCCGTAAAAAAACGCTGCGAAAAACGCGAGTGGCACAAAAAACGTGAATAGTCACGTTCTGGCTGGAGGTAATGTATCACATTTGGTATATAGTATGGCAGAATCAGAACCAGGCTTGTTTGTTATTACCTTCTTTCCTGTTATTGGATAGAACACTTGTCATTCATGTCTCATGCGTGACCCATGATGCTCTTACATTATTGGAGAAAAAAGTTTGCAGGATCATAAAAGGGAAGTAACATAATTATCTCACATTCCTATAATGTAACTGCAGGCAAATCAAAATATCACATTCCAGCTCAGCTTTTAAAACAAATGAAATATTCTCAACAGGACTAAAAAAATAAGAATAGAAACTAATAAAGAGTTATCTGAAATCATGTTCCAAAAGAGTGCCCCTCAGATGCTACATCCATCATACTGTATGATAATAGCTCGTAGCGTTAGTGCTTTGCCTCCTTGTGTACCTTTCAAAACAGCTGTGCATTGGCTAACTCATATTTTGCTGCGATTACCATAAACATGTACAAAAGTAGTAATTTTGCTGTGCTTCTCAAATCCCCCCCAAAAAAATTTCCACATATATGAAAAAAAAACGTTGCATACACCCTCAAAAGGTTCTTGATCTGATAGCTCACAGCAATAATAAGAAAAAAAAGCTTTGAAGAGGTTCTAAACTAATGTATGCACGTAGATAGCAAAAGCACATAACACTTTGTAATACCACTTTTGTTATAGTGTACCTCCAGTCAAAAAATAAAACTTCACAGAGCTCCTGATGTGTAGTAACTGTCGACAGTCCCTCTCATGATAGCTCAGACATTTGTGCCCCAGACTTCATCTGCCTTAAATTTTTGACACAAGAAGAAACAACTTTCTATCAGGCATATGTAATGTCCTTGGCTGCGGGCTGTCAGCTCCAATCCCCTCCTGACAGCCGCAGCCACGAGTTGGCAAGCGCTAGCCCCAGCCTCCTCCTCAGGAGAGGCCAGCGCTCGCTTCCACTCACCTCAGCAAGGATCCCGTAAGGTGCGCATACACGCTCATGCCCGCTCTTAAAGGGGCAGGGCATGTACCGGACTTTTGATGAACTTTGACCCGTGAGTACCCTGGACTATTAGAGGGGTCCCAGTAGGTTTCCTGTTCCTGTACCTGTACCTGTTCCTTGCATTCCATACCATCCTGGTCAAGCACTGTGCTGTGCCAAAGTCGTGTCATGCTGTATTCCACGGCTGACCTGCTTCACCTCGCCTGACGTCTACCTGCTACCTTGTCCTAGCCGAGCCTGCCCTGCTGCTGTCTGAGCTGCCACAGGTACCTATACGAACTATAGACATTCAACTGCGCCCTGTTGGCCAGCTGCCTTACCACCAAGGCAGTACGGCTCAGTGGGTCCACAGACCCTTCGTGACAGTACGCTCAGGCCAGGTGGTCACTGTTCTTTACAAGGTTCCAGTTTGAGCGCGATTATCGCCCGGCCTACAAGAAAGTGAGGGCTGATGCCTTGTCCAGGTCTTTCGAGACGGAAGACACCTTGGAGAGTTTATAACTTAATACGAAGTGTTACAGAATCATCAGACAATTTCAGGGAACCTGGAATTTTCATGGTCCAAAGACAAAGTAAAAGCGTCAGGTCACCAATGGCAAGAGACAGGTACCTGGGTGCCGACTTGACACTTTTACTTTGTCTTTGGACCATGAAAATTCCAGGATCTCTGAAATTGTCTGATGATTCTGTAACTTCGTATCAAGCTATAAACCCAAGGGCATACCTGGGTGCCGATGTCAGACTAGCGTGCTAGGAACATGGATGACATCTCGAAGACAGTAAGGCTGGGTTCACACGACCTATTTTCAGACGTAAACGAGGCGTATTATGCCTCGTTTTACGTCTGAAAATAGGGCTACAATACGTCGGCAAACATCTGCCCATTCATTTGAATGGGTTTGCCGACGTACTGTGCAGACAACCTGTCATTTACGCGTCGTCGTTTGACAGCTGTCAAACGACGACGCTTAAAAATACAGCCTCCTCAAAAGAAGTGCAGGACACTTCTTTCAGACGTAATTTGAGCCGTTCTTCATTGAAGTCAATGAAGCACAGCTCAAAATTTACGGCTGTCAGAGAAGCCTCGCAAAATGCGAGGAGGAGCATTTACGTCTGAAACGAGGCAGCTGTTTTCTCCTGAAAACAGTCTGTCTTTTCAGACGTAAATGCCTGCTATCGTGTGCACATACCCTTAAGCAGAATAGCACAGCGCATTGGGATTTCTCCGGGACAGTGAAGTTGATGACAGACTTCAGTGGCACCATTCAGACATGTTGGAGAACGACTTGCGCACAGCGCAAGAGAAGTTTGGCAGCCGACAGGATCAATGGGTTCAATAGGTTTATAGCTTAATACGAAGTGTTACAGAATCATCAGACAATTTCAGAGAACCTGGAATTTTCATGGTCCAAAGACAAAGTAAAAGCATCAGGTCACCAATGGCAAGAAACAGGTCAGTGATTAAATGAGTCAAAAACCACTATAAACCCTTCTGAAAAGCTGCAGATGACCTGATCTTGGAATCTACTTAGACATTAATTAAACAGGGATCCAGAAAAATCAGCTAGCTGGAACTTTGCTGGCCCTCAATGGGCCAGACCATCAAAGGCTTACTGCGTATAATTTGGCTAGCACTAGAGACTACACGCTGACATAAGCCATTGAGCTGCTACAATGTCCCTTAAAAATTGCACTAACAAATGTGTAACTGTTGCTTATAGTAACTAACCAGTATTCATTTTATTTTTTCACATTAGGGTTGAAAAGAAGAGAAGTGATCTGATCGGTCGCTATAAGCAACACTGACAATTTTTGTAAGAACACTTTTTATGTATGAAGCCTAGCATGATAACATAACTGAACTCTACTTCACTTAAGTACTTAATAATATCTTGTCTGTGATTGTTTTAAGTAAATCTGTCAAAGACACAAAGTAGATCCTAAGATAGGCGTGTAATATAGATTTTAGGAGGATATTTGGTACAGTGAACATTCCACTAACAGGCTTCTACAAGTCTGACAGACAATGTCCAGTTATTAAGAATGTGAAAAGGAGCTTTTTGTCTCTCACAAATTACTAGATGTAGTGCTTCACCATACGTCTTAGTTATGAAGTTTTATTCACTTATACATAAATATTCATAATTCGTACTCGGTGTTAACACAACCCAGTAACACAGAATAGGGCACTGTGCAGACATTAATATTGTAATTGCCGTTTTATGGATAAAAAATTATGTTTTGCACATAAAGTTGTGTATTTATTTTTTTTAATTAAAAGCAGTAGTCGACAATTTTATGTAAGAATATACATCTATACTCTCCTGTTAAGATCCAGCATCGTCACTCCGCATAGAGGAATAGGGCTGGTGGCAATGCAATTGTTAATGGAAAAGTGAAATTGGCAGAGAAACATTTATCGTTTCCCTGCCAGAGAGTTCCATTAAAGTGTATCTGTCACCAATTTCAGAGATTTATTAGTATTATTTTCTAACATATCTTCCTGTGAACTTTCAGCTAAATGAGATCTAGTTTATGTATATTTTGCAACATTTTTCAGCAACTTTTTGAAGTGAATGAGTCTAAGGCCATGTTCAGACGAATTGCGCACCTAAAATCTGCACAAATTTACAGTATGGAGTGCATTTGGAAATTCTTCAGACCATTTAAATTTTTTCACATTTTGTTGTTGTGCTAAAACAAAAACAAATTCAACTTTTCCCCCATCATTCTGCACTCAATACCCCACAATAACAAAGTGTAAACAGAATGTTAGTAATCTTTGCTAATTTATTGAAAAGGAAAAACGTAAATATTGCATTGACATAAGTTTTCAGCCCCTTTACTCAGCACATTTGGCAGAGATAACAGCCTCCAGTTTTCTTGGGTATGATGCCACAAGGTTTGCACACCTGGATTTTGGGATTTTGTGCCATTCTTCTCTACAGATCCTCTAAAGCCCTGTCAGATTGGATGGGGACCGTCGGTGGACAGCTATTTTCATATGTGGATGAGGTTTTAAAAAAAACATCCAGTTGTAGCGGCTTTTTTTTTTTTCCAAGATTCCAGGGCAGCATGTCCTTTTTTGCAGAAATTTTGCATATTTTCAATGCAAATGGTAAAATCCAGCAGAAAATCTTCAGAAAAATGTGCACATAACACTTGTGAATTTTGCTGCTGATTTGTGGCAAAACCTGTGGTGGAAAAACTCCTGGCAGCCTGCATTTCATACTGTACTATCTGACTAATAGACTTTATACTTTTTATCTTGTTACCTTATCTTTTCTTCTTTTCCTGCAATAAACTATTAATTTATCTTATTACTGACTTGGCTTTGAGGCATTAATTTGTGCATTACAATCATTAAAAGGGTTTTCCCACTAAGCACATTCATAACCTATCCATAGGATAGGTGATTCAACTTCATTCAATGAATATGGGGCTGACAGAAACAGCCGAGCACTCTAATTGGCTGTTTCTGTCGGGCCCAGAGATATTGAATTAAGCGGTGGCAGTGCACATGGGCGACCGCCATTCTATTCAAAATCCTCCTCACTGGGATTTTGCAGTGAGGAGGAACAGGGGTAATGACTCCTGTTCTAGTCATCGGTGGTGGTCCCAATGGTGGAGCTCCTAGTGCTCATACATTTATTACCTATCCTGGGGATTGGTGATAAATGTGTTCGGTAGGAATACCCCTTTAGGTGCCCTCAGTGTAACAAGGCTGGAACTACAAATTCGGAGTAGCTCAGCAGAGTATGTGAGGTCACATGATCATCCAATCAGCTGTGATTCTGTATTCTAAGAGAACTGGTCAAGATCAGAGCTCCTCATAAATATTCATGAGCAGTCATATTATTTAGATACTTACTGTAGATAAAATTTAGGACTGCTGCAGTGTAAGTTATTGCTAGAAAAGTACAGAATATATTTATCATATGATTCTATAATGACTGCTCAAAAGACATAGTCAAACAGATTTTTTTTGTAAGCTTTTCAAAGTACCAATGTTAATACTAATGTTCCTTGATTATAATAAATGTCCCAAGATTCATATTTTATGTACATTAGAATGTGAGTAGGGATTTAAAGACTATTTTAAGACTGATCAGTAGACCATAGTGTTTTCCAATTTTTTTGTGTTAAATCTTTTCTACTATTTTATTTTACTTTTCTGATTGAAGCAAAATGTTTCTTCATTTTTGAGGTTTTGTGGATTATCTGATCTCTTAGGCTTCGTTCACATCTGCGCTAGTGTCCCGTTCCGACGGAGCTTTCCGTCAGAACGGAACCCTGACTGACACAAACGGAAACCAAATGTTTCCGTTTCCATCACCATTGATTTCAATGGTGATGGATCCGGTGCTAATGGTTTCCGTTTGTCTCAGTTATGCAAGGATTCCGGCGTTTTGCCGGAATCAATAGCGTAGTCGACAACGTCGGAATGGGACCCTGGCGCAGATCGGAAGGGAGCCTAAGATGATTTATATTTTATCGTTATTTCTCACCCTTTCATTGTGAGAATAGAATTATTATTTATTATTCTAAGCAGTGGCAAGTTGTCAGAGTTAAAGTTTTTTTTTTTTTCCAATAAAAATGTGGTGCTCAGGGTGTTTGGTGCAACTAAATACTTTTTTATTAAAAATTATTTTTACTTTTTGAGATACCGCTGCTTTGTATCCTGTATTCGGAGCAGGAGCATCTTGCGCTGAGACTTGAATCCGTCAGGTCAGTGGCACTGACGGGTTCCATGACAGTGGGTCCTGCGTGTCTCTATGAACTTAGATGTGATCGGTAAGGGCATGACCACACGTGGCGGATTTCCTCCGCAACTGTCCGCATCAATGCCGCACAGAATCTGCGTTGCAGATTCTGCTGCGGATCTGCACAAAATGTGCAGAAAATTGATGCGGACTAGCTGCTGCGGACTGCGGGAAAAGTGCTTCCCTTCTCCCTATCAGTGCAGGATAGAGAGAAGGGACAGCACTTTCCCTAGTGAAAGTAAACGATTTTCATACTTACCGGCCGTTGTCTTGGTGACCCGTCCCTCTTTCGGCATCCAGCCCGACCTCCCTGGATGACGCGCCAGTCCATGTGACCGCTGCAGCCTGTGCTTGGCCTGTGATTGGCTGCAGCCGTCACTTAGACTGAAACGTCATCCTGGGAAGCCAGACTGGAGACAGAAGCAGGGAGTTCTCGGTAAGTATGAACTTATATTTTTTTGACAGGTTGCTCTATATTGTGATCGGTAGTCACTGTCCCGGGTGCAGAAACAGTTACTGCCGATCGCTTAACTCTTTCAGCACCCTGGACAGTGACTATTTACAGACGTCTCCTAGCAACGCTCCCGTCATTACGGGAACCCCATTGACTTCCTCAGTCTGGCTGTAGACCTAGAAATACATAGGTCCAGCCAGAATGAAGAAATGTCAAGTTAAAAAAGCAAGACGCATCCGCAGCACACATAACATGTGCATGACAGCTGCGGACTTCATTGCGGAAATTAGAATCTCCATTGAAGTCAATGGAGAAATTCCGCCATGAGTCCGCCACTGCTCCGCAACAGACAGAGCATGCTGCGGACACCAAATTCCGCTCCGCAGCCTATGCTCCGCAGCGGAATTGTACGCATCGTCTAAACGAACACTGCTAAATTAAAGTGAAAGTCAATGGACAAACGGCTCCGCTGCGGATTAACGCTGCGGAGTGTCCGCAGCGGAATTTAAGTGAAATTCCGCCACGTGTGAACCCAGCCTAACAGCTCGATCCTGCGTGTCTCCGCTGAACCCATCAGTGCCGCTGACCTGACAGATACAGGTTGCAGCACTAGATACAGCTGCTCTGTATACAGTATACAAAGCAGCTGTATCATAAAAAGTTAAAATAATTTTTAATAAAAAGTATTTAGAAAGTTGCATCAAACAGACTAATAGACATTTGTGTAATAATAATAATAATAATAATAATAATAATAATAATAAAAAAAGTGTACATAGCTTTAGGGTCGCTGTAAACTGTGCTATTACAAACAAAGTAATGAGCTGGGCTGTGTAATGCTGTGTGAAACTAGGAAGAAGTAAACTTTCCACAGAAATGTCTTAACTCCAAGAGTACTGTTACACATCTGCTATACATTGTAAAACAACACAAATAAAACTTGCTAACATATAACAAAGGAATGCATTGAAAGCTGTTCTGTGCTGTGCAGATTGAAAGCACACCAGAGAAAGCACACATGCCTTAAGAAATGCTTTACATTTCTCTGTGTCTCTGTGCATGCAGCATGTAGGATAATATGACCTGGAGTGTCCTAGTTTGAATGTAAACACATGTAACCTCTGAGGGGATATATGTGTAGGATGACTAGATGTAATTTCTGCAACTGCTAGTGAAAATAAAGGTCTGTATATATACAGAGAAAAAGAAAATATGCTTCTAATATTATTGAAACACCGCAATTGCGTACACATATATGTGCAATGGTGTATACATGAATACCATAGGTCTGCCATATGCCACTCTTAGGCCCCATGCACACGACCGTAAAAAACCTCTGTTTTTGCGGACCGCAATTGCGTTCTGCAAAAACGGACCCATTTACTTTCATTGAACGCGGACACCTTTCCGTAGCACTACGGAAGGGTGTCCGTGCCGTGGAAATGTTTCCGGGAATTATGGAACATGTCAGTTTTTTTGCATTTTGCGGGCCGTGCTCCCATACTTTGTATGGGAGCACGGCCCGAAAATGCGGCTGTCAGTCGGCGGCCGGCCGTGCCCGCAATCACGGGCCGTGATTGCGGGCACGGTCGTGTGCATGGGGCCTGAGGGTATGTTCATACGGCCTATTTTCAGACTTAATTCGGGCGTTTTACGCCTCGAATTACGCCTCGAATTACGCCTGAAAAAATGCCCCTAATACGCCTACAAACATCTGCCCATTGCCTGCAAGGGGTTTTACGATGTTCTGTTCCCACGAGCCTTTATTTTACGCGTCACTGTCAAAAGACGGCGCGTAAAATGACAGCTCGTCAAAAGAAGCGCAGGACACTTCTTGGGACGTTTTTGGAGCCATTTTTCATAGACTCTATTGAAAACAGCTCCAAAAACGGCCGAAAAAAACGCAGCGAAAACTCAGCGAAAAACGCGAGTTGCCCAAAAAACTTCTGAAAATCAGGAGCTGTTTTCCCTTGAAAACAGCTTCATATATTCAGAAGTTTTTTGTTAAGCGTGTGAACATATCCTTAGGCTGGGTTCACACAGAGTTTTTTGACGAGTTTCTTGACGTGGAAACCGCGCCGCAAAACTTGTCAAAAACGGCCCGAAAATGCCTCCCATTGATTTCAATGGGAGGCAGAGGCGTCTTTTTCCCACAAGCAGGAGAAAGAAGGGACATGTCTTATCTTCGGGCGTTTACGCCTCTGACGTCCCATTGACATGAATGGGAGGCAGAGAAAGTGTATTTCGCTGAGTTTTATGCCCGCGGTGCTCAATGGCCGCGGGCCAAAAATGCAGCGAAAATCGGCATGCAGGCAGAGGAAAATCTGCCTCAAACTTCCAAATTCATTTACATAATCCATACTTTTCTCACTAGCATCCTTTCTTATCCTTTGAATATACCCCTTTAGTAATGTATGTTTTGGAATCAGACTGCATGTTCAAGGCTACATTCACACGAAAGAAAAAAACGTCCATGTGGCGGACAGTTTATTATAACGGCCGTCACACGGCCGTTTTCAGAACGATGAGCTTCTATGGGTGTATTCACACGGCCATGTGAAAACGCTCAGAAATTGCAACATTTTATTCCGCAGCATGTCAATTGTATTTGAGTAAACGCTGATATTTGTTGCATTTTCCCCATTGAGCTTAATGGGGAGTTAAAACCCGCATCAAATAGCAGTTGTTGCATTTATTTGCGGCAGGTTTGCAGCGAAATGCAGCTCAGAAGAAAAATAAACAGAAGAAGCAGTCTTTATGCTGCAGTTTTCCGCAGCGGACATACCGGGCGAAAAACTGCACCACAATTTGGTGTGTTTTTCGCCCAGAATTCCTTGCAGGGCACAGGGCGGATATGCTGCGTGCTATTACGCAGCGTATCCGCCCCGTGTGAACTCAGCCCTACCCTTCACAGAGCAATATAATTAAATAAGGGAATTCTAAATGCCTGTAGCCACCACAAGGATGAGCTCACTGCATACATTTTTATATACCTCCCTTTAATGTAAATTGACTTCTATTGAAGACAATTGGAGTCCATTGTCCAGACCTGCATTAGTCACTACGCTAAGGCTGGGTTCACACGACCATGTTACGTCCGTAATGGACGAAACATATTTCGGCCGGAAGTCCAGGACCGAACACAGTGCAGGGAGCTGGGCTCCTAGCATCATAGTTATGTACGATGCTAGGAGTCCCTGCCTCGCTGCAGGACAACTGTCCCGTACTGAAAACATGATTACAGTACGGGACAGTTGTCCGGCAGAGAGGCAGGGACTCCTAGCATAGTACATAACTATGATGCATCAGCAGTTGAACATCCTAGTAAAACCTGAGCTTTGTTAGGCAAAACCTTCACTTTTAAATGCTCAGAATGCTTCACTATATGGTTTGATTGCTTTGGGTAAGGACATGATCAAGAACCAGATGAGGCTGGGTTCACACGTGGCGGAATTTCACTTAAATTCCGCTGCGGATACTCCGCAGCGTTAATCCGCAGCGGAGCCGTTTGTCCATTGACTTACACTTTAATTTAGCAGTGTTCGTTTAGACGAGGCGTAAAATTCCGCTGCGGAGCATAGGCTGCGGAGCGGAATTTGGTGTCCGCAGCATGCTCTGTCTGTTGCGGAGCAGTGGCGGACTCATGGCGGAATTTCTCCATTGACTTCAATGGAGAGTCAAAATTCCGCAATGAAGTCCGCAGATCTTATGTGTGCTGCGGAGCGTATTGGTTTTACTACCATGACATTTCTTCATTCTGGCTGGACCTATGTATTTCTAGGTCTACAGCCAGACTGAGGAAGTCAATGGGGCTCCCGTAATGACGGGAGCGTTGCTAGGAGACGTCTGTAAATAGTCACTGTCCAGGGTGCTGAAAGAGTTAAGCGATCGGCAGTAACTGTTTCTGCACCCGGGACAGTGACTACCGATCTCAATATACATGTATCTGTAAAAAAACATATAAGTTCATACTTACCGAGAACTCCCTGCGTCTGTCTCCAGTCCGGCCTCCCAGGATGACGTTTCAGTCTAAGTGACGGCTGCAGCCAATCACAGGCCAAGCACAGGCTGCAGCGGTCACATGGACTGGCGCGTCATCCAGGGAGGTCGGGCTGGATGCCGAAAGAGGGACGCGTCACCAAGACAACGGCCGGTAAGTATGAAATTCTTTTACTTTCACTAGGGAAAGTGCTGTCCCTTCTCTCTATCCTGCACTGATAGGGAGAAGGGAAGCACTTTTCCCGCAGTCCGCAGCAGCTAGTCCGCATCAATTTTCTGCACATTTTGTGCAGATCCGCAGCAGAATCTGCAACGCAGATTCTGTGCGGCATTGATGCGGACAGTTGCGGAGGAAATCCGCCACGTGTGGTCATGCCCTAACTGTCAGCATTATCTGCAGTCTTTGGACTTATTCACACGGACGTGTCCGTTTTGCGCGCGCAAAAAACGCTGCGTTTTGCGCGCGCAAAAGGTCTGTGTGTCATCATCATATGGTGAGCGGCTGCGTAATTTTTGCGCAGCCGGTATCATGATGACACTCTTGTTTTCTGTTTTCATTCATTTCTTTTACTACTGGAGCGCACATCAAGTGCTTCCGTGTGCCGAGCACGATTTGCACGCACCCATTGACTTCAATGGGTGCGTGCTGCATGAAACACGGCCAAATATAGGACATGTCGTGAGTTTTACGCAGCGCACATACGCTGCGTGAAATTCACTGATAGTTTGAACGGCCCCATTCATTAACATAGGTCCGTGCGACGCGCGTGAAACTCACGTGCGTAGCACGGACGTATAACACGTTTGTGTGAATAAGGCCTTTAGGGTATGTGCACACACACTAACTACGTCCGTAATTGCCGGACGTATTTCGGCCGCAAGTACCGGACCGAACACAGTGCAGGGAGCCGGGCTCCTAGCATCATACTTATGTACGATGCTAGGAGTCCCTGCCTCGCTGCAGGACAACTGTCCCGTACTGTAATCATGTTTTCAGTACGGGACAGTTGTCCTGCAGCGAGGCAGGGACTCCTAGCATCGTACATAAGTATGATGCTAGGAGCCCGGCTCCCTGCACTGTGTTTGGTCCGGTACTTGCGGCCGAAATACGTCCGTCAATTACGGACGTAATTAGTGTGTGTGCACATACCCTAGTTGTTGAAATCAGGCAAGTTCTCATGTCATGGTCTTTTCAGCTTCTCTGACTTTGACAATATGTTGGCAAGGTCCATAAACTAAGAATCAAATGTGTCAAATAGTATATCCATCTATAAGTTTTAGGCTGGGTTCACACGACCTATTTTCAGACGTAATTCAGGCGTTTTACGCCTCAAATTACGCCTGAAAAGACGGCTCCATTACGCCTGCAAACATCTGCCCATTGCCTGCAATGGGTTTTACGATGTTCTGTTCCCACGAGCCTTTATTTTACGCGTCACTGTCAAAATACGGCGCGTAATATGACAGCTCGTGCAGGACACTTCTTGGGACGTTTTTGGAGCCGTTTTCTCATAGACTCTATTGAAAACAGCTCCAAAAACGGTCGTAAAAAATGCTGCGAAAACACAGCGAAAAATGCGAGTTGCTCAAAAAACGTCTGAAAATCAGGAGCTGTTTTCCCTTGAAAACAGCTCCGTCATTTCAGACGTTTTTTGTTAAGCGTGTGAACATACCCTTATAATGCTCTCCACAAAAAACAAAAGCAGTTTTTGAGTTTTTATATAAGTAAGGTTATCAACCATAAGGAAATATTAAGAAAGACAACCAGATCTGTACAGTTGGAAGCTGTATCAGAAACCTTCATTATTTTCATTGTTTTGTTTCTTTTTACATAAACGACTGAACAAAAAATGTTTTAAAGTCTTTAATTCTTCAATATGTATGTACTGTACTTTACAAAAGGTCACAAGAATCCAGAGTGAATCAACCTGGAGAAACATGAGGCTACCATGACTCATCACAAGGTTACGGAGTTATAAGACACTGCAAAGGGTGTGGCGTAAAATGAGTTATGTGGCAGTAAGGGTATGTTCACACGGCCTATTTACGGACGTAATTCGGGCGTTTTTGCCCCGAATTACGCCCGAAAATAGCGCCTCAATAGCGCTGACAAACATCTGCCCATTGAAAGCAATGGGCAGACGTTTGTCTGTTCACACGAGGCGTATATTTACGCGCCGCTGTCAAATGACGGCGCGTAAATAGACGCCCGCGTAGAAGAAGTGACCTGTCACTTCTTTGGCCGTAATTGGAGCCGCTATTCATTGACTCCAATGAATAGCAGCGCTAATTACGGCCGTAATTGACGCGGCGTTCAAGCGCCTGCACATGCCGGTACGGCTGAAATTACGGGGATGTTTTCAGGCTGAAACATCCCCGTAATTTCAGCCGTTACGGACCCCCGCCGTGTGAACATACCCTTAGGCCTCATTTACACGAGCGTAATATACGCGCGTGCGACGCGCGTGCTTTGCACGCATGTCGTACGCACCTATATTAGTCAATGGGGCAGTTTAGACGATGCGTGAATTGCGCTCAGCGCGTGTGCGCAGAAAAAAACTCACGACATGTTCTATAATCGTGCGTTTTTCGCGCACTCACGCACCCATTGAAGTCAATGGGTGCGTGAAAACCACGCATGCCGCACGGAAGCACTTCCGTGCGAACTGCGTGATTCGCGCAAGAGCTGTCAAACTCCTGAATGTAAACAGAAAAGCACCACGTGCTTTTCTGTTTACAAACATCCAAACGGAGTGTCAAATTCGAGATGAGCGCACCGAACTTCACCGGGTTCGGCCAAACTCGTTTTGACCGAAACCGGTAAAAAATGTTCGGGTACGCGACGTCAGGAGACAGTCACTGCCCACGGTGCTGAAAGCGTTAAACTGGTTCAGCACCATGGACAGTGACTTCCGCTCCGAAAATCCATGAACCTGTAAAAAAAAAAAGACGTTCTGACTTACCGATAACTCCGGTCCGACCTCCCGGGATGACAGTTAAGTCCAAGTGACAGCTGCAGCCAATCACAGGCCAAGCACAGGCTGCAGCCAATCACAGGCTGCAGCGGTCTCATGGACTGCGGCGTCATCCTGGGAGGTGGGGCCGGATGACAAGAGAGGGACGCGTCACCAAGGCAACGGCCGGGAGCCCGGACTGGGGGAAGCAGGAAGTTCTTGGTAAGTATGAAAGTCTTTTTTTATTCACAGGTTGGTGTATATTGTGTTCGGCATTCACTGTCGAGGGTGCTGAAAGAGTTACTGCCGATCAGTTAGCTCTTTCAGCACCTTGGACAGTGACGGACGTCGACTAGCCTCATCTCTATGATGGCGGCTGCGCGAAAATCACGCAGCCGCGCATCATACACGGATGACACACGGAGCTGCCAAGTGCCTTTTGCGCGCGCAAAACGCAGCGTTTTTTGCGCGCGCAAAACGCACACGCTCGTGTAAATGAGGCCTAAGTGTAAGACTGCATAGTACTAAGTATATTCCTCAGAACACCACCAAAAATATAAATATATGTACATACTTTTAGACACATTGCTCACAGATGATATTTTTTTTAGCTTTATTATGTTTTAGGTGTCACGCAAAATGTTGCCCTCTATGTTTAATAGATTAATAAACATAGATCAATGATTTTTTTATTAATGATAAAAAGTTTTTTTATATATATTATATGGTGGAAACCAGGGCTGTAGCTAAAGGCTCATGGGCCCTGGTGCAAGAATTCAGCTTGGGCCCCCCTACCCCTCCCCATCATCACCAGACCCCTGCGCATGCCTTGTCCGACAGACCCCATGAATGCCTCCACAGTATAATGCTCCCCATAGCTGACCCAACAGTATAATGACCCATAACTGCCCCCACACAGTATAATGCCCCCCATAGCTGCCCACACACATGATAATGCCCCCATAGCAGCCCACACAGTATAATGCCTCCATAGATGTCCACACACAGTATAATGCCCCCATAGCTGCCCCACAGTATAATGCCCCCCATAGCTGCCCCCACAGTATATTGCCACCCATGGCTGCCCCATACAGTATAATGCCCCATACAATACAATGCACTCCATACAATTAAATGCCCCCATACAGTATAATGCCCCCCATAGCTGCCACATACAGTATAATGTCCCCCATACAGTATAATGCCCCCATACAGTATAATGCCCCCCATACAGTATAATACCCCAGTAGCTGCCCCATACAGTATAATACCCCCATACAGTTTATTGCCCCCCTATTGCTGCCCCATACACTATAATGTCCCAAACAGTATAATGCCCCCCATAGCTGTCCCATACAGTATAATGCCCCATACAGTATAAAGCCCCCCATAGTGATCCCATACTGTATAATTCCCCCCATACCGTATAATGCCCCACATAGCTGTCCCATACAGTATATTGCCCTGATACATTATAATGCCCCCATACCGAATAATGCCCCCCACGCAGTATAATGCCCTCCATAGCTGCCACATATAGTATAATGCCCCCATACAGTATAATACCCCATAGAGTAGAATACCCCCCATACGGTATAATGCCCCCATAGCATTCGCCATACAGTATAATGCCCCCATACAGTATAATGCCCCCATAGCTGCCCCATACACTATAGTGTCCCATACAGTATAAGGCCCAGCATAGCTGCCACATACAGTATAATGCCCACATACAGTATAATGCCCCCATAGCTGCCACATACAGTATAATGCCCACTATAGCTGCCACATACAGAATAATGCCCCCATAGTTGCCCCATACAGTATAATGCCCCCATACAGTATAAAGCCCTCCATAGTGGTCCCATACTGTATAATGCCTTCCATACAGTATAATGCTCCCATAGCTGTCCCATACCGTATCATGCCCCCCATACCGTATAATGCCCTCCATAGCTGCCACATACAGTATAATGGGCTTGGCGGCCCAGTCGCAACTGTGACCGTTGCGATCCCTAAAGCTACGTCACTGGTGGAAACAAATGTAACACAGTGGACAAGGCTATATATATATTATTTTTTTTAAGATAATGCTTCTAAGTAGCTACAAAATCATTGGCCGATCATTGTGCATCACTTTTTTTTAATGAATTGGAAATTCATATTCATAAATTCATCTCTCCCCCAACTATGACGTACATGTACGTCAAATGTTAGAAAGGGGTTAAAGAGGTTGTCCAGGTTGGGGACTGTTTTTTTTACAGATGACCAGGTCATCAGTATATGATCGGCGGAGGTCCAACATCTGGCCGACCAGGTGTTCAGACTGCCTCCGGGCACCGAGCGCTTTGCAGGGTCGATGCCGGAAGCAGATGGTTCCGACCACTGTATAACGGTTGTACTGGGTTACTGCAGCTCTGCTCCTATTCACGTGAAGCCATCTGCTTCCGCCACCGACCCAGCATAGCTTCCAGTGCCAGGACTCAGCCGAAACAGCCGATCGATGTGCGGTTCGTGTGTCGGCTCCACCGATCATATACTGATGACATATCCTGGAAAGGTCATGACTATAAAAAACGGTCCCCAAGCTGGACAACCCCTTTAGGCTTGCCCTTTTATCCTTCTAAAAATAATGCTGTGTTCACTTCTGCGCTCATATGTCCATTATTCTGTTCCATCGTAATAAAGTGCTGCATGCCGTGCTGTTTCGTCCAGAAATTACAGAATCCACGACAGAAGCTCCTAATGCAGCCTCTAAAGCAGATGTGAACAGAGCCTCAGTATGGCCTCTCTCAGTAACATATGTGTCCTAAAATTCAAGTCCACCTGTTGTTTTTATATAATTTATATTATTTATTTGTGTGTGTGTGTGTGTGTGTGTGTGTGTGTGTGTGTGTGTGTGTGTGTGTGTGTGTGTGCGCGCGCGCGCGCGCGTGCGGGTGCGTGTGTGTTGCTTTCACTCTGAATCTTGATAAATGCTCACTGTTTCAATTTAACGTTGTTTTATCTCTTTTTGTTTAACATAAATATTAGAATATAAAAGTATATTGATCTTGCAGGCTCAAGTAACTTCTGGAATGGATTATGATTCCTTGATTTAAAACGGAATGAAACTTGGGACGAACTTAGGTAGACTAGTTAACAGTAGGCTAAGCAGTAGTACTCAATTTTAAGCAGTAGGTAAAATATCCAATATAATTATGGAAGTGCATGAAAAGAACGAAAAATCCTGTATTTCCGAAATAATATTACTATTCTACAAATTCCTTTTTTTTGCTAATCTTGCGTATGGGGTACCAAAAAATGGAGTGGTTTCAATGGCTTCTAAATTAGTGATTGAGATGGAAGGAATAAAAACTGTCTTATTAATATGTACAAATATGTACAAGATCAGTCAAAAAACAATCTGCTATGGACTATGGCACATCTTTTACGTGTGGAGAAAAGGGTAGGTTTTCCATCATTAATAAAGGAATGGGTAGAAAAATGTAGAATGCCCTTCCACATCACACAGAAATGGCAAGAACAATAACACAATTAAGAAAAGGGCTAGGCAATTATCTCATGATTAAGTTTTATAAATAATCAGGGAAGTTATGTTAATATTTAAAACTAGCACCGATCGTTAATACAGCTTATCAATCGGTGCACGTTGCTCCCTTTACACGTAGCAATGATCGTTTAGTATGCATCCGAGGGAAAAGGAAAAGTTCGGTGAATATAATTTTTTTTCCATTATTTTTTTATTTATTTAACGGTCTAATGGAAGGGCAATGTGGTTGGCAAGTGGACAAGTGCTGTTCACGTCCTTCTGCTGTCTGAGTGTAGAACGGACAGCACATGAACTGAGCACTGACACATCAAGGCTTAGTTCACACGGGCGGATACGCTGCGTAAAAATTTTCCGGGTGAAAATCTGAACCAAACTGTGGTGCAGTTTTTTGCCCGGAATGTCCGCTGTGGAAAAATGCAGCACTTGGAGATGTTTTTCATTGACTCAATAGAAAAACAGCTCAAAAAAGGCCGTAAAAAACGCCACGAAAAATGGTAATTAAAAAACAGCTCCGTATTTTCATTTTTTTGCTACGCATGTGAACATACACTTAGTTTTATTTTTTTCTGAGTTGCGTTTTTTGCGGCGGGAATTGCTGCGAACATGCCGCAAAAAAAAGCAACAACTACTATTTGTTGCAGGTTTTACCTCCCCATTGAATTCAATGGGGGAAAAAAAAACGCAACAAATAAGCTGTGTTTACACTAATACAATTCACATGATGCGGAATATAATTCCGCACCGCAGGTCAATTTCTTAGCATTTTTTCCGCTTAGTATTTACGTAGCGTGTCGATGTGATTTGTTCTATCTCATACACTTTTCTGCTACTGTATTTGATGCGGAATTTGCTACGGAATCCGCAGTATTTACGCAACCTGTGAACTGACCCTAAAGGCTATGTGCACCTTTGAAATAGTTTTTATTTTTGTTTTGTTTTTTTTATAAAAAAAAATATCTATCAGTGTGATTGGTGCAACTTATTTACAGCTGCATTGTATTCTGTATACAGAGTTGCTGTATCTAGCACTGAAACCTGTATCCGTCAGGTACACAGGATTGACGGGTTCCGTGAAAGCGGGTCCTGCGTGTCTCGGACATGCAGGATCCACCTATAATCGATCATATCTACGTTCATAACTTAGATGTGATCGATAGTAGCTCGATCCAGCGTTTTGAAGACACGCAGTACCAGCTGACACTGAACCTGTCAGTCCCGCTCACCTTACGGATATAGGTTTCAGTGCTAGATACAGCTGCTCTGTAAACAAAATACAATGCAGTTGTATCTCAAAAAGTTCAAATAAATTTTAATAAAAAGTATTTTTATAAAATAAATAAATAAATATTTCAGAGGTGTACATAGGCATTTCCCAGTCCTAATTAAGAAATGAATGGGCCTATCCTCAGTATGGGCCATCAATATCTGATCTGCTTTTTTGTGACAGGTTTTCCCCATTTAATTCAATGGGAAGGTAAAACCCTCAACAAATAGCAGATGTTCCAATTTCTGCGGCGGAAAAGCTACAATTCTGCCGCAAAAATCGCAACGCAGGAAAAATAAATCTGCTTACCCAGAATTCTGTGCTTCTTTGCCCAGGCCGGCCTCCTGGGATGACGTTTCATCACATGTGACCGCTGCAGCCAATCACAGCGTATCCGCCGTTTGAACGTAGCCTAACAAATTAAATCAATAACTGCTGCTTTGTGTATTGTTTTTAGGACTCAAGAATTATTTCAAAGACCCTGTTTCTTAATTAGTAAAGTCCTGTGTCTGAAGTGACACTGACATTATTAGCTAAGGCAAATGAAAAGCAGCACTCCGCTGTCCTGTGTTGTCAACTAAAAGAAGATATGTATAATTATATAGATCTGGTGAATATCCAATTGTAATTGAACATGTGTATGTGTAATCCCCAGACTTTAAAGTGCCATGAATAATCTTGAATTCCTGTACAAGATAAAAATCAGACTAATAAAGCATGTTTGTTAACAGCCGGTCTTGCAAGCAAAGTTTTTTTTTAGATTTTTCCAGTACCGGACTCAAAGCATTTATTGAGTCAAACCTTCCTGTAAATTCTTAATACCGGTAAAAACAGAAAAGCGTAGGTCACCTACAAACACTCAGTTATATATATACTGAGTGCAGAAACATTAAAGAAATGTGCGCGATTTCCTTAAAGGGGTTGTCAGAGATTTAATAACTTTGTGTTAATGCTTGTAATTGATAAATGTAAATACATTTGTAATATACTTAAATTTTCCAAAGAGGCCCCGTTTCCAGATCCTGCCATGGGGAACTTGACGGGTGACGTCACTCTCTGCTCTGGCCGCTTTGTTGATCTTGAATTATTTTCCGGGTATACGACACGTCACTTGTGATGTGGTGTATATCGGATTGTTCTGTTGTAATGCGCATGCATTATCTCGAGAACAGCAGGGACTACGAGAACAAGCCGATATACACCACGTCACAAGTGACGTGTCGTATACCCGGCAAAGAATTCAAGATCAACAAAGCAGCCAGAGCCAGTGCAGAGAGTGACGTCACCCGCCTAGTTCCCCACGGCAGGATCTGGAAACGGGGCCACTTTGGAAAACGTAAGTATATTACAAATGTATTTACATTTATAAAAACACAAAGTCATTAAATCTCGGACAACCCCTTTAATTGTTTGAATAGTTGCAGTACTTGTTGCGCTCGACTATTTTACAATATCGGTGAGGCTGTATAAGGGTATGTTCACACAAGGTCATTACTATTAGTATTTCGGCCGCAAGTACCGGACCGAACACAGTGCAGGGAGCCGGGCTCCTAGCATCATAGTTATGTACGATGCTAGGAGTCCCTGCCTCTCTGCAGGACAACTGTCCCGTACTATAATCATGTTTTCAGTACAGGACAGTAGTTCCACGGAGAGGCAGGGACTCCTAGCGTCGTACATAACTATGATGCTAGGAGCCCGGCTCCCTGCACTGTGTTCGGTCTGGTACTTGCGGCCGAAATACGTCCGTCGATTACGGACGTAATGACCTCGTGTTAACATACCCTGAGGGTGCAATAAGGGTGCAATCACATGTGTCAGAGTTTTTGCTGAAATTTCTGCGACTGAAAATCAGTTGCATTTATCTGAATTCACACGTGCAGTTTTTGTTCAGGTTTTTTTATGCAGTATTTGAGGCCAAAATAAGGAGTGTATCATAAAGGGGGACAAAGTATAAAGGACAGATACTACTTCTCTTATTTGAATCCACACCTTGTTTTGTCTTAAAAATCTCCATAAAAAAAAACATATCGAAACCTGATCAATTTACCCTTTCAGTCCTGACAAAATACATTGGCCTACTACTTCATGACTGATTTTATTACATTTTCAAAATTAATTAATAATAAAATCTGGGGAAAAAATGTGCTCTCAAGTTTCTTGTGGAGATTTGTGCCATCAGCTAGCATTGTATGTCCATGTTGTGTAATCAGTGTTAGGCCTCATTTACACGAGCGTAATATACGCGCGTGCGACGCGCGTGCTTTTCACACGTGTCGTACGCACCTATATTACTCTATGGGGGCATGCAGACAGTCCGTGAGTTTTGCTCAGCGTGAGTGCGCTGAAAAAAACTCACGACATGTTCTAAAAATCTGCGTTTTTCGCGCATCACGCACCCATTGAAGTCAATGGGTGCGTGAAAACCACGAAGGTCGCACGGAAGCACTTCCGTGCAAACTGCGTGATTCACGCAAGAGCTGTCAAACTGAATGTAAACAGAAAAGCACCACGTGCTTTTCTGTTTACAAACATCCGAACGGAGTGTCTTAGACATGAGCGAACCGAACTTTACCGGGTTCGGCCTAACTCGTTTTGACCGAACCCGGCAGGAGACAGTCACTGTGCAGGGTGCTGAAAGAGTTAAACTGGTTCAGCACCCTGGACAGTGACTTCCGATCCCAATATATGTGAACGTGTAAAAAAAAAAAAAGTTCTGACTTACCGATAACTCCCGGCTTCTTCCTCCAGTCTGACCTCCCGGGATGACAATTCAGTCCAAGTGACAGCTGCAGCCAATCACAAGCCAAGCACAGGCTGCAGCGGTCACATGGACTGCCGCGTCATCCAGGGAGGTGGGGCCAGATGTCAAGAGGGGCGCGTCACCAAGGACGCGTCACCAAGGACGCGTCAGCAAGGCAACTGCCGGGAAGTTCTCGGTAAGTACGAACGTCTTTTTTTTTAAACAGGTTACTCGATATGGTGATCGGAATGCACTGTCGAGGGTGCTGAAAGAGTTACTGCCGATCAGTTAACTCTTTCAGCACCATGGACAGTGACTGACGTCGACTAACCTCATCTCTATGATGGCGGCTGCGCGAAAATCACGCAGCCGCGCATCATACACGGATGACACACGGAGCTGTCAAGTGCCTTTTGCGCACGCAAAACGCTGCGTTTTTTGCGCGTGCAAAACGCACAAGCTCGTGTAAATGAGGCCTTATGCTGGTTCCACAAGTTGTGCTTATGTTGCGTTTTTGAACTGTTGGGAACAAAAACACAGTATTTCAGCTGCAATCTGGTTTTAAATTTACTAGTCACAGGCTTACAGTTAAAACACTGTAAAACGCATGGGTAATCAAAAAAAAGCATGCTTTTTTTTTAGATGTGTTTTTCTCCCCAAAATTTCAAAAACGCAACACGTTGCGGTTGAGGTGCGATTAGAACTGCATTGAAAAAAATGCATCCGATAACCACATGAGTTTTTACAGCGATTTAGTGCAACATGTGAACCCAGCCTTATGCCAGGGCTGTACTGGGACTTTTTGTAGTAATACTGATTGATTTTAACTATTAGGCTGGATTCACACGAGCACATTACGTCCGTAAAGGACGGACCGAACACACTGCAGGGAGCCGAGCTCCTAGCATCATAGTTATGTACGATGCTAGGAGTCCCTGCCTCTCCATGGAACTACTGACCCGTACTGAAAACATGATTACAGTACGGGACAGTTGTCCGGCAGCGAGGCAGGGACTCCTAGCGTCGTACATAACTATGATGCTAGGAGCTCGGCTCCCTGCAGTGTGTTCGGTCCGGGACTTGCGGCCGAAATACGTCCATCCATTACGGACGTAACGTGCTCGTTGTGCGCGCGTTGCAGTTCCGTGTGGCATCAGTAAATGGTGCATGCCTGCGTGATTTTCGCGCATATGGCATCGTTATGACACTGTTTTTATGTTTACAAACATAAAAGCAGGAGGTGCTTTTATTTTTTCATTAATTTATTTTACAACTGTAGCGCGAATCACGCGCGGCACACGGAAGTGCTTCCGTGTGCCGTGCGCGATTTTCACGCACCCATTGACTTCAATGGGTGCGTGCTGCACGAAAAAGGACCAAGTATAGGACATGTCGTGAGTTTTGCGCAGCGGACACACACTGCGTGAAAATTACGGACAGTCTGATCGTCCCCATTGCCTAACATAGGTCCGTGCGACGCGTGTGATTTTCATGCGTGTATCACGGACGTAAAATACGTTCGTATGAATAAGGCCTTAGGCAGATAATAATCAAGTGATTGCACTGCCACTTGCTATTTATCTTCAGAGCACCATTTAACATTGCCTGAATCTTAAGTGACAGGAGATTTTGTAGTGCTGTATATGGAAAAATATTATACACTTCTTTTTGATTGTCCTTATGTTTCTTGTTATGTTATCACTAAAATTAAGTTTAGTTACAAATCAGGGTAGACAATTCCAAAATTGTTCTCCATGTCCTTTTTACACAGTCATTAGATACATTTTAATCATTCAGTCATGATATTACATATGATTGTATTAATAATTAAAACATTTACAGTAGCTGATTTATGTTATTGTAAAATGGTATTATTTGGTATCCTGATTTCTTACTATGATCTAACTTCTGGGAATTTCTGCTTCTCATTTCTTCACTGAAAACACATAGATTATTGGGTTTCTGTTCTTTTTTCTGCTCATACCTACATACTCTGGGGATTCAATCTGTTCTGGCTCTTCACTCCACATTGTGGAGGAAACAATGGAGACAATGGAGACAAGTACATTACTTTAATGTTCTCTCTCTAATCAGCGGTTTATTTCCCTCCATAAACAACAATTTGAAGCTTTCTAAGACAAAAAGAATACAAGAATTGCCTGAAATAGCTCAGTGAAATACACTCATCAATATCTTCCATCAGATATATAAAATATAATACAAAAATAAGACAACACCAAGGCCCTCATTATTATATAAAAGCACAACAATGACATCCGAAAAAAATAATATGTCTTTTGTGCCGTTTTTTCTGGAGTATGTGGATGAGATTTGTTGAAATCTCACCTACTTTGCTACTACGGTAAATGCTGTGGAATTTCCGTGCAGAAAATTCCAATGAAAATGTCTTAGCATAGGTTCACACGGCATATTTGGCGTCTGTGACACTCGTAAATCTTGAGCTGCTCTTCATTGACTTCAATGAAGAACGGCTCAAATTACGTAGCAAAAAAGTGCCCTGCACTTCTTTGCCGAGGCAGTCAATTTACGCGTCGTCGTTTGACAGCTGTCAAACGATGACGCGTAAATTACAGGTCGTCGGCACAGTACGTCGGCAAACCCATTCAAATGAATGGGCAGATGTTTGCTGACGTATTGTAGCCCTATTTTCAGACGTAAAACTAGGCATAATACGCCTCGTTTATGTCTGAAAATAGGTTGTGTGAACCCAGCCTAAAAGGAAACAGCCTCTGAATCCAAGCGTTTTTTTTAAACTGATTTTCACTTTTTTTTTTGCAAGCATTTTTTAAAGCGTATTTTGAAGCATATTTTCTAAGCATTTTTTGAAGTATCAATAGGAAATCAGCTTGTAAAACGCTTCAGGAAGTGACAAGTCACAAACACGTACATATACAACATGACACTAAATGAAAAATGACACCAAAAAGTTTAATAGCACTGGCATTTTTAGAAGCGTTTTTTGATGCAGTTTAATTTGACAGAAAAAAATGTGTGTGAAGGAGGCATTAGTCTAAGGCTGGGTTCACACGACCTATTTTCAGGTGTAAACGAGGCGTATTATGCCTCGATTTACGCCTGAAAATACGGCTCCAATACGTCGGCAAACATCTGCCCATTCATTTGAATGGGTTTGCCGACATACTGTGCCGACGACCTGTAATTTACGAGTCGTCGTTTGACAAACGACGACGCGTAAAATGACTGCCTCGTCAAAGCTGTGCAGGGCACTTCTTGGGACGTTTTTGGAACCGTTTTCTCATAGACTCCAATGAAAACAGCTCCAAAAACGGACGTAAAAAACGCCGCGAAAACGCAGTCAAAAATGCAGCGAAAAACGCGAGTTGCTCAAAAAACGTCTGAAAATGAGGGGCTGTTTTCCCTTGAAAACAGCTCCGTATTTTCAGACGTAATTGCAGTTATCGTGTGCACATACCCTACGTTTCCACAGTGCAGATATGATGCAGATTTTGTCTGCATTTTGTAAGCCAAAACCAGAATTGGATTCAGGAGAGCAGATCTTTAACGCCTTTCTTTATATATTTGTACTGTTTAGATTCCGTTTCTAGTTTGGGCTTAAAAAAAACGCAGCAAATCTGCACTGTGGGAACCCAACCTTAGGCTATGTTCACACAGGGCGGATATGCTGCATAAAAGTACACAGTGTATCCACCCTAGACTCTGCGGGGAATTCTGGCCAAAAAAAACACACCAAATTGTAGTGTCGTTTTTTTGGGTGGAAAGTCCGATGGAAAACAGCAGGTTAAAAGTTTGTACTTACCCGTAGTCATGGCGACGCAGACGTGTCCATCCCAGGAGGTTGGGCTGCAGGACATCAGAGGGACGTGCCGCCATAACTACGGCTAAGTATTAACTTTTTTTTAATGCAGCTTTTCCACTGCAAAAATTGAATTGAATTGAATTCAATAGGGAAAACCCGCAACAGAAAACCATAGATTCCGCACTTAACAGCTCCGTGTGTCATCACCATATGATGCGCGGCTTTTCTGCTTTTCTGTTTTCAATCATACTTTTTACTGCTGTTGCGCGAATCACACGCGTCCCACAGAAGTGCTTCTGTCACGGACTGTCTGCACAGCCCCATAGACTAATATAGGTCCGTGCAATGCGCGTGAAAATCATGCGCGTTGCACGGACGTATATCACGTTCGTGTAAATCCGCCCTTATAGCAACTAATGCTTGTAGATGAAAGAGTGAGATACTTCCTTGTAATCTGTTTGCAAGCTGCATAGTAGTCAATAATGTGGCAGTGCAAGCCAATAGTCTAGTCCTGACACTCACTGTGTTCTAAAATGTTAAGCATATTTTTTTAAATGAGATTAAATTATTTGCTACAGTTAAAATATAAATAGAACAAAATGCATCATTTATTTATAGATCTTTTAGCCGTAATTTATGCATTAAATGTTACAAATGTAATATGAAACACGGGAATCCCATTTCTAGTTTCACTAGTAAAATAAATAATCTCCAGGCACACCAAAAAAAGATTATGAACTCAGCAGTAGTATACTAGGGCTACCTAAATAGTGATTTTGGCACTCCATGTAACCAGCAAAAACCTTTTTTATCTAAAGTTATTGTAAGAAGGTCTGTCCTTCTATACACACAAATATTTGTTGTCCTTTATGTAAAAAGTAGATTACATTGGTACAGCTGACTGACTGATCTTTGCTGGTTTCCACTACCTCATCCTCAAGACCTTTTTACATGGGCCAATGATGTGCAAAAAGGGCAACAATCAGCCTAAATACCTTTTTACACAGGCCAATGATGTGTAAACAGGGCAACAATCAGCCGATGAACGAGGAAACTTTTGTTCATCAGCTGATCTGCTCGTTTACGAAGTCAATAAATTGTTCGCTTGGTGGCAGCACAAATGCCTGTGTAAAGAGGGAGATGTGCTGTCGACATAATGGAAATGTATGGAGACAAACCTTAGGGTCCTTTTACACTACTAGATATGGGCTGTGAATACGAGCACTGGTCAACGAGACAGTTCGTTGATTGGCGCTCGTTTGCTTCTAACAAAAGAGCAATGATTGGTTATGTATGGGGACATACCATTTCCATTATTTCGACTGCACTGTTTGCACAGATAGATGTGCTGCCGACTTGCCACCATTTTACTGGCCTCGTAAATGAGAAGATCAGCTGATGAGTGAGTGGCAATGATCAGGAATGAGCATTTGTATGAAGACTTGTTTGCACGATCTTTGGTTAAAAGGGCATTAAGTTCACAGAAAGATGATGGCAATAAGTATCTGGCTGGCAGCTGAGACATTTATTTATAACTGTAAGGATAAAAATATAATCAATATTTTTGCAATATATCTCTAAAGTGCTATGACTCATGACTGCATGTATGTAGACAGCACACCCAGTGAATGCTTACAGGTAATGTTCTCCTCTCACATACCAGCTGTCAACACCTCCCACACGTCCATAGACTAGGTAAATGCCTGGCCTACAAGGATATGCAGCTGCTGGATTCATCCTTTGTGCTTTTCTGCTCAGGGAAATAATGACACAATGTCATCTAAACAATGGCATCTGTTAGTTTGCTACAAAGAATAAACAGCTTGCTTGAGGTCCAGACCATAATACTGACAGATACATTGAATATAGTTTCTGTAACTCATGCACTTCTATATTGTGGCAGCTCTTTAATGGCAGTCATCTGCATTTAATCTAAAAAAAAACAAAAACCTCCACCAGCATAACATTATAGACAATCAATGCAAAGGTAATATACTATTTACTATTTGGATGGCTCATGTGGTAACTCTATTTATTGTTATATGTAATATAGCTGGGCATCTGCTACTAGAAGACCCAGAAAGTAATATGATAGGGTTTTTACCAACAACAGGAACTATGGCTTCATTGTTATAACATACATTTTTTGGATTCAGGGTATAAAAAAAATGTACATAGTTAGGCCTTATTTACACGAACGTGTGCGTTTTGCGCATGCAAAAAATGCTGCGTTTTTTGCGCGTTGCAGTTCCGTGTGTCATCAGTGATTGGTGCATGGCTGCGTGATTTTCGCGCATATGCCATCCTTATGACACGCGGTTTTGAGGTTTAGAAAAAGAAATGTATTTTTTTTCCCCTTCATTTCCTGATCTACTGTTGCGCGAATCACGCGCAGCACACGAAAGTGCGTCCGCGTGCTGCGTGTAATTTTCACGCACCCATTGACTTCAATGGGTGCGTGATGCGCAAAAAACGCTGAAGTAAAGGACATGTCGTGAGTTTCACGCAGCTGACACACGCTGCGTGAAAAACACGCAATGTCTGAATGTCCCCATTGCCTTATATAGGTCCGTGCGACGCGCGTAATTTTCAGACGCGTATCACGGACGTGAACTACGCTCGTGTAAATAAGGCCTTAGGCTGGGTTCACATGTTAGGGTATGTTCACACGGCCTATTTACGGACGTAAATCTGGCGTTTTTGCCCCGAATTACGCCCGAAAATAGCGCCTCAATAGCGCTGACAAACATCTGCCCATTGAAAGCAATGGGCAGACGTTTGTCTGTTCACACGAGGCGTATATTTACGCGCCGCTGTCAAATGACGGCGCGTAAATAGACGCCCGCGTAGAAGAAGTGACCTGTCACTTCTTTGGCCGTAATTGGAGCCGCTATTCATTGACTCCAATGAATAGCAGCGCTAATTACGGCCGTAATTGACGCGGCGTTCAAGCGCCTGCACATGCCTCTACGGCTGAAATTACGGGGATGTTTTCAGGCTGAAACATCCCCGTAATTTCAGCCGTTACGGACCCCCGCCGTGTGAACATACCCTTACATTTATGTTGCGTTTTTGAACTGTTGGGAAGAAAAACACATATGGAAACTCTTTTTTTAATCACCCATTCGTTTTACAAAGAAATAGAGAAGCGGTGTTGCCAACTACTTAGTTTTTAAAGGAGGTGGCGCAAGGCAATTCGCTCTTCAACTACGCTGGGAGTCTACTACTCAATAGCTCTCTTCCCACACTACTCCTCCGCAACATGAATAAGCGCATTGAGTAGTCGACTTTCCCAGCGTGCAGGTAGATCGGTTACATTGTGCCAGTAGGAGGGTATTGAGTAGGGGGGGTCTGTCACTATCTAGAGGTCAGTTCGTGGTCGGTATAATAGATATGGGGAGGAGAAAAAAAATATATAAAACCATTAAAAAAACAACTATAAAGTAATAAGCGGAATGGGTCCACGTCTGCTGCCCTGGGAGGGCTTCCGCATTTTGTATTTTAATGTTTCGTTAAAAATGGAAGAACTAATCAACAAGACCATCTATAGTCCACTGTATTTTTTGCACGAGGGGCATACAAGGGACAGGGATGGCATACCCAGGGGACAGAGTGGTGGCAAACAGTGTACCGTGATAGCATACAGGGGACAGAGTGGTGGCAGAGTTTTCTTTGTTTTGCTTTATTTTTTCACACTAAGGGCTTTATTGCTAGTATGGTATAGATGATGAGAAATCTCCACAACTGATGGGGTTTGCTGCGGATTACAACTTCTACCGCATAACAAAAATGTTCTCCATCGCATATGAATGGGTCTAGGAAAACCGACTGACTAATATTTGATGCAGATTTTCACTTTGTCTAAAATCCACATCAAAGAATGATTGTCCTTTCGCACATTCTGGTTAAGGTGCTGTTAGAACTACATTGAAAAACCGCATCTGAAAACCGCACTACTACTAAATTCTACTACAATTTGATGTGTTTTCCCATGCAGTTATGTTTTTGACTGCAACCGCATCAAAAAACACATCAAATTGCGGTAAAATCACATGTGGTTTTCAGACACGGCTTTTCGATGCGGTTCTAACCGCACCTCAATTACAACATGTGAATGGAACCTTGGAAGATTTGGAACATATGCACACAATGCGTGTGGATTTGCCACACAGATTTTTCAGTGCCAAATCCGCAGCGTACATTACCAGCAAAGTAAATGAAGTAATTTCATCTACATGTTGCAGAATTTAAAATCTTCAGCGTCAATTTATCTTGCATTTCTATCTCAGAATTGTATCTGACAATTTTTTCAAAAGAGGCACCAAAATATGCAGAATAAAATCTACACCTGTTTCCCCATAAAAATGTAAAAACTGCACCTAAAAACTCATTAAAAAAACTCAATATCAAGGGTATGTTTATACGTAGCGTGAATACTGCGGAAATTCCGCAGCATTTTCGCATCATAAATCATATCCACTTTGCTGCTACTGTAAACGCTGCAGAATTTCCACACAGAAAATCCAGACAGAAATTCTTCAGTGTTTACGCTACGTGTGAACATACCCAGAGGCTGAGTTCACACATTGCGGATTTGACGCAGATTTTCAGTGCAGATTTTACCCTTTGCAATACCCCTGATGTACTCTGCCCAGCTTACATATGCCCCCACATTATAACTGAAAATACCAGCAATACTCAAACAAAACTACTACCAAGCAAAATCCATGCTCCAAAAGCCAAATAGCGCTCCCTCCATTCTGAGCCCTACAGTGTGCCCAAACAGCTGTTTACTTCCACATATATGGCATCGCCATACCCGGGAGAATCCTTTTAACAATTATTGGGGTGTGTGTCTTCAGTGGCACAAGCTGGGCACGACATATTTGCCACTGAAATGGCTTATCTAGGGAAAAGTTTTAATTTTTACTTTGCACCATCCGCAGCGCATTCATTTATGGAAAAGACCTGTGGGGTGAAAATGCACACTACACCCCTTAATAAATGCCTTGAGTGGTGTAGTTTACAAAATGGGGTCACTTCTCAGGGGTTTCTTTTTATTATGTCACATCAGAGCCTCTGCCATTGTGAACTAATACTTTGTAAATCGCCAAATTAGGCCTCAATTTCACATGGTACTCTTTCAATCCTGAGCCCTGTCAAATGTCCAGACAAAAGATTAGGGCCACATGTAGGGTTTCTAAAACTGGGAAACACAGCATAATAATTAGAGAGCTGTCTTGTTCTGGTGGCACAAGCTGGGCACCACATATTGGCATACCTATAGAAAAATTTTCACTCTGCAACATCGAGTGCACACTAATTTCAACAAAATCTGTACTCCAAAAGCCAAATGGCGCTCCTTCCCTTATGAGCCTTGCCGTGTGCTCAAACAGCAGTTTATGACCACATATGGGGTATTTCTGTACTCCAGAGGAGTTGCTTTACAAATGTTGGGGTTCTATTTTTCCTTTATTTTTTGAGAAAATGAAAAATTTTGAGCTAAAGCTGCGTCTTATTGAAGAATTATTATTTTATTTTTTATTTTCCCAGCTCAAATCTAATAAAATCTATAAAACACCTGTGGGGACAAAATGCTCACTACACCCCTAGATGAATTCCTTGTGGGTGTAGTTTCAAAAATGGGGTATTTTTTGGGGGTGTTTCCTTTGTTTTGGCATCACAAGACCTCTTCAAACCTGACATGGTGCCTAAAATATATTCTAATAAAAAGAAGGCCCCAAAATCGTCTAGGTGCTCCTTTGCATCTGAGGCCTGTGTTTAAGTACATTCGCACACTAGGACAAAGTGTGGGATATTCCTAAAAACTGCAGAATCTGGGCAATAATTATTGAGTTGCGTTTCTCTGGTAAAACCTTCTGTGTTACAGATTATTTTTTTTATTAAATATGAATTTCTGAGAAACATAAAAGGTGTAAATTTCACCTCTACATTGCTTTAATTCTTGTGAAAAGCCTAAAGGGTCAATAAACTTTCCAAATGCTGTTTTGAATACTTTGATGGGTGCAGTTTTTAAAATGGGGTGACTTATGGGGGTTTGTATTGTATAGGCCCCTAAAAGCCACTTCAGAACTGAACGGGCCCCTTAAAAATAGCCTTTTGACATTTTCTTGAACATGTGAGAAATTTCTGCTAAAGTTCTAGCCTTGTAACATCCTAGAAAAATAAAAGGATGTTCAAAAAATGATGCCAACATAAAGTAGACATATGGGAAATGTTAATTAGCAACTATTTTGTGTGGTATTACTATCTTGTTTACAAGCAGATACATTTAAATTTAGAAAAATGCAAATCTTGGATTTTTTTCACAATTAAATACTGATTGTATCGACCAAAATGTAACAATAACTTAAAGTACAATGAGTCATTAGAAAACCATCTCAGAATCGCTTGGATAGGTAAAAGCATTCCAAAGTGACATATCAGAATTAAAAAATAAAGCTCTGTCAGAATAATAAAGCTTATTCTGAGGCCTTATTCACACTAACGTGTTTTACGTCCATGATATGCGCGTGAGAATCACGCGCATCGCACGGACCTATGTTAGTGAATGGGGCCGTTCAGACAGTCCGTGATTGTCACGCAGCATATGTCCGCTGCGTAAAACTCACATGTCCTATACTTGGCCGTTTTCGTGCATCACGTACCCATTGAAGTCAATGGGTGTGTGAAAATCGCGCACGGCACACGGAAGCACTTCCGTGTGACGCACGTGATTCTCACAACAGTAGATAAAGAAATGAAGGAAAAAATAAAAGCACTTCCTTAATTTATTTTTCTAAACTTCAGAAACGCTTGTCATAAGCATAGCATATACGTGAAAATCATGCAGCCACGCAGCACATACTGATGACACATGCAACTGCAAAAAACAGCGCAAAACGCACACGTTCGTGTGAATTAGGCCTTACACCCAGTAGTAGTCATAGCGACGTGATCTTCTGGTGATGGGCTGTGCTAAGAACAAATAGACTCGTCGCTATAACAATGCCTCGGGTGGTAAGTATACATTTTTTTTCCTGCAGTATTTCCACAGCGGACATTCCACCCGAAAAACCGCACCACAATTTGGTGCGGTTATTTGGGCGGAATTCCATGTGGTTTTTAAGAAGGATACGCTGTATACTTTTATACAGATTATCCGCCCTCTGGGTTCCTACCCTAAATTGACGTGATGCAGATTGAAAATCCCTACAGCAAGTAAATTTCCACACGTCTTTTCTGCAGCGTGTACGTGGATGAGATTTGTTGAAATCTCATCCATTTTGCGGCTACTGTAAATGCTGCAGAATTTCCGCACATAAAATTTTAATGGTTATTCTGCAGTGCTTATGCTACTTGTGAATTTACCCTTTATGGGTATGTGCACACTGGGCAGATTAGATGCAGATTTTTCACAACGTATTTCATTGCGGTAAATCTGCAGCGTATTACAGTAGCAGTAAAGTAGATGAGATTTTAACAAATCTCATTCACACCCTGCGGAAAAAAATCCGCTCAGAAAACATGCATAAATTGACCTGCGGTGCAGTTTTTTTAATCCGCAGCATTTCAATTTATGTGGCAGAATAGTTGCACTTTTGTTGACGTTTTTATTGAATTAAAAAAGTCCATACTTACCCACCTGATGTTGTCACAGTAATGGCTACTTGTTCTCCCGACTGTGCTTCGTCCAGCCCTGCCTCCTGGGTCACATGGGCTGTAGTGGCCACATGAACTGCAGCATCATTACTGGAGGCCGGGCTGCACAGAGACCAGAGGGACACATCGCTATGGCAACACCATTGATACGAAGTATTGGCTCTTTCATCTTTCTGCAGCGGCAATTCCAGACGAAAATCTGCACCATAATCTGGTATAGTCCTTAAACCAAAATTTCCATTGGGTTCTAGATTGGATACGCTGTGTACTTTTACACAGCATATCCAACCTGTGTGAACAAACCCTAAGTGTCAGTTCACATGTTGCGTAAACACTGTGGATTTTCCGCAACGGAGTTCGTTGTGGAAAATCCGCAGCAAATACAGTAGCAGCAGAGTGGATGGCATAGAAGAAATCTCATCCACATGCTGCATAAATACTGAGTGGAAAAACCGCTCAGAAATTGACATGTAGTGCGGAATTTTATTTCGTAGCATGTCAATTGAATTTCCGTAAACGTTGCTTATTTGTTGTGGGTTTTACCCGTTGGACTCAATGGGGAGGTAAAACCTGCAACCAATAGCAGTTGTTGCGTGTTTTTGCAGGCAGGTTCGCAGCGATCCCACCGCAAAAAATGCAACTCAGAGAATAAAAAAAACTTATACTTACCCAAAAGTCTGTGTCTCATCCTCCAAGCCGGCCTATATAGATATTTCTCCCTTTAGACATAGGTGTGTATTCCTAGGGGAGAGAAGCCATAACAGTAGACACATGCAATGCGTTAGCACTGCCTGCCCTCCCTCTCGCCAGGTAATACGATTCTGGGGAGAGCAAAAGATTTCCTTTGTTTCCCCTGCCTCTTACACTCTGGGGTGGGGAAGAATACATCCTGTATTGTATGCCACAAAACCGGAGGCTCCCACAGTCTGCCCTCCCCCCTGCATGAGTATGTGATGTCATACAGAAGTGCATGGGAGGGTTTAAAAAGACAAACAGGCTGACATTTCCCTGTCTTACTTCCTGTGCCCATCTCAGAAGGACCTCTTTCTCATCAGCTACACGTAACCCTCTCTCCCCTACAACGAGCACATCTTCATGAGTTAACCCTTACCTTCCCCTATACAACAAGCAAACCCATTAACCATTTATACCTACACTTCCCTGGTTAACACTTTATGTCCACTGGTACACATAACCCATTCCTGTGAAGGATCTGCCAGACACAGCTTCTGTGTCGACGCCCGTGGGTAATCAATCTGCACCTGCTCCTATATCTGTGAGACTGACTCCATCTTCCACCACTCAGGATGGCAGGCTTAGGAGTGGGAGAGCCTATCACAGCCTGACCAGACGGAGCTAGCTCCCACCCACTGTCTATTTATACCTGCCTTTCCTGTTCCTCCTTTGCCTGTGATTCTGCTCTGCTTGTTTCCTGGCTCTGCTGCTGCTGCTGCTTGAACTACTGATCCTCTGCTTGTTATTGACCTTGGCTTACTGACCACTCTCCTGCTCAGCGTTTTGTACCTTGTGCACTCCTGGTTTGACTCGGCTCGTTCACTACTCTCGTTGCTCACGGTGTCTCCGTGGGCAACTGCCCCGTTTCCCTAGCTTCTGTGTACCCTTGTCTGTCGTGCACTTACTGAGCGTAGGGACCGTTGCCCAGTTGTACCCCGTTGCCTAGGACGGGTCGTTGCAAGTAGGCAGGGACTGAGTGGTGGGTAGATTAGGGCTCACCTGTCTGTCTCCCTACCCCGTCATTACAATTCCCCTTGTTCCTTTTTAACCCTTTAGTGTACAGGGACAGTTATAGCTAAGAGGGAGTGAGACAGAAACAGGGTGTGTGTATTGTATTTATATGTATGTTTAGGTAAGATTGTGGTGGTATAGAATAGTATTGTGATACCTTGTTCATAATACTGTGCCACGTGTAGTGTCACTGTATTCAATACATCTTAAAGGGAACCTGTGACCAGCATTTCACCTATTGAACTTTACTTATTCCTCACTGGCCATTGCCGTTATCCCCTCCCCTAAACTCCTCCTCCCACTGTAAATAACGGTCTGAAAACATTTTGCACATTTTATCATAATAATCCGGTGTCCCATTGTACGCACACACCAGAAGAGGACATCAATGCACAAGCGCGGTATTTTGTGTGCTGGGGGAAGGCGTGGAACCAGGAGCCAGGGCCGCCATCAGGGCAGTACTGGCGGTACTGCCGCCAGGGGCCCGGTCATAAATTTCAAAAACTGGGGGCCCGCGCTCCACTGCTGGAATTAATTTGCAGGTCCCATCACGGAGCCGTGGCCCGTTCTTTGAATCAAAGTAAAATCATAAGGGCCCGCTGTTCACATAGTGCCTGCCCCTCCCCCTCCTCCACAGCGGCGTGACAGCGTGAGTGGAGGAGGGTGACGTCATGATGGCAGCGGAAGGTTTAAATGCAGTAGAGGCGACAAGCAGCAGCAGCAGAAGGCTCCTGACACCTAGAATACGTGATGTCCGTGTCACGCAGGACCCGCTGACCCTGAACCCGGCAGTCCCGCTGACCTGACAGATAAAGGTTTCAGTGCATTATACAGCTGCTCTGTATACAGGATACAAAGAAGCTGTATCTCATAAAGTAAAAATAATTTTTAATAAAAAGTATTTACAAAGTAGCACCAAACAGAGTGGTAAAACAACAAAAACCACATTCAAAGGTTTACATAGCCTTCAAAAGTGTGGTTGGTAGTGGCAGGGCCGGCCTTAGGTTAGATGGTGCCCCGTGCGAAATTATCTTTCGGCGCCCCACCCCCATAATAAAAAAAATGGCCCATAAAAAAAGTATAATTCCCCCCCACAGTATAATGCCCCTTTAGTCCCCCCCCATACAGTATAATAATAATATATTATAATCCCTTCAAGGACACAGTATTTTGTCCTCTAATTGTGCTCACACAGTATTATGTCCTCTGTAGTGCCCCTACACAGTATAATGTCTGCTTAGTGGCCTCCACACAGTATAATGCCCCCTTCCCTGGCTGCCACACACAGTATATTGCCCCATGTAGTACCCTACACAGTATAATGTCCGCTTAGTGGCCCCCACACGTATAATGCCCCCTCTCCTACTAAAGGAAGGCTGTATGGCACTATCTACAGGGGGGGCTGTGTGTGGCAGAACTGGCTGCCACACACAGCCCCCCTGTAGATAGTGCCCCCTGTAGATTGTGCATGCAGCCTTCTTTAGATAGTGCCATATCCCCCACCTCCCCCTTGTAGACAGTGCCATACAGCCCCCACCTCCCCCTTGTGGACAGTGCCATACATCCCCCACCTCCCCCTTGTAGACAGTGCCATACATCCCCCCACCTCCCCCTTGTAGATCGTGCCATACAGCCCCCCACCTCCCTCATGTAGACAGTGCCATACAGCCCCCCACCTGCCCTTGTAGATCGTGCCATACAGCCCCCCACCTCCCTCATGTAGATAGTGCCATACAGCCCACCCACCTACCTCATGTAGACAGTGTGATACAGCCCCCACCTCCCTCATGTAGACAGTGTCATACAGCCCCCACCTCCCCTTGTAAACAGTGCCATACAGCCCCCCACCTCCCCCTTGTAGACAGTGCCCCCCCCCCCAAAAAAAAAAAGTTGTACTCACCTAGGCCCCGTTCCCACAATCAACTGAGCTGCTCCACAATGAGATCCTTGCGTCGGCCGGCGTGATCCTGTAGCTTAGTACAGAGTTTCCCAACAATTTCGGACTGGAGGCACCACTCGAAAAATAAAATTTCTTCAGGGCACTCCTACCAAAAATTGTTTAAACACAGAAAACTACTAAAAACAAGCACTACACTCGTAGGGTATGTTCACACAGCGTTTTTTTTTAAGGCCGAAAAAATCTGCCTCAAAATTCCTTCAGGAACTGACAGCGTTGTGTGACCTTTTTTTATTTTTTGCTATTTTTTTAAGCTGTTGAAGCGAATGCAAAAACGCAGGAAAAAAAGCTCCAAACGGGCGACGCAGGTATTTTCTGCCTATTCATTTAAATTGGAACTCAGAAGAGGAAACCTCTTGAAGACCATCAGCCCCCCACTCTCAGTATAATAACCATCAGCTCCCCACTCATAGTAAAATAACTATCAGCCCCCCACTCATAGTAAAATTACCATCAGCCCCCCACTCACAGTAAAATGACCATAAGCCCCCCACTCACAGTAAAA